>NC_054083.1:30147557-30507855 GCF_017562075.2 Anopheles merus | reverse complement strand
TCGTCTATAACAGGACATCAATGCAATATTGCAATATTTTCAATGGTATCGGTGTACATTTCAGCGCGTATGAGTGTTTAAATATGTTATATTGGCCTAAGCAAATTTCATATTTTTTTCCATCGAGAATCGTGCCAACTAAAAATATGCAATAATTGACAGGGAATCGAAGTTTAATCAGTGAGTTCATACTGTATTGCATTGATCTCCCGTTCTAGATAGGCAGCCAATTTGAAGCAATGCAACCAAGCAATGCAATCAATGTAGAACACGATGCGATGTGGATTGCATACGCACAGGCTAATAACTGTTCTAATCGGCTGGATTACTGATTGCATTGCTACCATGTGAAGTACCCTTTAGGAAACTGCACCAATTATGGAAGAGTTTGTACAGTGCGTGGACTCAAAATAAATTGTAACGAAACTACTGAATAAAAACTCATGAAAAGGGTTACGGTATTCGCTTCTGGGTATGCGTTTCCACATATCCGCGCAGCGTGTCCATAGATCCGCGGCTGAACGTGCATGCTGGTTCTTAAGCTGATGCTTGAGAGTGCACCACAGATTTTCAATCGGGTTGAGGTCAGGACTCAACGCAGGCCACGGTAGAACTTGCACATCCTGGTTTGCCAAATAACATTTAACTGTTCGCGATGTATGCTTAGAGTCGTTATCATGCTGAAAGATGTAATGCTCTTCGTCTCCGAATTTTTGTCGGGCGTATGGCAACATCTTACGACTAAGTATTTTTCTATATCCTTCCGAGTTCAGTGTCCCGTTGATACGGAACAAAGGAGCCGGGCCGTGCCAGGAGAAGCAACCCCACACCATTACGTGGCCGCCTCCGAGACTAAGGGTTTTTATCGTATTTTTCGGATGATACGCCTGATTAGGAAGGCGCCAGACGAATTCTGGACTCATCCGAAAAAATGATTTTGCCCCACCAAAAGATGGATGCAGCTAAATGTTCTTCGGCAAACCGAATGCGCGCTTCTACGTGGTGCGGCAGCAGCTTACGAACCTTCCGCGGTCTCCGGGCACTGAACCTAGCGGTGTGTAAACGGCGAGATACCGTTTTCGCCGAAACTTGCAATCCAAGCTCTTGCTTAATACGAGCGCAAGTTTTGAAAGGATCCGCCCTGATCATCTCAACAATCTGCGCGTCAACGTCGGCCTTTGTTTTTCGCGGACGACCTGTCGATTTACCCGTAGCCTCGCTACGAATGGCGTTGTCCACAACAGTCCGCGAACGGCCGAACGCCTTGCAGATTGTCTTGATTGGCACGTTCTCACGATATAGCCCCTGAATGTGTTTTCGCTCCTGTGGTGTGTAGTGCTTTCCGCGACCCATGATGATCCTGTGGAATTTTTAAATAGCAACCTTTCACCTTGACCACTGATGGAAGAATGAAGCGCTACACGGTTTGGCTCTCCTTTTATACTGCCGCAAAACGCTGCCGGCACTCAAAACTCAGATAAGTAGCGCACCAAAAATGAGAGTATAAAAGGCAAAAATCGGCGATTGCAAATTCAGTACGCCTCGAACTTAAGAGGCGAAAGAACTCCGTAGGAGCCAAAGCCTCTCTAAACCATACTAACAACAACATACGCCTCGAACTGTTGGCGATGACACACTTAGTGCACCCAAAAAAAACACACAAATTTTTTTTTTCCTATTTTTATGTCCAGAGGTGTATCTTGCTTTTTGCTTTTTGTTTGCTTAGCATCTTTGCTTTTCTTCTTCTTCTTCTTCTTTTGGCACAACAACCGCTGCCGGTCAAAGCCTGCATGTACCCACCAGTGAAGTGGGCTTGGCTTTCAGAGACTTAGCAGGATAGTCAGTCCCTAGATATCGGGTCACGGTCTATTCGGGGCTTGAACCCATGACGGGCATGTTGTTAAGTCGTTCGAGTTGACGGTACAGTCGTCGACCGGCCGGCCCATCTTTGCTTTTACATTTTGTAAGTTGGACACTTTTTACAAAAGTTCTATCGGTTTTCCTAAACCTCTTCCGTGTACTAATTGTTGTGCTATGTGTTCCAAATGTTGTACTAGCTGTGTACGAATTGTTGTGATTGTCCTAAAAATGTGCTACGATTGTTTGATCTAACAAAATTAATTTTAAACATCGAAGTGAATGTTTTTAAGGAATTTACAATTATAAAATTTGATAACCAAATGTTAGAAACTAATAAAATTTAATATTTTAAGATAAGGTTTAGAATGTCAAATTTGTACGATGCGAAATGATACAACTGATTTTTGCTATCTTACAGCAAAACTTATAGGCATGGATATCACCGACAAACCGACGTGACACTGGCGTTACAAAAGTGTCCCACACGAAAGTACTGTCATTTACCAGTGAGGCGAACACTTCTGTCAAAGTAAGCTCTGTTCACTGCTGCTTCGATGTAAACAACTTTTCTAAATACAAATGGCGAAGGAAGTGTGAGGCAAGATTTTGTGAGAATTATTGGACAAAACACCACGGAAAATCATTTTTTTAGTTTCCAAATCAATACAAATGATGTGAGAAGCACATAAAACAATATGCATTGGAATTTGCGAAGAAAAACAAAAAGCGGGTTTAGCAGCACCGACAAACCGACATGACACTTGCGTTACAAAACTGTCCCACAAGAATGTACTGTCATTTGCCATGAAGGCGAACACTTTTGTCAAAAAGAGCTCTGTTCGCGGCTGCTTAGATGGAAACAACTTTTCCATGTACAAATGGCGGAGGAAGTGTTAAGCAAGATTTTATGAAAAAAATTGGACAAAATACCCAGAAAAATCATTTGATGGGTTTCCAAAGCAATACAAATGATGTGAGAAGTGGAGAAAATATTCTTCGTTGGAAGTTGGGGAGAAAAACGAAAAAGGGGTTTTAGCAATTTCTCCTCTGTGTCAGTGTAGTAAGCGAATCATTATAGAGATGGCGCTACCCAAGTGCCACAAATCCACTAAACGACCACTAAACGGCTTCTAAACGCCTCAAATTCTCTACCTAAACGGAATATAGAAAGACTTCGTTTAGCAGACGGCAAACGACTCATGCATTCTAAAAATAGCAAAAAAGCTGGTGGCGCCATCTGTTTGTGGGATACCCAGCCTGTGGAGCTTCCTCGCTTGGAGGAGAGCTTTCTCATTTCCTCTGTACTGTTGTATGGTTTCGCATTGAAGTTATGCATCGCTAGAACCAGAACGGCGATACGATTGTTTAAATACTAAACTCCAACGGAAACCACCAGTACTGAAGCAAGTGAGATTTGAGTAATGGTCGTTGGTGTTGATACCCACGTATCTGATCACACGACCATTCATATAGATTTTTGCTCAGAAAGTTAGAAGGCTATATAGGTCATTATAAGATGAAACTTGTCGAAACACATTGCAAGAAAAGGATAGCAATATAATGATGAGTTGTAATACGCCATCTATTGATCAAACCAATGAAGCTGTGAAGCTTTCATTTTTTTCCTATGGATATTCAATTTTCCAGTCGTTTAAGCTTAATCTGTGGCGCTTGGGTAGTGTTTAACGTATTTTCATATGAAATAAGGAGACAACTTTTGAAGCTAATTTTGTTCGAAGTGTCACGTCGGTTTGTCGGTGTTAGCAGTTTCTTCCCTGTGTCAGTGTAGTACGCGAATCATTATAGAGATGGCGCTAGTGTTTAACGTATTTTCATTTGAAATAAGAAGACAACTTTTGAAGCTCATTTTGTTCGAAGTGTCACGTCGGTTTGTCGGTGTGGATATAGCATAACAATTGATACATGTCAGTTTTGCACCCATGATTGTTTAGTTTAGTCAACTTGATAAAATAATTATTTAACATTATTAAGCAATCTGAAATGTGCTGTTTCAGTGTTAATGAATCATTATCGATTTTTTAACATCGATTGGCATAGATTCTGTACTCTACCCTACCAGCATTAAACGGCTTTGAAGGCATTCAGAAGGCATTTAAGGCCTTAGTCGCCTTAGAAGACGAATAAAGATTTCAACCGAAACTTTCACGGCTGAAACAGGATCTCTTCGAAATCTTTCAACTTTTTGATTCAACGAGAGCAGATAACTTGCCGCCATCTTAGCTTGTTTATATACTGATTTTGCACCCTCACTAATGTAACTGCCAACTAGAGTAGTGACAACGCTTTTAGTTCCGAACCGAGAAAGCGTGTGTTCAAATCCTGATTTTTATTATCTTTTTTCTGTGTTTATTTCTTTTTAAATTAATATTTTCTTGCTATAATTAGAACAAATCAAATTTATATGAAGCAAAATTTTAAAAACACCTTTTTAAAAAACATAATAATGACTATGTTTACCCTTCATAATCAGGATGGGAGAAAAATGTATCTTATTTCTCCTTTTACTAGAGTTATCGAAATAAGTTTGATATATTAATACCTTTCAACGGGTTGGTCTTTAACAACCGAATAATGCAGACCATATTTAATTAAGTGAAATAGCTCAGAGCTTAACGCAAGAGAACATAACATGTAAATCGTGCTATCGAATCTCACGCACATATCTGGGAACACTACAACAGCGCAGTGCCGAAGACGCTTGTAAGGTTTTCTTTTGACAGTTGCAATTTCAAATTTCAAATTAAAAGTGAAATTTTTCAATGACATATTTCAAAGGCATTTAATTACTGCTAAATGCACTGCTGATCGCCTTCAATTCGCCGGCGATTATAAGGCGATTAGAAGGCATTTAACGGAATTTTGCGGGTAGGGTAGTTTACGTATAGATTGAAATTAAATGTTGGGCGGTTTTTTCGCTCAATGATAAGCAGAAATACTCAAAGTGAGTGTATACATCAGGTGGGCTTATGGTGTTCTTCCTCATACGGACGTCACACGAAGCGTAAACTTTGGCGTAAACTAAATTTCAGCCATACAACTTTATAATCTTTTGACAGGAAGTTTACGCTCTCCCATACAAATCAAGCGTAAACTTTTTGAGTTTACGCTTCGTGTGACGTCCGTATCACCAATACATCGACCAAAGTCTATATAATACAGAGGTCGAAGCATAGCTCGATTTTGGTCCACCATTTTAAAAGCTTGATTTTGACAGTTAGTTGAAAAAGTTTGTGAACGATTCCACACTTTTTAGGCCCAATTGTGCTTTTCTGCACAAAATCTATTGTAACTATACATTTCCTTCTCATTTACATGGCATGGAGTAGTTTTTTCACTAATTCACCGGTTAAACACGACCAAAATCAGGAAACTAGCCTCTTAGTTTTGGTCATCTTGAGCTGCACATGATTTCGTCCTAATTTTGGACACTGATCTTGTTATAATCAATAATTGTACTACAATTCTTTCTTTTCTTGACTCTCGTCAACTTTTTTAAGTACAATATTACGAACAAACGATGTAAAAATGACCGAAAATGCGTTCAGACCACTGCATGCACAACAACTAAAACCTCAATGTATGCTACGATGAAGCTATTGAAGCTTTTTCATCCAGTTGTTAAAACTTTCCCACGCTTTTTGATCAAATGTTCTGGACGACTCGACCTCTGTATTATATAGACTTTGACATCGACACACAATTAGACAGTTTGTTCCATAACAAAATCTAGTATACCTAGAAGTTTAAACTGTATCTCGCAGAAATATTATGTGGTTTTACTCAGGCGTATCACGAAGAAAGAAACCAAAAAAACTTACGTGACGGCCAGTTCTTGGATTAAATGATGATCTTAAGATTACTGGAATGCAAAAACACATTTCCTAAGCAAAATCTGATATATAAGAAACAATTATTGAACCTGTTCGGTCAGCAAGCAAGGAGCAGTGTAATCGAACCAAATGCGGTATCATACTTAAAGTCATTAACGGATTAATGGTATCGGGGGCCCTAGGCGGTAAGACGAGTTGAGGCCCCCTGTAAATGGTAAATGGTGTTCTGGATTGGGGGGGGGGGGGTGGTAGCGGCACTACACTTGCTGTTGGGAGATTCAAATACCGTCGGGGGCCCCGGAGGCTCTAAATTTTTGCTGCCGGGGGGGGGGGGGGTCTAATGATTCGCCAGCCTCGGGGCCCCAACGTTCCCAACTTGTCGCTAGTACTATGTCCATACGACATACTATAGAATGGCGATCTACGGGGCCCCTTCATCGGCAACCGCCTAGTCCGCCTACCGCTAGATCCGCCACTGCTTAAAGTAAGGAACTTATCAGAGTGTCCTTGAATACATTATTTTGTTTCAATCAACAGACCTTTGATTGTTCTCAAAAATCGTTCAAAATTGTGAAAATTTAGGATAGACCAAGGTGTATGGATATTATGAGGTGAAGTGCTTCAGAGCAAATTGACATTTCACGACTTCCCAAGTGCCACAAATCCACTAAACGACCACTAAACGGCTTCTAAACGACTCAAGTTCTCTACCTAAACGGAATATAGAAAGACTTCGTTTAGCAGACGGCAAACGACTCATTCATTCTAAAAATAGCAAAAAAGCTAGTGGCGCTCTCTGTTGGTGGGATACCCCAACCAGTTGAGCTTCATCGCTTGGAGGAGAGCTTTCTCATTTCCTCTGTACTATTGTATGGTTTCGCATTGAAGTTGTGCATCGCTAGAACTAGAATGGCGATACAATTGTTTAATTACTAAACTCCAATGGAAACCACCAGTACTGAAGCAAGTGAGAATTTAGTTATGGTCGTTGGTGTTGATACCCACGTATCTGACCACACGACCATTCACATAGATTTTTGCTCAGAAAGTTATAAGGCTATATAGGTCATGATAAGATGAAACTTGTCGAAACACATTGCAAGAACAGGATAGCAATATAATGATGAGTTGTAATACGCCATCTATTGATCAAACCAATGAAGCTGTGGAGCTTTCATTTTTTTATATGGATATTCAATTTTCCAGTCGTTTAAGCTTAATCTGTGGCGCTTGGGTTGACATAACAATACTGGGTGCTCTGGTATTAAAATCGGGAAGGGCTGGAGGGAGGTGTAGAAAATTGTAGGCGCGGTTAGGAGATACGCGAATTTCTAAGTTTGACAGATCACATGTCAATTCAGTACAATTTGTTTCATGTTCGGTATGAATTGCATTTTTGCTAACAATTTGAAACCGCTTTAAAGCCAGAAATATTATGATTTTCTGCACGAATCATATAAAATAAATGATAAAGTGTATAAAGCTACTAAATTAAATCAATAACTCCGAGTAATCAATAGTATTTTAGTCAAAAAACTTCGAAATTCGACTTAGGGCGGTGGCAACGCTTTTTCGCATGCGATTTTTATCGGACGGCCTGTCAAATTTTTATATGGGATTTGACAGATAACGTCGGACAACAAAATCGCACGTCCGCGTTTTCTAAAGCGTTTTGCAGCTGTCAATTGTTATGTTGCGCTCCGTGTTACCCGGCGCTCTAGCACCAATCGAACACGACATCGAACATGAAAAATGTATGGGATTTGACATGTTTGTCTTGTTTGTTTGTTTGTGTCTGACAGTGCACCTCCATATGATGATATGGGTTTGTTCGAGTCGGATGTCGTGTTCGATTGGTGCCAGAGCGCAGCCTTATGCTGTGTGGAGTCCTGCGGATACAGTGACTAAAACCGCCCCCTACTTGCAAAATTACACGAAAATTAGTGAAATTTTAGCTGGAAATCACGAGATTCGACTTACGCGGAAATTCGAGATACGCGGTATTTTGCGGCCGTTTTCGGTCCCCATTAACTGTGTATCTCGGGCACCGCCTGTATCTCGGGGACCGCCTATATATATTTATCTAGCTTTATATTGGCAGATAAACGTCGTTAAAATATTTGGAACCTAGAAAAAATAACAAAAAAAAAACTTGTAAAAATTAAAACAATATAAACCAAAAGAAACAAACAAAAACAACATAAAAGAAGAATAGGCTGCAAAATCCACACGAAGAACTTAATGGAGAACTTCCTGAAAATATATGCAAGTAGCCAGATAAAAAAAAAAAAACAAAAAAAAAACAATAAAACAAAACATAACACAAAAAAGACAAAAACGTGTCAATCCAAAAAAAACACCAAAACAATAACAATAAAGACAAATAAAATACTCACAAGCACCATGAAGCGACCGTCCTTCCATGTGGCAAACCATTTCTATAGCTTTTCAACAGTGTAGTTAACAAATCGTGCGGGATTAGCCCGTCTGTATATTATACCCACTTTGTTTGAAGTACTCAGTAAAGTAGAGCCAAATCTTTTTCCTTAAAGAAAATGAATTAGAAGACTGGTCAAATTCGGTTTTGATTCTAGTTGGTTTTTATCTGTCGAATAAAATACTTTCGTTACTTTTAGGAATGCTTAAATTAAGGCAAGAGTTTTTAACTGAAAGTAGATAGATGTTAATATATGCAGGTTCAAAGGCTCTTTAAAAAAAATAATTAAAATTATCGAGCAGTTTTCAAGCAGACATTTATGGATGGATCAGTTAAGTTACTTGAAATGTTATTTGACCCTCGATTGAAACGCCCCATCGAAAATGTTAATTGGGTTCTGGCTGCGCTGTCAAAAAATGGGTCGACGTTTACACTCTCGTTCAGAACTTCAAATGCCCATCACCATCACTTGCATTTTCGGGTGCGTGTGAACAGAGAGCGAAAGTTTGCTGCTCCGCCAGAAAACAGCATTTTTGTGAAAATTAAGATCAGTTTGCGTACCAATTTGTATTTACCATCGACGGTTAATTGCACCTGCGGCAATTGTTGTAAAAGTTGTGTGGAAATCGTCCCTACGTAGCGTTTCTAATCACATCATTACAGCACCTACCTCCGAAGTTACGACGGCTCCCCGCATCAAGAACAAAATGGTGGACAAAATTGAGATGAGCCTCGATGAAATCATCAAGTCACAGAAATCGACCCGTCCGCGCGGCGGCGGTGGCCGTTCCGGTGGAGCGGGCCGCTCGAACCGTCGACCGGGAGCGGGTAGCGGCGGTGCCAGCGGTGGTGGCGCCCGAAACGGATTCCGCTCGGGCGGTCAGCGGAACGGCGGAGCGAGCGGCGGCGGTGGCGTACTGAAGGGACGCACCCGTGGTGGCATCACCCGGGCACGCTACGGGCGGGTAAGCGATGGATGAGAATAAGACAAATGCCTTAGCAACTCCTTTGTTCCGGTCACTTCAACTTCCGAGCAATCGCAGCAGCAGCAGCATCATCGACCCGAAACGACATCTCCATTCCCTTGGCCTGGCCGCGGCTGGAAAAGGGACTTACCCCATCCCTCATCCTACAACGGGATCTTGCCCCAGGTTGGCTTGATGACAACTGGACGATTGCGGATCTTAAGGGCGATATCATTCTTCTCTTACTATTCGTGTGAAATTGATTGGTCTGCAGTTCCTCGTAAATGCGTAGTAGAACGTGTGGGGGAGGGGCAACCGTTTCGAGCAAAACGAGTGGACAATTTTGTGCGTTTTGAATGTGCTACGGGTCACTAATCGTAGAATGCATTTACAAATTGGGAAGGAAGCGACCTTTTTGGGACTTTTTTTGCGCCGTAAAATGTTCTTTCATCGGCAAATATGACGCCTTGGTCCAATTCAAGATGGCGTCTATCGGTGATGAAAAATGCCCGCTTGCCGTACGGTGAGCGCTAGAAAGAGAAGCAAACAGTGGAGCGCGTGTGTGCGTGTGTAGTGGTGACAGAATCATCGGCTTAACGCGCGATTTGCAGTGGTATCTGTGTGTGTGTGTGTGTGCGTTGTGTTGCGTTTGGTTTGGTTTTCGCGTGCCGTGTGCGATCGTTCGTGGGTCGTCGCCCTGAACCTCCCAGGGCCCTTGGTGCGTGGTGCGTGGTATTAAAACGAGCAATAGAATGGAAAGTGTGAAAAAAAAAATCGAAAAGCAATACGATTCGCCACTGTGTATGTGTGCGATTAGAGTGAGCGTGTTGTGTGTGTAATATGATTTTTCAAAAGTTTCGATTTGATCAGGAAAAAAGCTCCTTCAGAAATAGTTCTAAAATCCAATTTATTCACTAAATTTTAATAAGTTTAACGAAATTATCGTGTTTTATGCGACATGTTATGTTTCGAAAATCACGTCTCTCCACACTGCTGTCAAAGTATGGTGAAGCAAACAACAAGCCATGCGTTTTCCAATTCCACTTCTCCCCGTCCTACGGTAAAATGAACCTTTGTCGCCGCTATGTGTGAGGTTGTAGAAATTCTTCATTAATGTCCTGTGCGTCCACCGAACGTGTGCTTTGTTCATGCTGAATAAGGCAGCAAAAAAAAAAAAGAAAATTCCATCGAAGTTAATTTTCAATTTGCGCGCACAATGCTTGTGCCTCTCGGGAAAAGTGTGCGTTTGATTAGTTCGGAATCGGTCAATCAGAAGGAAAGCGATATGCTGTGTGTGTTAATGTGAGTGTATGTGTGTTCAATGTCAGCGTGAAGATGTTGCTGTGTTCCACATTGTTCACCAAATCGACGCTCGGCGCACAGCAGCGCACATCACACAGCGCCAGCTCCAGACACAGCACACTCTGCCCTTTAACCCCCTTGACATTCCTAGAAACGCAACTATTCATTTTGCAGCACCATCCAAAAAACGGTTTCAACGATTTTCCTACGATTTTTCCGAGCAAAACCCATCTCCAGCGGCGGGAGCGGTGGCATCTCTTTATTACTCTTTTTCATTGTCGTCTGCTGCGGGTCCCTGATTTTGTAGCTCTTCCGGATTTTGCCGTAACGCACTTGAACTCACACCACACACATATATTTACAAATTTAATCTTATCTTGTCGAGCATATCGTGCTGTCGCGCAGGACAGACAACACAATGTTTGAGGCCATTATGCGCGCGGGAAGGAAATGAATAACGTAAAAGCTGTTTACCATGATCGACTAGCAAATGAGCTTCTCGTAGATGATGATGCTGCTGTCAATAAT
Source organism: Anopheles merus (assembly GCF_017562075.2). NCBI lineage: Eukaryota > Metazoa > Arthropoda > Insecta > Diptera > Culicidae > Anopheles > Anopheles merus. The sequence goes on along the minus strand of NC_054083.1, from coordinate 30,496,912 downwards.
GGTTGGAAAGGTTCGACCAGGAACTCGGTGTGTTGATCCAGCACTTGGAAAAGCCAGCTGGTTTCGTTGGCGAACAAACTCCGTCGAGGGAGGTAGTCGTCGCGGTTATCCCTTTCTCTCTACTGTTGGTATTGACCACACGCACACACCTACGAGCTTCTGTGAAAATGAGACACACACACACGCGCGCAAACCTGCATTAAACACGTGCCAGGAATGGAAGGCTAATGCGAAAACAAACGTTAAACGAATTTCTTGCAATCGAAGGAAAACGGACGGTAAAAACGCAAGAGAGGGACGGCCCACTAGATGGAAGTAGAATTTGTTGTTCCCCTCGTCTTAGCGGAAGAAGAAGGGTAGAGAATGAGAATGAGAGGTTCGGTCAAAGTGGCGCGATTGCTGGCCTGCGTTGGTGCCCCTTTTCGGCTTGGTTGGGCTTGGTTTTGGATTGTACGGATTCGGTGACGCTGCTCAGCCCTGAGAAGGAAGGAAGAAGAACGGATGGAGGAGAGGCTAAAGCGAACGCATCGGGGGGAAGAAAGGAGGAGGAGTACCTTTTAGAGACCCAGATCGAATCGATAACCGCGTGTGTGTGCGTGTGTGTGATGACTATTCCAAACAACCTCCCTCCACCTCCATCCTCGTCACATCATTCCACAGGGCGACGTGAACAGCGCATGGAAGCACGACATGTACGAGGGGCCGCGCAAGAACCGGCTGCTGGCGGCGGCCGGTGGACTCGGTGCCGGCGGACCGGGCGGTGCGGCGAAGCTGCTGGTATCGAACCTGGACTTTGGCGTGTCGGAGACGGACATCAACGAGCTGTTTGCTGAATTTGGGCCGCTGAGAAGCGCCTCGGTACATTACGACCGTTCGGGCCGTTCGCTTGGTAAGTGTTGGTGGTGGCTAAGGAATTGACGAAACTTTGTTTTATTTAACTAAATATTCCTATTTTTTTGTTTGTCCCCTGCCTTGTAGGAACGGCCGACGTTGTGTTTGAAAGACGTTCCGATGCGATCAAGGCGATGAAGCAGTACAACGGTGTACCACTGGACGGGCGCCCGATGAGCATTCAGATGGCGACCTCGGAAATTCCTGCCCCACGTGTTCCCCGTCCAGCAGTGCTGGCTGCATCGTCGTCCGCACGTTCCCCGCGCAAACCGGCCGGTGGCCGCGGAGCAGGTGGTAAGTAACGCAAGCGTACTAATTGAATGTAACATTGAATCAATCTAACCTCATGGTACCTTCTGTGCGTTTGTTTTTTTTAGGTAAATCCCAAGGCCGTGGTGGTCGCGGCGGAGGTGGTGGCGGCAGACGACAGCCCCGTGAAACGAAAACGGCCGAAGAGCTGGATGCCGAGCTGGATGCGTACACCAAAGACATGAAGTAGGGCGCAAACGCGAACGATGCGTCCTTCACTGATATTCGGTTGTCTCGCATAAACACACAAGAACAGTATTCCGTGGCGAAGCGGAATAGGTAGAGGAGGAGAAGGAGAAGTAGAAGAACGTTTTTTACCTGACAAACGACCTATGCGTGTGTGTGGTACGCGACGGGCGCGTACTGCTACCGTTTGTCTTGGGACACATGTTTTTATTGACATGATTCTAACACCTCAAAACGTCTTGTGCGAGACCTGTGTATATAGAACATAGAGAAGAAAAACAAACTACTATTAATTGCTTACTACCTACAAACACAGAACGTTCGTTCGTTTTGCTGGGCGATTGGTCGATAATTAACAATTGGAGGTTGTGAGGACAAGATCGGTGCTTTCACCACGGTTCTCACTTGCGCCACTGTTGAGCTCTGCCAGCCCCTGTAGTTATTTGGAAAGGAAAAGGAAGATACAGCGATCAAGCGTTGGATTGAGTTTTGATTACTATGCACGTAAAGTACAGAAAAACCAGGAAACCAGGAATACAGTGCAGCGTCGTTGTACATAAGATTGCCAAAAAAAACAGGGGAGCAGTGCGTCAACAAGAAATCGACAAGAAAGAAAAGTGCACAATCGTTACAGTACAGCGTCAGCGTGAAAAAAAAAAACGAAAGGATTTCGCTACTAACCGAAATCAGCTAGTTAAGATTTAATATCAGTTTGATTTACCCGATTTGCCCGGCAGCAGCGGAGATGATCCTTTAGTTTTGCTAAGCTAGTTAAATTGCTAACCCCGCACTAACACGGGCGTGGTAAGGTGAGGAAAGTGAAATTATCCCGTTCGGGTCAGCGTGTGCACCTCCCGCATACCGGCTAATACTATCTTAGGAGAATGCCCGTTGTCCTTTACCCTAGCGTTAACTATTTCATTGTAATTCGCGCGCCAAACTTGTTCTCAATACCGTTGCGGCGCAGCAGTGACGCTTCTGCAACATGTGGCGCAGAAGGTTTTGTTAGTTGAAAATTTGACCCGGCATAGGATCAGCGACTCATTGTCAGTTCAGCAAGTGCAGTATGAATTACCCACATACCGCACCCATTATAAGGATTTATGAGTTTTAGTTTATTCGTACATGATTACACACAGAAGAAGGAAAACAAATGGACGAACTCTTTTCATTCGCCAACACATAACACACAAACAAATGGATTCAAGCGGATGTGACAATTTTAGTTGTATAAGGACAGATTTGTAAACGGCGCGCTGTGTGAAATTCATGCAAATGAAAAGGAAGGAGAAAAAGTTGCGAAACTCGTGAAATAAAACGTAAAAAAAAAACAATGTAAAACGATAGGAGGAAAATAGTGCTGTTAATTTTCAATTTATTTACAATAATTTAGTTTGAAGGAGAAAGAACCGGAACGCGACAACAATTGGAGGAATGTAACATTTTACCCATCATACAGAGCAGCGAGCACATTAAGCCTCAATCCAGTTGATCCCGTACTTGTCGATCAGATAGAAGCGCACGTACTGCTGCTTGTCCGCCATCGTAATGAACGCACTGAACCGCTGGTCGGCACTGCCTTGCTCCGACCCACCCGGACTGGGGTTGTCTGTTTCGGTCAGTTCGATCCGATGGTCAATCAAACTGCCGGCGGACGACGCCGTGCTCATCAAGGGCGTAAGAGGACCCGCAAACGACGATGCCTGAGTCGATCCGTCCAGCGACAGTGCTCCCGCTGCGCTGGTCGTTTCGAAATCACGCCCCGATGCTTGTCGCCCACCAAAGTGGGACGGTTTGGTGAGCAGGACGATCTTTCTCCACTTGCCCGCCAGCCGGCTTAACGTTTTGCAGTGCGCTTTCTGGTACGTATCCTGCCGGATGAGGTTTTTCGCCGTACACTTGGTCCAGTAGAAGGTGGCAATCGAATCGATCAGCACGAACGTCAGCTCGGGCTGCTTCACGAACAAGGCCGGCAGTGCGAGCAGGGAAAATTCAAACTGCTCCAACGAGTAGCACGTGATCAGATGGAGCCGGCTCAGGGCGGCGCGTTGAATGGTTTCCAGCTGGTGCGGATCGGCCAGCGTACTGGCGAGGGCCGGTTCTGCCTGGTTGAGGATGTGCTTTTCCAGGTTGCTTAGCAGGACGGTTTTGCTGTAGCTGTTCTCACAGTCAATCAGGACCGCAGCGAGCTCTAGGCCGCCGCAGCTCGTGGGCAGGATGATGCGAGCGATCAGCTCTAGGCAGAGCAACGATTTGCCGCTGTTCGAGTCGCCACTGATTTCGATCAGTTCGCCGGGCCGCAGACCACCGTCCGGGAAGAGCACGGGATCGACGTTGTGTGTGGCCTCCGAGCCGGAAGCTAGCCGGCTGATGGCAACGAAGGCGGACTCGATTGTATCGCACATTGCACAGGCTTTGCGTGGAAACAATGAGAATTTCACGACTCTTATTTCGTGCCTGTCAAAACATTTGTTTACAAACAACATTGGCGGCAAAAGTTTGACATTTCGCGAAAGCAAAGCAAAGAGGAATTATAAAAACAACCGAATTTAGAGATGAATTGCGATGTGGGATTGTTAAATTTTTCAAAGCATTTACTTCTGCGGTATATAAAGTGTATTTTTAACGTTTGATGACGTAGTTAAACAGTGTGGAAAGCCTCTGAGGTGTTGCGTTTGAGGTTTTTTTTTGTGTTTGTACGGTTTGGTTCCATCATGACGCCGATCGCTGGACATGAATTTCCCAAGAGATACAAATGTTTTAATTAGAAGATTTCACTGTTTATTCTTGTAAAAGGGAGAAAACAACCGAATAATGTGCAATAGTACAGTTTCGATACAAAATAGAGTCGACATAGGGTCACCACGCTCTACAGGAGAGATAATGCAACCGTTCCGTCTTGTACAGTGATTAGCGATCAAGATGGCCTTGGTTCGTTGTCATCCTTTTTACTGTGGTTGCTCAAAACGAATGATTCTCGAGGCCACTGGAAAGCTAGGGCGGAAACACGGTACAGCGACAAAGTAAAGTAAGTAGAGATTATTTATAAAAAATAAGTCCTTTAGAATAGGGTAAATGTCAGCTCTAACATTACGGTGCAGTAGAACATCACGATCTGATCTATGATATGATGTTCGTATGATTTGAACTAGGCAGCTAGGCTCCACCAGGTCTCCATCGTGTAGTCGTGCGGAGCTGGGACTGCCCCAGCTGACTTAAAACACAAAAATACCTGTAGAAGAGTTCAAGCCTCATATCCACCGCAGTAGCAAGGACTGTGACACTCCGGCTACGTGGTATTCTAAATAAGTATTGAAAGCCTGTATGACCGCATATGTCTTCTCTTCTTTGTTACAACAACCGTTGTCGGTCAAGGCCTGTTCTGTACCACTACGAATGGGGCTTTGGCTTTCAGTGACTTATTAAATGGCACACATAAGGGTAGTCAAGTCAGACCTACGCGTGTGGGAGCACGGTCCATTCGGGGCTTGAACCCATGTCGGGTATGTTGTTAAGTCGTACGAGTTGACGACTGTACCACCAGACCGGCTCAATAGGTCGTTACTTCAAATAAAATAATAAGAAAAAATCATCTGCCTAAAACGAGCATGTATGTACTATACAGTGGAGCGCTGTTTATCCGGCTGTCCGTTTATCCATGCTGATGAGACATGACAGTACAGTACAAAGGTGACATTGCGTGCATAGGAGGATATTAGAAGAAAAAAAAGTTATCAGAGCACATTGTCATAACAAAAAACGCAATAATTCATTGCTCATTTCAAATATTCTCATTGGAAAAACATGAAGCTACTAAAAACTGGCTTGGTTTTAACAAATACATAATATAAATAAAAAAAGTCAATAATTTGTGATAAAATATATAATTCTAACTCATTATTCGTGTTATTCGAGCATCCAGGTGAGGTCGAGTCCCCATGATCTCGGATAAACGGCCGCCCACTGTACTTTGTACTACGGTCTTAAGCTAAAACTTATTCATATACTGTCCAACAGCAAAGTGAGATAACAGCTAAAGACAATCTTAGGTAGCATCTGTTAACGTGACCTAGTTAATACTAAAATGTGTCCTATTGCATTATATACGACCATACAGGACAGAAGGTCCCTCGAGCTTAAAATAGACAGGAATTGATCCTATTCCGACAGGACTCCTATCTGAACCATCCCTAATACAAAGTAGAAATTATCTTGCTATTAGATTCGGTTATGGTCTAGATTAATATTTAATGAAACTGTGACACAGCTTAACATTGTTTCAAAAGATGTTCTTCATCTTCAATGCAAAATGTGTTGATAGAAGATTTATGATGTTATACAAACACTTTTCATTTTGTTATTTAAATCATAAAATTAATTCGAAAAAAAAATAGTCAATCACACCACAGATATGTCACATGCGATGACAATTATTACCAGCAAAGATTTAAGAATAGCACAACCTAAAGAAAACAGAACAGAACAGAATCCATCTCAACGTCGATGCCGTTCGATAATTATAAATCCTGCTGATCTCCTGCAAAGCAAAACTACCGGCGACCCATGCGAGAGAGGCGCATGCCGACGGATCAGCTCAGGTAGAGGACCGAACCACAACGCGCACCAATACCAGGAAATTAAAGAAAGACGAAAATTACAGGCATATTCACCGAAACAAAACAAAAAAAAAGGAAGAAAATCAAAGTTTATTATAAAATAATGCCAGCGCTTCCAGCTGACACTTTTTTTTATATTTAATTTTCCATTCCCTCGGCGGGGTCTTCTATTTTCAACCCACGGGTACCGTGGCGCGCCCGTTGCGGTCTCTATCCGGGGGGCCAACACTTTGCCGGGGCTGATCGCTAGCAGCGGTGTGGTCGAGTCTCGATCGTGGTCGCACCGCCAGCAGCGATTGTCGTGATTCACGCGAGTCACCTCGTGGCGTTCGGGTCCAGCACGTGCACAGTTCGAGCGTGCAGCTGCAGTGCAACCAGCTATAGTCCGTTTGAAGTTTGAATTGATTTCAATTGTTTTACATTGTTACCTGTAGCTGTCTATATTGTGCTGTGAACATAGTGATTTACCCTTAGCAGATCTAAATGGTGAGTGTGAACGTGCTGTGATTGCGTTGCAATATTTAAATGTGTGTTTGAATTGTCTCTCTTCTAACCTACAATGTTGTGTTTTCGCTTCTAATAAGCTTCCGTGCAAATAATAAGAAAACAGAAAGGAAAGTGGGCTGCTGTTTTGATAAAGCAGCCGGACTTATTGATACGAAATGTGAATAATTATTATCATACCAAGGCAACTGCAAAACAAAGCAAAAAAGAATGTAATAATCAAACCCAATAATCGGATGGCCAAATCAAAACCAAACAAAGGAGCAGCAACAAGAAGAAACCACACTGTCACGTTGTTTGGAAATGTTAATTAGTGAGTGGGCAGAGTCACAAACACAAGTCTGAGACTGAGCGCACTCGTCCGCCCGCCGTTATCAGCGCACGATTGGAAAGTGTGTGCGCACACGGCACCGGAGCGCACAGATTGTTTATCGTCCGGTTGGTTGGTGGGATCGGGATCGGTACGAACAAACAACTTGCCCGACGCAAACAGTGAACAGGACGGGAAACAAACTCATCAAATCGAAGAAGAACATGGTAATAACGTGTACCATCGGCAGCGGGGTCCCGCCGTATCAGAGGATAGATTATTGGTGGCAGGAAATTCATTTCTTTTTTTTTTTAGACATAGCGCACACAACACTTCCAAACCGACGCAAACAAGGATCGCATGTCATGCTATAGGGATTGGGGGGACATATGGGGGATTTTGCGGGCACACCATCGCACCGACGGACGCAAACACCGGGAAAGCAAACCGAGCAAACGTGATAAGGATGGGCGCGCAAAACCCACTTTTAATGATGGGACCGCACACAGCCCACACCAGCTGCTGATAACGTGAACAAAACCATTGGGTACGTGGTCCGTGTGTGCGTGTACATTTGTGTGTTTCCTAGCGCACACTTTAGGCCTGTGCGCCCCGGAAATCATGTGCCCGGTGCGTGTCGGCTGCCTTTATCTGTGCAAAAAACTGCCAGTCAGGCTGATTGTTTTGGTGTGTGTGTGTGTACTATTCTGTTGTTGTTGATGATGTCTTGTTTTTTGCTCATAGAGGTGAAGAGGTCCCCATTTGAATAGGTGATAAATTTGCGCAAACAAATCACGGTGGGAGTGGCGAGGTTGCCTTAGCGGCGTGTCCTTGAGCATGTTTTTGCCATTTAAATGCAAGTTTGTTTATGAGCCGGGGTCATTTTTTTTTTATTCTTTGCCTTACAACATATCATCTTGTACTAAGGAGAGCAGTAGTACTTTTTGACTCCCATTTTTGAACCTAATCTTTTATCAAAAAGTAAGCAAACAAGTTATAAAGCTGCATGATGCTGCTCACTCGATGCACGATTGCATACTGTTAGGCGCAGCTAATCCGTAACCGTTACGGTCTCACCCGTAGACTACTTAAACGTACCGATAAGCAGTGTGTGTGTTGGCATGATTTTAAAGATTAGTAACACATACAACTCGTAAACAAATGATTAGACAAATGAATTAGCAACACATTTCAGTTGATTGCATCACATTTCATCTTTTCTGCCCGAATCTTATCTTTCGTGTGCGGAAAACACGTAAAGTTGAAATTTCCCCGCCCAAAAAAAAGGGCTTAAAATCACGTTTTCTCCACATTAATCGTACTTCCACACTCTTTCCTTAACCCACAATCGGCATCTTATCGCCACAATCAAGCATAGAAAATTCCCACACGTCAAAAAGCAATGCGAGGGATAGGAGAAAAAAAAACTTCCGATGACTAACATCACTCGCTGTCGATGTGAGGCTATTTTTGGGGGGAGCATTCGCTGCGATAAGGGCTGTTAATCGCGAGAGCATGGTGGATGACTTTCTGGACAATATATCGTAGTGATCTGATAAGTGTGGCAATGAAAAGATTTAGCCACCCGATAGAGGCCAACCAATTTCAGACTGTGTCGGACGCACGGTGCAAGCATTACAAGACTTCTTTGCTTCCCTCGAACATCGATGCCGAATCTCTCTTCTTGTATTGTCCATATTTTGTTTTTTGGCTCAAAATGAGAGGAGAGATGGAGGCTTGTATAAAAAGGGGAGTTTGGCAATGGATTTAGCAAAAGGTTGTTTACTTCCACCACCACACGATAACGGCGTACGCATCTCCATCATCATCGTGTGCAGCTGGCTTGCCCCCATTGTCGGGTGGGAAAGATAGATAACAGCAGCGGCAGCAGCAGCACCACCACCACCACGCTGTCGTCATTGTTGCGGGCGCACGCCACGGACGCATGACAATCGTTCCGCATGGGACCCATCGGCCACCCGTGTGGGCTGGTACTGCTGTCGCTAAGGGCCCACACCACACGCGGTAGACCGGCACACACTGACAGACGCGCGGATCCAAAGCACGCACCGCACACCTTTCGATTATCGTACTCCACACCCCACGTTGCACACATCAATCTCCAAAGCAAACACAATCGGTTCGAGATGCTTCCCCTTATGGCAGTTTTTGGAACCCAGCGTCCCCCAACCTACTGCTCCCGGACGCACTGCAGAATGCCCTCGAGAACGCCCCGGATCAGATCGGTCCCGATCTCGTCCACCGTGTTCTCCTGCGCGTACTGGACGATCTCGTCGCTCATCAGCTGCACGCTGACGCCGTCCGGATCGATGCCGGGCTTGTGCCGGATGCCGTTCGCGATGAACGCGATCGTCTCCGGATGGTTCACGTCCGCGATGTGCAGAGTCGCCAGCACCTGCTTCATAATGTCCACCAGGATGTTGTGCGAGTAGTTCTGCGAGGCGGGAAAGATCATCTCGAGACTGTTGCCGACGATTTCGCCCAGTATCTCCTTCGTGTCGATGTCATATCCCTCCTTGAACGTGCGGAAGATGCTCTCGATCAGCTCGGCAATCGCCTGGGGCGGTATGGTGATGAGCAGCTCCTCCGGTATGAAGGACTTGAAGTTTTCGATAATGTGCGGCAGCAGATCGCTCGCGTGCTCGGGCGCAAAGTTGTGTATGATGTTGGACAGATAGTGGGCCAGATGGTTGACGACGCGCTTGATGTCGGACTGCAGGACGCGCGAACCGAGCTGCTCCACCAGGAAGTCGTCGATCAGGCTGGAGATTTCGTTGTACAGGAAGTTGTCGGGCGAGCTGGCACGGGTGCTGGGCGGGGCCGAGTCCATCACCGCATTGTAGACGGATTCGTCGGCGACCGGGGCCGGTTTGCCGCAGACCGCTGGCGGTGGTATCTGAACCTCCACATCCGGGCTCTCGGCCGAGAGGGGTTTGCACTTCATGCTGAGCGTGCGGATCTCGCGCTGCAGGGTGTTGATCTGTTCCTTCTGGATTTTGGCGATTTCGCGCAGCTTGCTGAGATCTTCCGAGTAGGTCGGCGGTGGCTGTTTGCGACGCTCTAGTATCAGCTTCTGGTGGGCGAGTGCTTTCTCCAGGTTGTTGTACTCCTCTTGAAGGACGGTCAGGATGTGCAGCTTCTCGGTGCCTTCCTGGATGACCTTCTTTAGCTCCTCCTGCTTTTTGGCGTACAGTTTCTGCCGGGGATAAAGCGTCTTTAGACACTGAGCAGAAATAGAAATGCTGAAAACGGACTTACCTTCAGCTCCCGGGCACGCTCCTCGTAGCTCTTGCGCACGTCGTCCAGGTTGGCGCGCATCTCGAACGTGTACTGGCGCAGTATTGTCTCCTCCAGCTCGTCCAGATCGATCACGCGGCCAAACTTCTTCATCATCGTCTCGTTGATCTCCTCCTTGAGCGATACCAGCTGCTGCCGCATGAACTTGATGTCCGTCTTCATGCGCGCGAGATGCACCACGTTCACCCGGTGCTTGCGCTTGGTTTCGAGCGTTTCCGCCGCCAGCTGATCGACGCGCGCGTACAGCTTCAACAGCGCTTCCCGATTGAACAGCAAACTGTTCTCCACGTCCTGAAACTCCGTCTCGGTGCGGAAGTACTGCATCTGATCCATCCTCACTATGATCAGCGTGTCGATATCGTTGAGTCTTCGCTGCTTCTCGCGCCGCAGCTCTAGCAGCTCGTTTTTCCTTTCGCTAAGGCGCGTTTCCGCATCCGCCAGCTTGGGCTTAAGGTTTTCCAGCTGCCGGTGCATCTCCTTCAGGGAGCGTTCCTCCCCGTAGTGGCGCCGCTGCAGCTCCAGCTTCTCGTTGCGCAGCTGGATGGCAAGGTTGTACAGCTCCGGCTTACAGCCGGTCGGACAGTGGTTAAGATCGAGAAACACCTTGCTCACTTCGCCCTCGTTCGCGTTCTCCAGCCCCTCAATGTCTTCCGACGAGTACTCGGACGACGAGTCCGACTCGTTGCCGTTGATTTTGCACGGCTTAAACTTCTTCTTGTAGATGCGCTTCATCACCTTGGTGTAGTCGTTGTCGAGACAGCTCGAGTTGAAGCGCTGCAGGTTCGAGCGCTGCTCGCGCTGTATCTGCTCCATCTCCAGCTCGACCTGCTCGATCGCGACCCGCGCGTCCTGCACGGCCTGCAGTAGTCCGTTCCGCTCGATCGTTACCTGCTCCACGCTGTCCAGGACGGCCGTTTCGATCTTGCTAAAGTCCTTCAGTATCCACAGCTCCTGGTAGAGCGTGAGCTGAAAGTTTTCCAGCAGCTTCGCATCGGTGTCCACCTGCAGCCGCTCCTGGGCCAGCTGGTCCAGCTCACGGTCGAAGCGTTCGATGCGTGCCGACGCTTTGGCGATGATTTTGTCCTGCTTGAAGAGCTTTCCGATCAGGCGCAGCTCTCGCAACTCCCGCTCGTGCTTGCTTAGGGTGAGTGTGGCCTGCTGCTCCGGGGGCAACGTCAGCCCGAGCACTTCCTTCAGTATCATGTCGTGGCTTTTCCGGTGCGCCTTCCGATCCAGTTGCTCCAGAGCGGCCAGATTTTGACGATCCTCTTCGAACTTGTACTGATCGTCGGCGTACTCAACCTTCAAGTTTAGCGTAACGTCGTGGGGGAATTGTTTGCGCTTTTCCGCCGGCAGCTCCTCGTGGATAGCTGCCAACTTTGCCCGCTGCTTCGCTATGTACCGCATCAGCTCGACCTTTTTCTCCCGCAACGCAAACACCCGCTGGTTGTAGTCTCGGCGCAACGTGAACATCTCCTGCCGTATGCGCAACAGCTCGTGGTACTTGCCGGTGGTCGTTTCCACCTGCTCCTCGGCCGGCTCGTAGTCGGGATCGCTCTTGAGATTGTAGTCACCGATCGAGCCGGCCGCCTCCTTGATCGCCAAATCGTCGGCGGGATCGTTCGCGTTCGGGTCCGGTTTGGAGGCTTTATGTTCTTCCCACTGAAAAGGGTGAGAAGACTGTTGGTCGAGCTGTTTGGGTTAAATTCAGTCCACCACTCACCTCTTGCTGGCGTATCGTTTCTTGGTTCTTGCGATCGCGGTACTTCGCCAGCAGGCGTCTCATTTTGCTTTCGAGCTTAAAGTCGATCGTCGACTGCGATAGGCCTTCGAGGAACGATTCTTTGCGCTGCATTTGGGAGTCCTTTCGGCGATCCTTGCGCTTGGCGGAAGTCGTCTCGGGAGCTCTTAAACAGCAGCAAAGGGGAAATTATTATCATTTTGATCAATTTAACAGGATCTAAGGGTCTATTATGCATGGTGTACTACATCAGTGCCTCGAAAAGTAGCATCAGTATCCCAAAAATGCTTAAAATTGTCTCCAAAAACTTGGAAAATGTGCTCTGTGCGTAAGCAAACAGTGAAAAATGACTTTTGTTTCATAAAAAAGACAAACCTATCCTCCGGAGTCTTACACAACTCAATGAAGCGGCTTAATATTTGCAATAAAAAAATTTAATTTGATTAATGCTGTAAGAAACAATTCCATCTGAATCCAGCAACACTTACCGTCTACGTTCTGCCTCTTCTGCGACCAACTTCTCGACCTGCTCCACGGTTTGAAAGTAGTCATCGTCCAGCTTTTCGATGCGGAAACTCTTCACCGACTGTCCACTTCTGCTGAAACAGACATGGATCCCCTTTAATTTACGATTGCAAAGATCTTGTCTGGTCGCAACCCGTTACCTTACTGCCAACACCTCGATCGGGTAGCTTTCCAGCGGCTCCAGGAAGAACTGCTGCAGCTTGCCGGCCGCAATGCGCACCTTCTCCACATCGAACGCCATCCGGCGATGGACCAGCCCGAGCTCGGCCGCCAGCTGCTCCCGCAGATCGTCCATGATGCGCTCGTCCAGCACAAAGTCCGTCACCGGTATGCGGAACGCTTCCGGCAGGGCCCGGTTACGCTCCAGCAACGCCTCGAAACGCTTCCGATGGCTGGCGACGGTGCGCAGCACCGCCTCCTTACGGTCGGAAACAATCTTCGCCAGCCGGTCCCGTTCCTGGCGTGCCTTCTGCTCCTCCAGCGACGGATAGTCACGCTCGTCGATGTCGAACACGCGCTTGACACCCTTTTCGAGCGGTTTCGGAGGGATGGCTTGGAACGGTTCACCCTCACCGAACCACCGGTACGCGAACAGGTTACCGTCCGCCCCAACGCTGAAGATGTACGCATAGTCGTGGCTGAAGGCGAGTGCCGTCACTTTGCCCGTCCGATTATCGTGCATCGGCAACGTCCAGTAGTCGCTGAGGTCGCGAAAGTCACGCTTGGTTCGGTTCACCCGTATCGCACCGTCGCCCGTACCGAAGATGGTGTAGTTTGTGCTGGGGAAATAAAACGCTCCAAAATTAGGGATGCCTATTGAACAGGGGGCACTATTGTGCGAAAGGAAGGCCTTACTCTCGCAGATAGCACGTCAGCTCGACATCCTCCAGCTCCGGTATGGGCGTGCAGGACAGCGGGTCCTCATCGTCGAACCCGTACTCGTACACGTACCCTGCATCGTACCCGCCCATCGACAGCCACAGCGTGTCCTCGTCGGTGTACCGGGCCCACAGCACTGGATTGGGCACCTTCGGGATGTACAGCGGTTCCAGCTCTTCCTCCTCGTCCGAGTCGGCCAAAAACGCTTCCTCGTTGATCTCAGCCTTCGGGTTTTCGATGCGCATCCGCTCGAGCGTTTGCAGCTTTCGGGCGCGCTTCTCCTGCTTGCGCTTCTCGATCTCGGCCACGCGCAGATTGCGCTTGATCTCCGACTTTACCGACTGGAAGGTGAGCTGCCGGATCTCGACGTGCCGCAGATGGTAGGAGATGGTCGTGTAGTCGACGGGCGCTTCGGGCAGCTCCACCTCGAGCAGCTGACCGTGCCGGCAGCCGACCAGAGCGGTGGCGGTTGTGTCCGGCTTCCAGCTAATGGTGCTGACGGCGGACGGGGTGTAGACCAGCCCGATGGGTTCCAGCGTCGCGTGAGGACTCGCTCGGACGCAACGATGCACGAAGATGGTTTGATCTTCCGAGCCGGACACGAGGATTGTTTCCCGAGCGTTTAAACCCAGCGCCGTGATGGCTTTCGAGTGTGGCTTGAGCAGTTGTATGAGATTGACTCGGTTTTCTGGATAGGAAAGGTGTCCCTGGTGCAGGTTTACGGCAACCGCTCGTAGAAACCCGTCCGCAAAGCCTAGCACAAGAATGGCTCCGGTCGGGTCGAGTGTAGGCGGCAGCCAGATCATCGACTGCCCGGCACACTGGAATCGATGGCTCAGCAGTAGCTCCCGCTTGGCGTAATCGTACACGCACAGCATACCGTCCACTCCGAGTGTGGCCACGTGGCTAGACACTGGGCTTGCCTGCACGGCCACAATCTCACCCGCGTGACACTTGAACAGCTGCTGCGGTGGTTCCGTGTGATGCGCAGGGGTTAAATCGCACAACCAAATTCCACCGCTGCCATCCTGTGCGTACCACTGGAAGTCACCCTGCCGGCGCACCAAACACATCAGCTCCGCTCCGATGCGGAACTCCATTATTGGTTCGATCTCCACAAATCGATCGTCGTCCGGTGGATCGGCCAGCTCGACCGTCTCCCAGAACCAGATCCTTATCCGACCGTCCAGGCCCGCCGTCATGACTTCGCCCTCGCGCATCAAGATCTGCGTGATCGGCCCATCGTGGCAGGGTCTGCGGCCCTTGCGGCAAACTTCCAGCTTAATCAGCCCGGCCTCCCACACGAGCACATTGCCCCACTGGCAGCCGGACAGGACTTTCTCATCGGGCAGCGGCAAAATCCCCACAATGTCCGATATCTCCGTCTTGCCAAAGCGTCCCAGCTCGCCCTGGAGCTTCAATCCGGTGAAGGTGCTGGACATTTTCCAGAATTTGATATGTCCCAGGCCTGCGTTGGACACAAGGTATCGTATTACAATCGACGACGGTCACCATAGCAACCAACTTACCGCACGTTGTAATGTGCCCCGGGACGCTCGGCGAGAACATCACGTTCAGCACATCGTTCGAGAACGACTTGCAGCGGAGAATGATTTCCGCCTCGCGCCAGTTCCACACCGTCAGCATGTAGTCGGGCTCGATGCCCTGCGAAATCAGCAGCTTACCATCCACGGTGTAGTCGATGCGCGAGTAACCGCTCGTCGTACCGCCCGTCAGCAGATTAACGACCGTCATCTCAGGATACTGGTAGATGATGATGGGCGGATCGGAGCCATTCTCGCCCACGGTCAGATGGCAATACTCTTCGCTCGGGTTGGTCTGGATAGGAGCGAAACATTGGGATAACATTGTTAGCAACTCAGGTAAAAAAACACTCGCAGGACTGCGCCCTAGCTACCGTAATGCAACCGATGCCGCCCCCGGTCGAGCTGCGGCGCGTCGTGACGGTGTGCGTCGTCACGTCGAAGAAGTGTATCAAATTGCCCGACGCAAACACCAGGACGTTTTCGGCGATTTTGCACAAATTAAAGAACCGCTTGCAGTCGTATCCGTACGAGTAGCTGGGGAGAAATGGGCAGACAGTTTGAATGGAATGGATTGCGGGGAAGGATGTTACTGTTCCATCTTCCCGCCAAGAATGTTACTCACTCAAACTCCAGCAGTTCGTTCGGGATGGTACAGGACGAGTTACGGATTGGTTTCGATATGAGTGATTTTCCATCGTAGCGCCCGGTAGCCGGCCGTTCGTTTGAGCTCCGTTCCATCACTTTTGAAGGTTTGGCTTCTACTGGCGCAGGTGTTTGTGCGGGAATAGGCAACGTATCGATGCCAACTGTTTAAGCTGCACGCAGCCGGTAACCATGGCAATCTATAGCAACCGGAAAAAAAAACATGTTGGCTGACTGCTGCTCCTTGTGCAGCATTGTAAAATTTACGGTGGTTCACTACATTGATCACTCAACATTAACACAGTTTTTAGCGTATATCGTGACATCTCTCTAATATATTTGTCTGATTTGTGACTAGAGATTACACGTCTCTGGTGGATTTTTGTTTTTGTTGTATTTTACGGACATATTACCATTCATTTCTTTTGCTTTATATTAATATGGGTTTTTCAAGGGAAATCATATCAACATAAAAAAGTATTTTTCTTTATTTACATGCAGTCTGAGAAGGACAGTGGCCCTTATCGCTTATTTAAACTAAACTAGGACCTCAAATGTGACACTTTTCTTCGTCTAATCATAGGCTCTTGAAAGAATACCATCAATTGTTTGATTTCGAAATATGGTGTAATGGGTTAATCGAGGCTCAGACAGATTAGTTGGAGAGTCTTGGGAGACTGGTCACGCTATTTGTAAGAAACTGTGCAAAAATTTAGTGTGTGATCAATTTAGTACGCTTTTGAAGAATAAATGTTATAGAAAGAATTTTATTAAAACTTTTACTGCTAGGGCAAAGCGTTTACCAAACTACGCCTAAAATCATGTAATTTGCATAACAAAACACGCAACAAGTAACGTTTTTTAGCTGAATAATTCTAAAAATCGAATAATTTTATGTACAGTATTGAGTTATCTCGCTATACCAAATTTAGTAAAGTGTAAAACGCACTAATATTGCTGATTGAATCAAATCTAGGTGCAGTATTTGGGTTGGAATGGGTTTGGGATAAGTTCTCGGAATGGTGTGGGTTCAGTACAACTTCCAGAACCGGTTTGGGTAGGAGATGAGCTCCAGAATCGGCCCATCAGCTCGAGATAGGTTTCAAACAGTGTCATGGGAATAAGTTCCAAAGCCAGAATGAGTATCAGTCCCTCGACGGGCATGGAGTTGGAATATATTCCAGTATGTTTAAAGGTTCTATAAGTTCCAAGAGTGGTATGGGTACAGTATCTCAGCCATTGGAATGGTATGAGTTCAAGAACATTTTCAGGATCTTAATGGATTGGGATCGACAAGGATTCAGAGCAGTTTTAGTAACAATATAAGTTCAGGATCCGTTTAAGGATCGATATAGGTTCAACTATCACTTTGGGTAATAGTTTAAAATCAGTATCTCTTGACATTCCAAGTTATTTGCAAAGGTAACTGGGTATCCAGTACTAGCCTATTATCCTCTGAAGTAATTTTTCGTAGCCATGTAATCGGGCTAAATAAACTAGTAATAATAAGTCATATCAAAGCTTATTATTTTTACAAGTTATCTATTATTATGGCATTATAGACATATTTCAATCGTAACAACGTCACACATTGTCATCTTATCAGCATTGCATTCATATCCCACGTCTCGTTGCTGAGCTCTCAACTTGAATTGCATTCCCCTCCGATGCAATTCCTAGCTACAAAAACTGATCATCGATACACCTGCCAATAGTCTCGTATTTCGCAACTGTATCAAACACTAATGCTCCCCCCCCCCTCCGCTTCCCTCACCGGTTCATTGACCGTCTGATCGATAAATTCCCCTCCACACGGAGCTGATGAAACATCACGCGCCAGTTTCACCAGATGCGTGCCTGATAAGCCCGCAGCGCTGTTCCAGCTGTTTCCCAGACCCGACCGGGTCCAGGGTATCGTCGCGGACTCCGGTCGAAAATCGCCTCTCCTATCACACAACAAAACTTGGGGGGATCCTTGAGCCACGGGGTCGTCCCCTAGCCCCAACAGGGCGAGACACCTTTAGCGAGTACGGCTTTCCGTTATAAATTATCCTCCAGTCCCCGGGTCGCTATCAGTCGCAGCCCTTGCATGCCCGCAGCCAACCGACACGAACCGGATTCGTGTTCAGCGGATGATTGGTTTCGGTGAGCGCGCACCGATTTTGAAAAGGGTGCTATTTTTGGTGGACACCTTCAAAACAAACAAAAACCTAGGAACGGAGCAAAGGGTGCGATAATTAATCATCCAAGAAACAGGGGAGGTGGATTTTGCCGCGAATGATCTACAGGGCAAAGTGCGCGGAGCTTCGACGGTGTAACATACACAGCGCAAACGCCTCCCACCGCGGGGTGTATTGATGCATTTGTCCAAAGTAGGACAAATGCTCTCGGTGGTCCGGCTGGCCCTTGGACGGAGCGTGTAGTTGCGATAAGCGCCCGATCTGCGCACAACGGCTGTCCGGGGATGATCGAAATCTGGCTCGAACCGGTTCGCGCTGATAACCCGAAGGGTTAATTTCTCCCTCACCGAGCAGAATCGGATTCGGTCCTGGTGTGGGGCCGCGCGTCAATAACTGACAAGCGGTGTGATGGGTGTATTACATTCTGCCAAGAGGTGTACTTCAGATATTCCCACACACACACTCACACACTGAGGCAAGGGCTTATTTATGGTCGAGCTAGAAGGTACTAGAGTGGGTCGTATAGCTTCCAAAAACATGTGTTCGGCGTGTGCCGTCGTCGGACGCATGGTCACGCAGGAAGTGATGTAATGTTCGCCACATATTACTAACGAAAAACTGCCAACACATGTGTTTGTGTGTGCTTTTCCAACTCGAAACTTCCCCCGCTCAAAGTCTACAGCCTTGACTAATGGGAGCCTACACAGTGCCTGCGTGATCGTGAGCGGCCAATGGTAATAAAAACCCTAAAAATACACACAAAATCCACCAACACCTCTGTTGCTGGAATCACGGCACACACGAATTCTTCCCCCCTGCAGGCGAGCAGTATTGTGCCTGCCGGGCTGGGTCTGGTATGTTTCCGTAATTGACGGAATATTGCGCGCGCCCGCACGCGATAAGAAGGTAGAAGTAGACGGGACGCGACAGCATGCTAATCGTCGGTGGAACTGGCTCGAACCGGTTCAATCCCTGGCCGGGCGTACTGGACAATCCGGTACCACGGAGTGCGTTCGGCTTTATCGGTGCTGTACGAGCGATTCCAGACGTGTAGCGCGATAAGAAGCGCTTCACCAAAGTGGGGGTGAGATGACACAAAGTGAAATAGCTCGGTGGTCCGATGATAGGACCCGATTGGGAATTTCTGAAGCATCTGAAAGTGTCTTGGAGTCAGAATTGATGTCAAATTGGGCTATTTCCAATGAACAATTAATTCCCTAGAACCAACAAATTACCATAACGTCACGACAGCCCTCAAGCCTCACCTAAAGGGGCATACTTTTCACCGGAAGACGAGCAGTGGACGGTTGTTTGTACCGGATCTTATCAAAGTGCACTACCGTGCACGTCTTGGCGTTATCACAAGCACCGCGATGCCCGACGAATGTCAATATTAGTAATGCTGGGAATTAAATTGTGGACGTAACAAACTCTGCACCCTAACCTAACCTAGGTTTGGCGAGAGCACCACACGCCGGACCGATCAACGTAAGGCCGACTGTCCCTTGCTGGGGTCCAAAGCGATGCGTCCGACGCTCGATGGGAGTCACTCGCTACCAACCTCCACTAGACGGAACGACCCTGAGCCTGTTTGATGGCGTTGCAGGGCATGTGATGTACCGGTGGCTTTACACGATCGAACTCCGAACCGGTTTGCACAGGATCGGTACGCCCGGGTGGTTTAGTCTATTGGTGCCGATCGTGTACCCGAATCCAGTTTATACTAGCTAGCGAGAAGCTCAATGAGAGTGAATCCCACCAACGGACTAATGACCCGGATTAATGAGAATTTATAGAATCGTGGGTTATCGCGAATGCAGCGCTGCGTTGAAGCCTTCCTTGAAGCTGAAGCTACTACGTAGTATGTCTAAGCATGCGGAGTGTCTAGACGATGCAATATCGATAGCTAGACCTACAGTACCGATCGTGTACATCTGATGAGATTTTATGCTCTGATTGGAGTTCTACTGTTTGTTTGGAGTGGGCCCGATTTCATTCATTACTATTTTGATAACGCCTTCCTAGACACTCTTTACGTTGGTTTTGGTGTAACGCTTCGCAGGTGGCATCTTTGCTTGCTTAAGTGAGCTTTTTTATTCCATATTAGTAAACTTATTAAGAATGTTCGGAATCTTTCGGGGTCAGTCACTGGACACTGTTTATTACAAATGTAGGACAAACTCACTTCAGACCATCGATTGCAATCAGTATGCATAGATAAGCAATAAGCTTTATGGCATTAGACGTCCGGTGTGATTCTTATGACGTGCTTAGCACACCGCAGAGTCCCTTGCATTGGTATTTGTGGAATTAGGGATTTGCTCTGAGTATCTTCCACTTGAGCCTTGAGCTTTTTGACAGTCTTGGCTTACAAGTGACCCTGAACATACTTGAGGTTACGGTAGATTATCTATCAGGTCTGTGCAAACTGTTGAAAAGAACATGAAACTTCATAGGTTCTAATCTCGATCATGATGCGTTTCTTGAGTATTTTTACGTTTTTTTTCCTCAAATCTAACCCATAACCTCAAATAATCAAACATAACGCTAATGTAAAAACACATTGTTTTATGAAGCGCTTTTTCTTATTTTACTTCTTCATACTACATCTTTCTCTTATTGCTCTTCTGTGTCTTCTTAACTTCTTCTTCTTCTTCGTCCTAATCTTATTCTTGTTATTTTTCTTCTTCTTTCCTCTTATTTTTGTTTGTCTTTGTCTTTTTATATTTCTCTTATTTCTTCATGTTTCATCTCTTTTTTTCTGTGTGTCCTTATACTTCTCCACTTTATTTCTTATATTTTATCTTCCTGCTCTTCTTTTTTCTCAATCTTTCTCCTTCTCCTCGCCCTATTTATTCTTATATTTTTATTCTTCTTTTAATCTTGATTTTGTTCTTCTCTTTGTTTTGCTTGCTTTTCTTTCTCAACTGATTCATGTTATTGTTCTTCTCATTCGTATCATTATCATGTTATTCATCGTCTTCTTCTGTTTCTTCTTCCTATCCACTTGTCATTGTTCTTCTTCCTCTTCTTTATATTTTTATTATGGTTATTCTTCTTCTTCTTGCTCGCTCCTTTCTTTTCCTCCTCTTCTTCAGTCGTCTGTTATCAGCCCTATTTTTAAATTAAAGCTGAAAGACCATGCGTCTCCATCTCCACTCCAAGCGTCTCTTACCGTTACTACCCATCATCTTCCGTTGGACAGTGTCGAACCCGTCCAATAGCAGATGAATTGTACCTTAAAATATCCCTTAAAGCCCCCACACGCCACCAGTCGGTAGCGAACCGATGCGTTCGAAGATGTCATCGGGACGGCTTTATCGACGCGCTCGGATTTGTCGAGGCACGGTTAGACCACCCCGATGCCTTCCCATCATTTCCTTTCCAGCTTCTGATAACGGAACCCCCCCTACCGGAGCGGCACACCGTGAAAGGGCACTTTTCGTGTTCCAGACCTACTTCAACGTTTTCCCCCAGGGCGGCGGCATGACGTGCGCGTATTATGAGACTCGCGTTTGAAGGAACGGCCTTCGAGGCGAGGCGTGTGCACACAGGCCATGCAGCGACAGATAGGAATAACCTTCCCTCGTTTCACACAGAACCATTCCTCCAATTGTCCAAAATCACTATCACCCATTGGGTCCACCACACACACAAACACCCCGGGAGGTGATACTGACAGTCTGTATCTCGCTCTCTCTCTCTCTCTCTCTTTGTGGTTCTCTTTCGCTCGCCCTGCCAATTTAGCCTGGTAGGGAGACTGATAAGAACGCTGTAAGTCGCTGACCGAGATGTCGCTTGGTGTGTTGGTGGTCGTACACACAAGTAGGTAGCGTTAAAATGTGTTCCGGTTAGGTGGGGGGCCTTTAGTCAGCATCTCGAACTCGTACCGCTCGGACCGCGCGCCAGGTTCGTTCGCCAGCACAAAAGGTCGCGCGTGGTTGAGTGCTACAGTTGATAAAGCACCAGGCGAAGGATCGGATCCATGCCGGGAGCGCCTCGGAAGATTCGAATTGTGCGTGTTGCCGTCTTGTTTCTCCGCTGCGCTTTTCTCCACACAGTGTTGCTGTTCCGTCCAATATTATTAACTTCTGTGTGATCGAGAGAGAGAGAGATAGAGAGAGAGAGAGAGAAAGAGAGAGAGAGACCGTTTAGAGTTAGACGAGCGACAAACGACGAAAATGCCAAAGAAACCGAATCTGTGAAAGAGAGTGCGAGAAAAGATTAGAACAAAGAGGCCATCTTGGTAGTGAGTGATCGGTAGTAGATCGCTGGATCATTGCTGCGTGTGTGTGTGCATTTTGTGCTAACTCTTGTTCCAACGTGTGTTTGTGTGTGTTTGATTGTGAATGCAAATAAGCCGCCACTTGCTAACAGCCCGGAATGAGTAGTAATTAACACGTTAAGATAACGCTTCCAGTGTTGTGACAGTGTCGTAGTGTCTTCTGGCTGGCTCGACACCGGCTTTAACCCAAAGAAAGCACATCTAACCTTAAATGATATAAAAATAAAAGCAGAAAGCAACCAGCGTCGCGACACAAAACACACGGCACAACAATGCTAATCAACAAAGAAACCATCCCGTACAGGATGGGCCTGCAGCCCTTCTACTACTACCAATCGTCACCGCCGGTGCAGAATGAGCGGCTCGGCGGCTACCACCCGATAACGCCCCCGTACCACCATCCGTACGACTTTATCCTGCCGATGCAATCGTCGCCACCGGGCGCGATGCCGGCCAGCGCAACGGTTGCGGCGGTAGCGGCCGCCGCCGCCGCCGGTGTACCCGTGCCGACCGATCGTCTTCGGTCGCCGGCCTCATCAACCGGCTCGTCGCCTACGTCTGTCGGCCCATCGCCACTGTACTTCTACCTGAACGGGCGCCACACCGGCACGGAGGGAGCGGCCGTGTCGGGAAAGGAGCAACTTGCGGCAGGGCCGCTTTCACCACCCCACACACCACCGTTGCGCGATCGCACGCCCAGTCCACTGTCGGCGGGGCGGGGTGAAGGGCTCGGTGCCGGCAGTACGGCAGCGCAGCGCAACTCCGTCATTATGAAGGTGCAGAATCAGCAGGTCGTCCCGATGCAGGGCGAAACCGACGCGAGCAGCTCGCAGTCCGAGCCGGACACGGTGGAGGAGTTTGTCTGCCGCTGGGAAAACTGTTACTGGTAAGGACGGGGATGGTTTTGTCGATTAGAAACAGGATATTTTGTGAATTTCACTATCTCAATGCTATTAGGGGTACCTCCTACTAGATGGCGCTGTTCTGCGCTCGATTAAAACTAGCCAGAATTCACGATAGAGACAGATAGTTCATTTATTGCTTATGTAGGAGTCAACATTATTGTTCTTTGAATGCAACACATACAACAGTCTTCAATGAAACTTATAAAAAAGCTTGATGTACTTAAGCCTGATGTGATTTTTGGCTGCAGCAGACAGATGGCGCTGCAATGCAATGGTAACAACAATTTAATTCAAGCATTCTAAGTTCTGTTACGATTTCAACAGCCTTAAATCAGCAGTTAGCGCATTGCAATTCAATGATCCTCAAGTTTTTTTTAGTAATTGAAAGACATTTCAAGGAAAGTTCCTTTTTTATTCCTTCGTAAAACGCGACTGGATACACCCTGTACCTTATATCGACTATCGTAAGTTGTTTTTTACCCGCAGAAAAGATCTCTCCAGGCAGTTTGTTATCTTTTTCCTCGCCACCGCGGATCATATGATTGTCGCGAGATATAACAGCCAAGATGAGACTGGAGAAGAAGCGAACGTTTGCTCCTCCGGCTGTCCACCACGTAAAGCAAACAGACAGTCCCAGCCTTCCCTCTCCCCTTTGGGGCCACGTTCTTACTCTGCTTACCCTGAGTCGCACGTTTTCTGTTGTACCGTGTGCAGATGTCAGCGTGAATCTAGCGAGAAGCTCCCGTTCATCGTTCATTGTTTATCGTGGTAGGATTCTAGGAAAAGCACCAAAAATTTGGAATCAAGTTTCCATATTTGGGTGGAGGAAATGGTTAATATCCTACAATATATATATAATTGTATTGACAAAACTGAGGACTTCTAAGCAGAAAATGAAATCAAAACGAATGATTTTTTGAAACAATTCTTAGATTCTCAAATTCTGAACATGAATTCGGCGAAAAGGGCTTATCAACAAGCGCTCTTGAGTAGTCTAGCGCCAACTGATGTATTTGTGACTGTGTGTGAGTGTGTTTATGCCTCGATTTTGATTGGGCCCCCATTTCGTGTGAGGCGTTTTCGCCCGCTCAGGCTCATCCAAAGGCGCGTTACTGATAAATGCGTTAGCACACTCTCACCCTCGCCAGCCATTCCTTGTCAAGCGGAGCAGCGAATTTACAGCTTCTCTAACTCGTGACGTATACCACCGCCGGTGGTGGTAGTGCCTATTTTGAGCGCGTTTTGTTATGCCCCTTGGTCAAACACCAGGTTTGATAAGGCATGGTTTCGCAACATTGAAATAATTACACCATGGTGGTGGCAAGCGACCAGTGGACCGCATCCAAAGCCTTGCTAAACCTGCAAACAAAAACCAGGCAAAAAATCCCAAAATCTATTTCCGGTTGTGATGAGCCAACGATTCCGGCCGCACAAAACACCTTCGTACCTTCGTCGAAAAGCTTGATTAACCCGTACCACGACCAAGCCCTTCCCGCGACCATGCGGTGAGATAATGATCGCATCATCATCATCAACCGGGGGGAAACCGGGGACCTCGGTCCGGTGCGGCCAAACAATTGCGGCCGGCCGGTGTGTTCGAGGTCGATATATCTTATCGGCACAATATCAGCCGGCCTGTGCGTGACGTTGACCCGTTCGCTCACATTCAGCACTAACACCGCGCGCTAAGAAACTCCCACTAATCGTTCCCTCTCTTTCCATCCCTTTCGTGCAGCGTGTTCTTCAAGCTGGAGGATCTGGCAAGTCACGTTACGCAGAAGCACGCCGTCATCGGGCTGGACGGTTTGTACTACTGCCGCTGGGAGCGCTGCCTGCGCCAGGACCGTGGCTTCAACGCGCGCTACAAGATGCTGGTGCACGTGCGCACCCACACGAAGGAGAAGCCGCACCAGTGCGGCAAGTGTGGCAAGTGTTTTTCGCGCGCGGAAAATCTGAAAATTCACCTCCGCTCACACTCGGGCGAAAAGCCGTACGTCTGCCCGGTGGAGGTAAGTGGCACCAGCAGCTGGGATCTTGCATCTTGGATGAGCAGTGTAAACTAATCTCCGCTTTTGCTCTGCCAATTGTAGGGATGCAACAAAGCGTACTCGAACTCTTCCGATCGGTTCAAGCACACCCGAACGCACTCGAACGACAAACCGTACGTGTGCAAGGTGCCGGGCTGCAACAAACGCTACACCGATCCGTCCTCGCTGCGCAAGCACGTCAAGACGTTCAAGCACGCGAACCTGGACGGCTGCTCGCCCCTGCGGCTGCCGGATGTGTGCTGCATGGAGTACGAAAGCTACTCCCAGGACAGTACGACCCGCTCGGATGCGACCGGTTCCTATCCGGACTACGATTCCGAGGACGACGGCGGTGCGCTGATCGATGTGGTGCGTTGTGACGAGGAGGCCCGACTCTATCCCGAGTACGGGCCGCAACGTTTGGCGGGCTGCGAGCATCCCGGGTGCTGTCAGCAGTTTAAGCACGGTGCCAGCTACTGGGGCTTGATGGAACAGGCGGACGATTCCCGGCGCCAGCTGATGGATAGCGAGCAGATCGAACCGTGGGACAACGGCAACGGTACGGCACCGCGCGAAGACGACGAACGGTGCAGGGAGGGTGTCGTCGTCGTCGGTGCTGCCGGGGCGGGTGAGCGTCCGGAGGTTCCGAGGCTGCTCAAGATGGACGTGGAAGATGGTCCGCTCGATCTCAGTGTACATCACCGATGAAAGTATGCAATTGAGGAGATGTTGTTTGGTTTTTCTTTCGTTGTTTTAAAAGAGGTGCGCGTAGTAAGCGTAACTTATCCCCACAACCTTACCTTCCCGAGCTCCCTTTTCCCTATCCTGTCCCACAGTTTCCTTCTCCAACCACACCCTTCCCTTTGTTTCTGCATTGAAACAAACATTTTTAACTGTGTTCTGCAACGCAACTGATGGATTTTGTAGTCTGTAAGGAAACAAGTTTTTTTTTATATTATTATTATTACTTTAATATTTTACACACAACATGCAAGCAAATAAGCAAACAAGCAAGCAAACAAAACATATCTATAACAAACGTTTATCTTTATTGTGTAATGCCGCAAGCGAGCAAAACTAACAAAAACTACATGTGTAGCTATAACGATACGATCGAACACTAGTGCAATGTGCTGCGAATGTTTTAAACTTCATATGGCGGGCGGGCAGCTCCCCACAACAACACACACACAACACAAATAAAATGGTGCAAGTGTAGGTTTAGTAGGCTAGAAAAATAATGCTAGAAGGATTTGTGATTTTGATGGCAAGAGAGATGGAGAAAGCGAGAAAGAAGAAATGAAAAAAGAAGAAATAAGAAGCAGAAAAAGATGATCAAGAAGAAGAAAGCTAAAGAATAAAAGAGAATGAGAAAGAAGTAAAAAGGAAAGGGAAAAGGAATGAGAAGAAGTAAGAAGAACACAGGATAGCAAGATATAGGAAGAAGTAGGATGGCGAAATATGAAGAAGAAAGCAGAAGAAGAAGCAGTAGAAGAAGACGGAATAAGAAGAAAAAAAAGAAGGAGTAGAAGAAGATGAAATAAGAAGAAGAAACAAAGAAGTAGAAGAAAGAAGAAACAAAGAATAGAAGAAAGTAGAAGAAAGAAGAAGATGAAATAAGAAGAAGAAACAAAGAAGTAGAAGAAAGAAGAAACAAAGAATAGAAGAAAGTAGAATAAAGAAGAAGAAAGAAGAAGAAAGAAGAAGAAAGAAGAAGAAAGAAGAAGAAAGAAGAAGAAAGAAGAAGAAAGAAGAAGAAAGAAGAAGAAAGAAGAAGAAAGAAGAAGAAAGAAGAAGAAAGAAAAAGAAAGAAGAAGAAAGAAGAAGAAAGAAGAAGAAAGAAGAAGAATGAAGATGAAAGAAGAAGAAAGAAGAAGAAAGAAGAAGAAAGAAGAAGAAAGAAGAAGAAACAAAAAGAAAGAAAGAAGAATAACATTTCTTTTTCCTTTTATTCTATTTTTTATCGAATGAGACAGAAAACACGAATGTCGAAAAGAACAAAGCGTAAGAGCAAGAATAGAACAGCACGGGAATAGGTGTTACTAATAGAGGAGAACATTAAAACAGAAAGCAAAAGGTAAAGAAAGAGAGCGTGTTTGTGTGCGAGAGAGTGAGAGTACAATTATAGAAAAAAAAAACAAACAAACGGAACAACACTCTGTGGTGTGTATTGAAACTCAACTTCTTTTAACTAAAGCAGTGCAACACGAAAACAAATACTTACTTGTTACAATGTTTAACCCATTTATGTGGTGTGGTTGAATAAAGCAAACCAAAAGCAACAAGCGCGTTTTTCGGGAAGTGAAGGGACTATGGTAAAGTAGCAAATTGGACTCAGAAATATGCTTTATTTTTAGCATTTATTATTTCTTTTTTATAAAAATATGATGCCCACCATGTTGATGTCCACTAAGCTTTATTTCTGTGGCTTCGACCCAATGGGGAAGGAAGGTAAACTGGGAGCTCCACCACCACCACCACCACCTCCGCCCAAGCCACCTCCTCCTCCACCCAGTGCACCAATCACCGTTCCAAGCATCCCCGGATTGAACGGCGTAATGATGGCCTGAAATGCACCCAGTATCAGCGAGGCCTGGGGTGACCCACCCGATTGCTGTCCGCCGGCACCCAGTTCCGGTAGACCACCGCCTCCACCGAGCAGTTCACCCAGGCCGGGCAGAGGTTTCGCTGTGGTTGGCTTTTCACTGGCAGTGGTCGTCGGCAGTGGTGGCCGTAAATCCAGCGGCCCTGCACGTGCATCGAGATCGCCAGCAACATCGGGCGGCGTTGGTGATTGTTGTGTATCATCCGGCAAATCCCCGAAAGTTGAGTGACAGAGCGACAGCACAAATAGTTGCACAAACAGGTGTAGCTTCAGTTGTGTCATGTTCCTAACTTCTGTTACAAGCTCCGTTGGACGCGGTCTGCAAGACTTCTTCAGTACGATCGCTACGAAAGACTGTTTAAATGCAACTCCGAGCTGGAAAACGTGTCCGGACAAATGGTTTCCGGCCTCTTCTGGGGGTGAAGAAGCATTTGAGTCGTTGCAATAATTACACACCGGTTCGCGGGAGATAAGAGGGCCGGTACGTGCGTTGGTATTATTCAATTAACATGCGTTATGCTGGCCGAGAACGGTTTCACCCCAGGGTTCGAAAAGTTATGAGCAACACACGATACGGACTATCAACTCGGGCCGGGGGTCAGGTTGGCAACCCACTGTTCGTTACAGTGTGAGGGGGTTTTTTCCGCACAGAAAGCGGAAATCGTTAACCTGAACGATGTGGTGGTGCGTTATTCAATGCAAATCGGGCAGAACAATGTTATTGGAATGTTTTGGGCGAATTTATTAAGTCGTTAGTCGTGTCGCGTACGAGCTTGTTGCGTTATTTATGGTGCATTCCGTTTTGAGTGGTGCTGTGAGTTTTGGAAACAAAGGAATAAAAAAAAGAAAAATAATGCAATTTACTTCCACTAGTTTGCCTAAAGTTATGCAATTTGCACGACACTATATCAGAGGTGAGCAACCTGTTGCGATTTAAGTTGAAACTGATTAGTTTTTGGGCTTTTTTGGTAAGTTTACTTTGTATAAAAGAAAATATGTTTTCTTTGGTTCTTGGTTTTAGATAATGCAGTCTTTGATATTTCCATTTTTTATATTATTTTCCAAACGCTCCTACATGCTAACATATTGAACAATTATTTTCATTTTAATGATAAATGATATTTTAATATCTACCAAGTGCTTCCAAACCAAACCAATTTCGGTAAACCAATCAATATTTCCCCCCGGTTTGAGTGCACTAACCACGCAACCTGGCCCTTTTCCATAACGATTGATCAATTCGTCTTACTCAAACCCCTCCGCAGAATTTAAATATTGCATTCTGATGAAGTCCCGGTTGATAAAATAAAAATCAAACCCAACCTTTCCCCTGCATATGCATCACCTGCCAGATGCCATTGAGCGGTTGAATTAAACTTCAACAGGTTTTTAATTGACGCTAGAACCATATGCGTTTGCGAGCCTCGTGAACCATGGGTTACGAGCTACAGTATGTCTACTGCGGCACAGTTGTTATCTACAGAGGCAAAAAAAAAAAATGTCAACAAACGCAAACATTTGCGACCGAAATTTCAAACTTGAAGCACAGCTTGGTTCACATGATGCGATCGAAAAAGCAGGACGGAGATAGGCAGCGTTTCCGTGAGGACCATCGGTTAGTTTTAACATTTTTGCTGCAATTTTTGTTCCAATATTTGCGTTTCCCCAGTCAATGGTGTCCTGGCCAAGCGCTTGTGTGCTGATGTGTTGACATTGCTTTCATGCCGTCCAATTCGGTTTATTTAACGGTACGAAGCATTGTATTCAGAGAGTGGTGAAAAAATAAAACCAATTCAACGAGATGGATGAGAGCATATATTGGCATACCGGGCCACTGCAACAAACTGGAGTCGTCTGGCTAAATAATAAAAAAAAGAACGTCATAAAGTCCCGAGGGCTAATTTCCACCGGTCGGTGCAAAGGCCGGACAGGAGTAATAATAAAGCCTTTCCACTTTTACCCAGAACAAGCGCATCGTCCGATCAGTCCAACAAGGGTGGGAAGAAGGGAACCGAAAGCCTTTCATTTACAGTCGGCCAGACAGCTACTCTCCTTTCGCCCCATTGCCCGGATGCATCACAACCACTACCACCGTTCGGCGATTAACTCTGGCGCTGGAATGCAAAACGGTGCCAGATGCAAATCCGTCTGCCCCTTCACAGGGGCGAGAACGAGACTCAGAGAGCGAGGAGGAGAGTTTTCATTATCGTCGACTTTCCACGAACTCCGCCGGCGAGCTCACGTGCAGACGGCGTCTTACGTCGTTTCCGGTCCCAGCGCCCAACGTCAGACACATGCTACACGCTCCGCAACGAACGAACCAGACGGCATGGACGGGAGTGCAAGGTGAACGAAGTAAACGAATTTTAAATTTGTGGATAGCCGAACGGAAGCACTGGCACTGCCACTGGCATGGACACTCTGCTCGATGCACTCTTTGGTGTGCTTCAGACGATGCTACCGGGACGAAACTTTGCACGAATGCGAACAAAATTGCAAACTAAGTCGGAAAAATGATAGTTAGTCGAAGTAAAATTTGTGCTAGTGTGTGTTTGCAGTTTTTCGCTTTGTTTTTGAAAACTCAAATCGACTCAACGGGACTCAAGCCTGCGAACAGATCGGGACGGGATGGTAAACTTTCTTCTGGACACATTGGGTTATAATGATAACAAGGAAGGTTATCGAAAAGTGTCTCATTTTTGCCGTGAATTGTTTAGAAATTTGATGGCTTGTTTGCTTATTTGTTATCCATATTTCAAATTGCTCAAGGCAATCTCGCCTCCAACATGCAATCCAACAAATTGGATGCTTCATCGGTACAGTAGCGCAACAGTGAGAGATAATCGGTTCGGGTGTGAGAGGTGAGCAAATGTTCTCAGTACTTTTCACTATGGGCAAAAAACATGTGTTGTAGGCCCGTTTCATAAAGGTGGTTTAAATATAATTAATACAGAACACATTTTTTTAGTATCCGAATTTCTGATATCCAACTGTAATGTTTGTTTGTAATGTTTGCTATTTTAAGCCTTTGCGAACGAATTTTAACAAGGAAACCTAAGACTTTTATACAGTAATTATCCGCAATACGTTTGATACGTTGTACTTTAATTGATTCTTTTTTAAAATTACTAATATTTCAAAAGCTTGTTTCATAGAATTGGTGCGATACATGCCTATTTTTCAGTAACAATCTTTAATTTAACCATATTTTAAATATTTTGATTCCACATTTCCTTACCCTTGAACTGAAACATAAACTATTTTTCCCTAGGAAATCGCCAGACGCGAATACTCAAGATACGCCATTGTGCTCGATTCCGTTCGATAATTATTGTAATTTATTGAGTTTAAACATTACCTTCATCGATCATTTGAGAGCTTTTTCCCATATAATACTGGTTTGTAATCATTTTGAAAAAAATATTGGTAACATTGCATTCTTTATGCTTCTTCTGTCCCTAAAAATAACTAATACGAAATATAGTGTAGTTGTTATGTTTCTCACTATACTCATTTAGCTCAACATTTAGCTCAACATTCTGTAATATTTCTCACTTTTACATATAATCTTCTTCTCTCTGTCTCTCTTATGCTCATCTGAACCTCTCAGATCTCTCTGTTTTACTGTTTACCTCGAGAACAAGCACCAGTGCCGTCAACGCCGGAAGAACATGGACACTGCACTGGCAGCAGACTACGGCGTTTTGCTCTGCACGCGCAAATCCTCACCATCTTTTGTAACACCACCTGCCCCAGTCCAATGCGCAGACACCGTGTTACGCATGGCGATGAGAAAACAGGAAGTGAACACACAAAAAAGGAGCAGGTTACAGAGTGGTAAGGCAAAGGCAAAACTTTCCCAGACTGTCTGCAGTCCGGCCCGCACAAATGGGTGTGCGAAATTGATGACGTCTGCTGCTGGTGGTGTTACTGGCTGGCTGGCGTTGCTGGTGTGTCTGTATGAGTGTATGCACGAATCGAGCCTGATCCCGACGCTAAAGGATGGCCAGTCGAGCCGGACAGGATAATGGGGTTTGGTGTGCTTGGTTGCCATGAGCCGAGCGGTTTTCACAGTAATGGTCATGGAGTTTTGCAGATAGGAATATGTTTGATTAGTATTAGCTTAGTAGCTCAATTAGTACAACATATTCATCAATTTTATATGTTTTTAACTATAAAAATAAAATTCAAAAATTAAAAATTTGTTGAAAAACTCTTTTAGTAAAATTTTCCATAAAAGCATCAGTTATGGTACGTTACTGTAATCGGTTCCGGTGGCGGTTGGCCACCATAAAGTAATAACAAAAGTATATCTCGTAGCTAAAGACTCTCACAAAGTTCGCATACCGGCATCTCGTGCACCACTAAAAACCAACGCATTTTACACATCCACCCATCGAAGAATATCCACCCGAGAGACGACTTATCGTACGATAAAGTTAGCAGTGCCGTTTTGTCCGATGAAAATGACGCTCGCGATGGAGCAAGTTGCAGCCAGCTGGGGCCAGCTACCCATGTCTCCCATGCCGGACCCATCGCTGTGTGCTGTGATGATAGTAACTTTGGCACTGCATGTCCCAGCTGCACCCGCACGGGATGCACCGGGGACGATGTCACAACCACAAAACTGAGGAGCCACATCGAATGGGCGAAGTCGGCGTGTTGTGTTCGTCGTGCGGGTGCGTTCACTTTTCGTCTTCGCTTCAACCAACCACTCAATCCACCAAACCACTGACGGGAGAGTTCAAAAACCATCGTCCTCCGGGCGGGAGTTACTGTGACTGATTGGAAGCGGTTGAGAGAGAGAGGGGTAGGTAAAAGTTTTAAATGAAAGTTGCCACTCACGCGGTATAAACGCTGTGTCAAACGTGAGGGCCATGGTTATTGGAGCTTTTTTGTACCAAAAAAACAACGAAAGAGGTGAGGAAAGTTCTGTGTCCCGGGCAATGCATTTAACTATGGTGGTGGTGGTGTGTGTGTGTGTGTGATAGCAGGCAGTGATCAACACAAATTGGGGATGAAAAATGATGGTATGGGGATCGCGATTTTTTGTATGTGGAACGCGCCCGGCACACTATCAATCTCGAGCTGCATTTGTTTTCGTGAGAGCAATGTGGTAGGAGAAGCGCTACGTTAAGCTATTACTCAAAGCCGAATCAAGTTGCAATTGTTAGTGATCAAGTGTGACAGATTCGTTTGAGATTGGTGGCTTTGTTTTGAAAAATATGTTTTGTTAGAAATTTGACAAATTAAATGTAAAAAAAGAGATTTCCCCGGCTTCACAATCAATTAAAACAACAAAAGCATTATTTGGTGGTATACAGATTGCATAGGGACAGGGAATGTTTGATCGAAAACGCCCAAAGCTATGCAATACGAGACACGTATCATTCCTTGTCGTTTGCTGTACGCCTAAAAGTATGCAATAGCTTTATGCAACGTTTCTATACTCCTTATGCCTCTTTTAACGGTCCATAATTACGAAACGCATTTAAAGAATCGTATTGCATACCTTCTGGCGCTTAGCAAAGCCCATCACAGGAAGGCAATCCTCATGATTGTATTTTTATAACAATAGTTTAAATTGCTTCATTGTTGCATAAAAGTACATAATTTATCCTCTTCTTTTGTTACAGGAAATCTTAGCTCTGCTATTAAGTTGCGTAATGTAATAAAAATAATTTAATCACAACGCCGATGACCACGAACATTGTCTGATTTTACCTTATTCCCTCCAAGGAGCAATCTACCTCGACTGTTTGCATTTTACATCGTCCTCCTTTCCCCACCATGGGTCATGTGACGACACGTGACGTCACGGCGCTACCAAACTAAAAGCGTAATGCTAAACCTCTCTGTTCCACCGTAAGTGACGCGTCAAATGCATTCGATCCCCGCCCGGGAATACTTTGGCACGCTCGTAATAATGCATGCAAGGGGTGCGCACAGACAGACGGACAGACCATGGGCGAGACGAGGACGGGTGTGTCGGGTAGCATTCGCACCCTCTTTGCAGGACGCGTCCAATGTCTGCACACATTTCGTCAAGGTTATTCATTAGCAAGCATCCATCAGTCAGGCAAACGTGTCTCCTCCTGTCCCAGCACTGGTGTTTGTGGCACAACACAAACACAACACACACACACACGTACACACAGAGAACCACAAGTGGCTGTATGTGTGTGTGTGTGTGTATGTGTGTGTCTCGGGGACGTGCTGACGAGGATCATAATAAAATGCAAATGAGTGAAAATGGAAATTTTGATTGCTCTTGTTTTGTCTCACTCTGGGCGTCTGCGGGTGGGGTTCGGAACGGGAGAAGCAGCTGGTACGAGCGAATTTTTATCACCATCCGCCAAGGAGCGTAAAGCAACCCCTTCGAAACGTGTCTGGTTTGGGGTGGAAAGATGGAAAGTGTCACAACGGTAAAGCTCTCACCTTCCGTCGGAAAGTATTGCCGGAATGTATGCCGCAGACAGGTGGAGCTCGCCAACTAGGTAAGGAGATTGTTCACGGAACGTATGACGGAATGGGTGGCGAAAACGGTGGCGTGCTTCGGAGGGGTTTTCGGGTGGGAATGCCACGGACACGTTGTCGTGCTGCGTAAATTATGCGTTAAAGCTTGTTAAGAGAAGAGGCAAATTAGAATCATTGCGCAATGTTTGCTGTTTGCCATGTTAAACAATTCAGCAGAAATGAGATTGAATGGCTAATATTGTGGAAGGTGGAAGACAGCGTTCCGGGCAAATGGGATGAATCGGATCTATTTAGTCCAACATTTGAGACTCAATGAGAGTAATTTACTGAAGCAAAACCAATAAAATTTCAACCTCAAGCAACACATTTCGTACGTAAAATTTATCGACGTTCTACATCGATTGACAGTCCAGGACAAGAGGACGTCGGTGTCATTCGAACAAAAGCATTCTATACCATCTCTCCACCTCTAAGGCAGAGAGGACCGTTGTCGCCGATGCGGCCGTTGCATTCGCAGGGAAAACTTGCACTTACTAGAAGGCAAATGCTGACATTGCTGTTGGTGATGGTGTCCAATGCAGCGCTCGATATGTACTTGAACCAGACCGAAGGCAGCAAAGCGAGTGAATGTAATCCAGCAGCGACCTGAATCCACGGAGAGCTGGATAAACGCAGCGGGAAGGTGGCCTGGCCATCGGCCCTTCATCACGATGGCCCTGCTTGTTGCGAAGTGCAACGCTTCGATGATGGTCGGTGAATGAACGGGACCGAACGCTGCCAAGGACACCGCTTGCACATTGCACCCTCTCCCGCCTGTCCGGTTGCCTCTCTACTCTTCCCGTGATCGACGGAAATTGGAATGTAAAGTACTATTTACTGCCCCCGTCCCGTGCTTTCGCCCGACTGCACGAGTTGGGTGACTGAATTTAATCTGATTTCAGTCGACAGCTGCATTTGGCGTCGATGGCGTTGCCCTCGCACTCCCTCACAGCTTACAGTGTGGTGGAGTGTGTCCTGTGCGTCAGTGCAAAGGATACGCGACTGTGCTATCGATTTTCCCACCACTCATTGTATGGTGCACTACCCGGCCGTCCATTCGTCCGTTCAGCAGCCAGACGGTTGCAGCCGTTATGTGCTGGTAAATGCAATTCTAATCCTTGCCGCTTGGCTACATGCACCCCGGTTGTTGTTTACCCCATGGCGAGCAGTTTGTGTAGTCATGCTGATGATGCAGGCCAGTTACAAAATCTTACAATGTAGTGTTGCTTTCGTTTACAGTAGTGTGCGACACGGTTACGGGTAGCTATCGATAGAAAACGTACAAAAAAGACTAATTTTTTAAAGCAAATTGCATATTGATAGGCGTTTATGTCTGAAATCTTGTATGCCTACTCTTTTTTAAGGGGAAAAATAAAGATAAAAAGGTTAAATTTATCAATTTTATAAATGAAATGGTTTAATACAAGAAATTATTTGTTTTACAAAATGTAAAATGATGAAAGAAGCAATCATGTAAAAAATGAAAACTCTTTTTTGATTTGAAACGATTGATTTGAAAGACGCCTAAAGTTATGCAATTGCATATTCAAATTGCATTTAAAGGTGATGATTTCGAAATTTAAACTGGTTTGTGACCATTTTCAGCAAACTAAAACTGCATTGAAGACACTTTCAAAGGCTTTTGTAAGTTTTTTTTTAATTTCATTGAGATCAATTGTCTATTTTCATTATCAATTTTCCAATTAACGATGTAAACTGTTTAAATTCTTACCCTTAAAAATTTGTTACCATAAAGTCCCACGCTAATGCCACACAGTGCATGGCAAAGCTGCATCTGCACATCGCCTGGTACTTGCCAACTATGCTCAAAAGACCCTATGAAACAGTCCGATGGTAAATGGCTAAAGGTAAAGAATAAATAAATAAATAAAACACCACCGACGATGATGCCAATCGATTGCGTCAGCACCAATGGGAAAAGCATCAGCACCCACCGCTCTCCCACATCACCCCCGCTACGATGCAACGTTCGACCCCCGCTCGCCCGTACTAAGATCGATGCAAATTTAATGAAAAACTATTTCATTAGCCCATCACTTATTAACGGGACACCGTAATTAAATCAGTCCAGTCAATCGAAAAGCGGATAACCTCGGGACGGGAATCACCCTTGGTCCTCTTTTCCTCTCTCTCGCTTTTCTCTCGCACTATCGCTTTCCACCTGGGTTGAATGTGGCCTTCATCACCTTTCCCTCGCTCCCTCCCTTAAAAGGTGTGACAGTTTCGCAAAGACATACGCCCGCAGGATACGTTGTCCTGGCGAAGGGCAAACTTTGTCGCCGTGACGGAGAGCCCAGATCAAGGGCAGGGGCTGAGCAAATATCGCCTTTTGCTGCATCGAGCGCCAATCTGGCCATCCTTGGACGCTGTGGGTGTGTGTGTGCTCGAAGGGTAGCAGGATAAAGTTTTCGATTGATTGGCTCCCAGACATCAGACGAAATACAATTAACTGTTTTGATGAGCTTCGGCAATGAGTCGAATGGTTCGACAAACTGTCGTCGTCGATGGCAGCGCTTCGGTCCGGTCGGTAACGGCCGGCTGTGGATGCGTTTGATGTGAGGTTAGGTGAGTGTGTGTGCCTGCGTTTTTCTTTCGCTCTATTTAATGGAAATGCAATCGGATAATAGTAGTAGTTTTGAAAAGTTTACAGTTACGATAGGCTAAATGGACTGTTGTGAGATGTTGTTTTGGTGAAATGATTGTGTTACAAATGGTGTTTTGGTTTGCACTGGACAGCTTCAGCAAAAATTCACTTGATGTGTACTTAAATGGTTTAATGTAACGTAAGGTAATTAGTATAAAATGTAACAAATCATTTTTGTAACAATGTGACAAACACAATAAACTAAATTTAAACCAAAATCGTGTTTGATTTTCGGTAGTGTAAATTAGTAATAAACTGCTAACTTTCTTGTTCCACAATTTATGCTTCACCAACTGTGCAACAAACAAACCAATAAAATACCGCCCGTCGCACGTCATTCCCGTTCCCGTGGTGCGAAAACGTTTTCGATAATTAAATCCGTAATTTTAACCGGTCGCTTCTCCGCTCGGTTCCCCAGTTTTGCTTGGAGCGTTTGTTAACGTTTCGGCACGTCAGTAAATACCAACTTTACGGTCGATTCTCACACTCAGGCCAGTACCAGCCAGCCAGCCCGTGGCCGGTGCGTTTTATGACGCCGACACTGGTAGATTAAAATATGTTCACACCGACACGGTTTGCTGTGGTGGTGGTTGGTGTTTGCTTCTCGAAACATACACATTATGTGTAGGGAGTGTGTGGCAGCTGAGCAGCAATATGCAACGAATTCGGTTTCGTTTGCATATACAAAAAAAGGGGAAAGACGTTTTATGTTGGTTTTCGGTACGTTACAACGCTACAATCAGTTGTAATCAGCATCAGCATCGATTGGTGTGGGGGTTTTGTGGGGAGGGCTGAGGCATTTTATTGCCACCGAACACTCGGTAAAAGTAATAAAATTAATCAACTTTCCGTTCGGATCGCATTATTGGCTTGTTTAAGGATATTTGGTTTTACTAACTTACAAGGGTAGTTGATTGAAAGAAAGCTCGGTGCACGAAAAGTCAAGAATGAAGGTTATGTATCAAGAATCGTATTATAAGCAAATAAGCAAGCGAATAGATTGTTTTAACTAAAAAAAGTGATTTTTTCTGTTTAGTCTTGCTGTGCATTATTTTTAGCGCCTTAATGTATGCAAAAAAGATCTTTTTCTTTAAATTAAGCTCAAACGTTGTTTAAAACTTAAATTATTGAATCGATTTTTTCATTTAATTGTAAATATAAATCGTTCTTCATGGTTTAAGCATTTGTAGGTATTTTTGACCAATATTTATACCATTTCTTGTGCAATTCTAGGACTGTTAGATTATAAAGCAGCATTTGCTACACTTTTTGCATACCTTTAGGCGCTTTCAAATTACCGAAAACGGCAGTTCTTTAGAAATTGAATCTAAAAATAGTTTTAATAGCTTTCTACTTCTCCTTAATTCCCAAATCTTGCTTCTAAGGACGGGAAACTAACTCGTTATTAGTTACTACAACACCCAGCTACCATCATTCTACTCGCTCAAAACCCCATCGCAACCATTAGCGAGTTAAGCAGGCGAGCTCTCTCGTCCGTCCGGCTGCTGTTTTGCTCTTTTTCTCGCATTTCGTAGAAGGAAGCAGAGGGAGGAGGCAAGTCCAAATTCCATTTTCCTCCACTTGGCGTCCACTTGGCTGTCATTTCCGTCTGCCAAGCGTCCCCCGGCACACGACCCACCATACGCACCCCGGGCTTTTCTCCCACATTTTCCGTTGAATGTCATCTTTCCGTTTACCTGAGATTTGAACGTTTCCACTTCACTTTCAAGGTCGTCCTAACCATTTTTCATAACGCTCGCCGGATGTCTATACCGATCCAACCCATGGTCGTGCGCTCCATTCCACGATTTCGCATTCTTCTTCTTTGGCACAACAACCGCTGTCGGTCAAGGCCTGCCTGTACCCACTAGTGAAGTGAGCTTGGCTTTCAGTGACTTATTGTTACCATAGCAGGATAGTCAGTCCTACGTATGATTTCGCATTACCGTGGGTTTTTGTCGGTCCCTGAAGAGCCGTCTCCGGAACGTCCACTTACCGGGTCTGTCTGTAGTGGGATTTTTTTTTCTTCTTTCAAAGCTCGAACCTCCATCCCTATCCTCTTCCATCGTTTGAATGAAAATTTTCACAAACCTGTCACGTTCACGTCTATAGGTTTATTTTTTGAAGGTAAAAGTTTTACCCCTTCATACACCTCCACACGCACAACACCGGTCCGGGTCTCAATCCTTTCTCTGGTTTCGGAGATGCAATCATGTCGAGAGAGGAAAAAAGAAGAAGCACGAAACGAGCTCGATTAGGACTCGCAATTATCACGCCTTTTGCGTTATAAGTTGATGGCCGAAAGGCAAAAAAAGTTGATGGTAGTTGCCCCAAAATTGCTTCAAAAGTGTTCGAGGTCTGTGGTGGGTCGAAGTGCATTTCTGGGTGGGAAATGTCGTCAAATTTTTACGAACGAAAGAGAGACGCAATCAAATAAATGTGCGATTTTTGTTTCCAGCCAGCCGTACCTGATTCGATTACCAACGAACTAGCCTCTCAGGAATGGTTTGAACTTGAAATGCTCTTTCCTTTTTCCCCATTGCCCGTGAAGGACAAACACGAAACGATGACGCTTAAACATCGATATGGTAAGCTCCAGATAACTGACTAATGAGCGAACCAAACGAACGAAGCGACGGTTTCGGAACGGGCACCGGACCGGGTATTAAGGATGCCATGCTAACGTTCGCGTACGTCGCGTCCAAACCCGTGGCAGTGCAGTGCTTATGTACTGAAAGCGAAAAGGAAAATGGCCCCGGGTCGGTGGAGGTGGTATTTCCCGTGTGAGCCATTGCGTACGACGAGCAACCCCGTGACCTTGAGACATTTTACGAACGGGCTCCGAACGGGCTCCGAGTGGCAGGACGGGGAACAACGAACGACGTATTTGTACATAAAAGCACCGACACACACACACACACACACACAAGGTGCTCGTTTCGTCATTTCGACCGGCTGGATGCTTGTTGGTCTTATGTGCATGCGACCATCCCTCCTCCCTTTGCATTCGGTACTTATGTGCGGGTCCGTGTGTGCATGGGAGAGCGTTATGTATGCGGCACAAGATAATAATGACCTGTCTGGTTGTGGTGTGCGCTGGCAGGTTTTCGGGTGGGTGGGATCTATTTAGAAGACGGTAAGGTGATCATTTAAAAATAAATCAATCGATCGCGGTGGGACATTTATGAAGTCGCAAGCCAGATGTGACTGCGGTTATGCCGTTGGGTTGTATCGTTCGGATGAGAGCAAATAGTATGAGTATGAGAGTTAGTCTTGGGGCGAGTATGTGTACAAATTATTAATACAATTCAATAGATTGAGAAGCATGTAATTAACGTAATAAAAGTATTAACAATTAGACAACTGCAATTGAATCTTTTTGTGGAAATTGAAAGACATACAAAAAGTTTATTTCTTTTTCTTCATGTTATCAATTTTTGAACACATAAACATATTTTTTTGCACGTTATGTCAATTAGTATTCATAGTACTCTTCTTGTTCTAATTCTTCTTCTTCTTCTTCTTCTTCTTCTTCTTCTTCTTCTTCTTCTTCTTCTTCTTTTTCTTTTTCTTCTTCTTCTTCTTCTTCTTCTTCTTCTTCTTCTTCTTCTTCGTATTCCTCTTCTTCCTCTTCTTCTTCTTCTTCTTCTTCTTCTTCTTCTTCTTTGTCATCTTTTTTCCATTTCTCATCTCATTTTTATACTCTTGCTCTCATTCTCTCTCTCTTTCTTTCTCTTGCACACTCTTTCTCTCTTATTTTTATTCATTTGGTTATTTTTTCTTCTCGTCCCTCGATTTGGGCCTATTTGACTTTCCCCTTATTATTTTTTCGCTTCTATTTATCTTTTTTCTTTTCCTTCTTCATTCTTCTACCCTTCTTCTATACCTGTTTTCCCCTTAATTAGCCTTCCGATCCATGTTTAACATCAAACTTAATTACCAAATACCGTGCGCCGAACCAAAATGTCACACTCATTTAAAAGCTTCGTAATACACGTCTTCCTATTTTTCACCGTCCACCCACCGTACTGGAACAAATGGAAACATTCGATTCGAC
This sequence comes from Anopheles merus, assembly GCF_017562075.2. Taxonomy (NCBI): domain Eukaryota; kingdom Metazoa; phylum Arthropoda; class Insecta; order Diptera; family Culicidae; genus Anopheles; species Anopheles merus. The sequence goes on along the minus strand of NC_054083.1, from coordinate 30,456,204 downwards.
CTGTCTGCCGGTCCAGCCCAAACCTCGTCCCGTAATGAAGACGGATTCCCGCACCTAATTACGACTAGCACACAGACGGACGCATTTCACACCTTTCACCTGCGTCAAAACCAATCGGGTTGATCACCCAGTGGGGTACAATCCATCATGTAACGAGAGAGAGAGAGGTAAAGGAGGGATGGTTTTGGGTTCGTTTGCTGCACTCGGCGTCATTTATTTTAGCCCTACACGAACCTACGCTCGCCTACGCGCCCAAGGTCAACTGGCAACACCTTGAAAGGGCGCGCAAAAACCCCTGAACACCGGTGGCCGTCTATCAACCTGACGCGGTTAAGACATTTACGCAAATGACCGTGAAATGACGATGGTGCGATTTCGTTTTTGGTTGTGCGATCGTGTGTATGGGTGTGAAATTGTTTGGAATGACTAAAAAGGGAAACAAAAATTAAATGATTACAATCTTCCTGTCTGGTCCAGGAGCGAGGTTTTGGTGGTTCAATATTGCTCATTTGGAATTGAATTTGTAATTTTTTGTTTGGGCTCGATTTGAATATCAGTATGATTAAATCTTATGGATAGATTTGAGTGGTATGCGGTATAGAAGTGAAAGGCTTTAAGGATCTAAACGAAAGTGAATGTTAGCATGCTTTGAACTACAATTTAGCTGTTTGTGCTTGACTGTGCAACAATTCCGTAACTGAATCTTGTAGGCAAAATTTACCCTACCCCAATTTACTAAAGACGTTCACCTTGCTCAACACCTTGCTCCATTCGAACAACAAAAAAGTGAGAAATGGTAAAATTTGCATAATTTATGATCGTTTGCATAAGGATGTGCATAACACGCAGACGGTGACTCTTGGCCGGTGTAGACGAAATAACTCCTCATTTGCCACGGTTTCATGTGGCCACGCTAGGGAAGGAAGATTGATTTCGAGAAGCATTATCTAGCACTAAAAATAGAGGTAATTCAATGTTCATACATTGTGTAGTACAGCGAAAGAAATGCAAATACTTGAACGGTTTCTTGCTACAAAAAATATGACTGTCTGGGTTGATATTTCTGTGAGATTATTTTTTTTTTATTCAGTAGGGACTAGTGATGGGGAAAATGAAGATTTCGTCGGAATCGATTCCGGCTAGCTCCGAAATTTTCTGGAATCGATTCCGGATAGTAGGTCCAGAATCAGTCTTCAGTACCGATTCCGGAACCTATTTCGGAATCGGCTCCGGAACCAACTCCGGAATCGGCTCCAGAATTGGTTCCGGAATCAGCTCCGAAATTGGTTCCGGAATCGGCTTCGAAATTAGTTCCGGAATCGGCTCCGGAATCGGAATTGAATACGGATTTGGTTCCGGAATCGGCTCCGAAATCGGCTCCGGAATTGGAATTGGCTCCGGAATCAAAATCGGTTCCGACATCGGAATTGACTCCGAAATCAGAATTGGCTTCGAAACGGAGTCGGTTTGGGCATCTTCATAGGAATAGGCGTTTGGGTACAATGATGCTATGTGTTGATAGGGACAAAGAATACTTGTAAATGATCTATTCACATCGAGATTCGCGGACTTATTTCGCTGCCCACACTTCTTATTTCAATTCAAACCATTCCATTTCTGGAGTCAAGTTCTGATTCCGGAGCCGATTCCGATCCTGGAATCGATTCCGGAGTCAACTCCGGAATTGATTCCGGAGTTGGCTCCGGAATCAACTCTGGATTCAACTCCGGAATCGGCTCCGAAACCAACTCCGGAATCGGTTCTGGAATCGACTCCGGAATCGGAATCGATTCCAGCGTCGGAATCGGCTCCGGAATTGATTCCGAACACGGTTTCGGAATCGGGTAGGTCCGATTCCGAGCTCCCACCACTAGTAGGGACGGCTTTGCCGTATTGCTTATCTGTGAGATTATTTGATTATATAAATTTTCAAGGTAAAATCTTGTTAATACAGCGAAATAAATTCTAAAAAATATTATTTTTTTTTTGTAAAAAAAATCATACAAAAAAAGTAGCATAATAGTCTTCTACCAATATGTTTCATTACATGAATTCTATGAACACTTGATTTAACGAATTGTTTAAATAATACACCTTTTTCTACGACAACATTCGTTCAGCCGCTCAGATTAAGTGCCATTAATAAAAGGAAATTTTACCCCAAAAAAACAAATACCACATGCAACCTTTTGTCAACGACCCACGACGCAAACGAACAGTATCATTTGAACATAATGTGTACCTTTTATCTTAAATTCATAAATTGTCATCCTCCGCCTCCGGAAGTCATTTATGCTCTTTCGCACCAAAAAAAAAAAAAACAATAACGGGCACAACAAAAGCTGGACGCAAACAAAACAAAACGCTAGCAAACAAAAAGCCATCCAACCAAACACCAGTCTGCCGTTGTTGATACGCTGTAAATAATTGTTAAACTTTTGCTCTTCCTGCTTCCCAAGCATTATCAATCTCGTTCTCGTTGCTGTGTGCGAAACAAAAGCTCGGCCGAATGTGTGAACAAAAATGGCAACGCTGCAGCAAAATGCGAACGAGTCGACAAGCGGCAGCGTGTAAATTCTAGCACCGAAAAAAAAGAAGCTGACGTATAAGAGACAGAGGGAGAGAGAGAGAGAGAGTGTGAGAGTGTGTATGTGTGTGGGAGAGAAAGGGAGAGATGTGAAGGATGGCAAGGAAATGCTGTGGTTTATGCATTAGAGGCGACGGTTTCGGTAGAGATCTTCATCTAAAATGCTATTTACCATGGCTTTTAAGCAACCGAGCGAAGCATTGAACCGGAAGATCTAGCCGGCACAGCGAAGGTACCGGTCGGTCGCTGTTCGGTCGGACAAAGGAAGCCGGCTCAAGTCAAAATAACAATTCTTGCCCCACCGTGCCACACTCGTCCGCCCACTTTCAGCAAACTGCGGGAATGGGGAGGATTAGACAAAATGCAAGTCTGGCAATTGTGAAATACAGTGAAAAACAGAGGAGAAAGAGAGAGATGAAGAGACGTAAGAACGAGCGAGGGAAACACATTCACAGCGAAAGGTTGTGTTCGTTTTAAGGACGAAAGACGGTCGAATAAAAAACTTTCCATTTCACTTTCTGCACTTCTCCCGTACGGTTGCAGGACACCTCCTTCTCCTGCAGTCTCCATCCATCGCTTCCCCTTTGCGTACCTTGCTTATTGTCAAGACGTTGACGCTTCCACCTCTCACCCTCCTCCTCCCACCTGCCATGAGAAGGAAAGTTTCCTTTTTGCGCCCGGTCGTATGTTTTGCTTTCTCGTGTGCCCTTGCCCTTGAGCGAGCAGCGAGCATGTTCGATTAAACCGAAACAAGGATTCGGTGTCGATGGTAGTAGGTGGTGACGGTGGTGGCGTGTTGAGAGCAGGTGTAGGGAGAAGAAGAATGGAAGGAAGGGAAGAGAAAGAAAGGTTGGCTGATCGTGGTATCGCAGCGATGGAACAACATGCTTTGGCTGTTCGTGCGTTGGTGGTTCCGTCGCGTTGAACGGTGTGGAGCACACAAGTAGCAAATACAGAGAAAACAGAAAAGCGTAGTGGACACGTCTTCGAATGAACTATGGTTTTCTTTACAAAACAAAAGGTTATCAATAGAAAGTTTCAAAAATTCCAATAAATAAGCAAACTAACATCAAACAAATGATAAAAAATATTAAAATAAGGGAAAATCGAATAAAAACCGTAACAAAAGGAAACTTAAAATTTAAACAATGAAATTCAAAATAAGGAATAACAATTTAAGCATAAAATGTACACCTTCTGAATTGAATATGTAATTCAATAGCACAGGGTTTTTACTTGATTTGGCAACCGTAGCAACGTTGAACGCAACTGCAGCTACACTTGCTTGAATCCGCAACACTGGAATTGTGCTATTGTGCACCGCAACAAGAAAAGGCAAATTTTGAAGAAAAAGCATAATTTTCTTCGTTTTCCCGCTCTCATCTAAATTTTATACACACTTTCATGTCTGCAGCTTCATTTATACTAAGTTTATGGTTTATGATCGTTATTATACTATATTTTCTCGTAACTCTGTTACAGGTTCGGCAGTGCTGCAGCGTTGCTTAAAACTACTTTAAGAAAAAATAATAAGAAAGGGTCTCATGTAAAAATTCATTTGAAAATAAAAAGCAAAGAATTGAAAATAATATAACCAAAATAACCTTAAATTGACTAACATCGCACATATGATGAGAAAAATGTACACGAATATAAGAGAAAAAGAATAAAAGAAAAAAAATACAGCAATAACATTATAACAAAAACGAAAGAAATCAATCAAATAAAACGAAGAATAGTATTAAGTGAAAAAAAAAACATATGGGGAAAATATTACAGTGGAGCGCCGTTTATCCGGGCTCATCGGAACTGAACCTCACCCGGATACTCGAAAAAAAAAAAGGATAGTGAGCCAAGGTATATATTTTATCACAAATTCCTTTTTGTTTTTTGAAATTTATATTAAGGCCGGGCTACATTGATCGTACTCGCAAGCGTTATTTTTATATTCACTAGCGCATCTGGCGGCGACCAGCGCAAGCTAGATGTGGGTATAATTTAAGTGCCAAAATTATTCATGCTTGGTGTCTCATCAAGTTTCGACCAGCCTACCTGTTTGCCGTAGGAAATGTTGATAAACGTCCATAAATTGTAACAAAGTAGGCCGTTAATTGTTGTTGTTGGACAAATCGTCATTCATACAAAGCGTTGGGCAAATTTTTTCCACATCTTCCAATCTCTATCCATCATTGGGTAAAATTATAGCCTCCTCGACCCAAAACGTTTTTTGACAGATAAATTATACCAGCATCTAGCTTCGACCCGCCGCCGCTAGATGGCGTACGCGTTCACAAAAATTACACTACGAAGTACGATCAATGTAGCCCGGCCTTTATGTTTGCTAAAACCTAGACAGCTTTGATTAACGTCACGTTTTCCAATGAGAATATTTGTAATGTGCCATGAATTATAGCGTTGTTTGTTATGATAGTAGGCTCTGATAACCGTCATTTCAAATATCCTCCTCAGTACGCAATGTCAGTCTTTGTATTTAACTGTCATTTTTCAACAGCACGGATAACCGGACAGCTGGATAAAAGGCATCCGGATAAACGGCGCTCCACTGTATCTCCTTTGTTGTATTACTTGTTTCTTTTGTACTGACACAAACATACAACTCTGTGACGTTATGGTGTACCTTTTGCATTGGATTTGTAATATAAATTTCGCCTAAGAAAAAAAAAGTCGGCGTGGAAAACAGTCATAAAATCATTCATTATTTTTGAGTCCTTCATATGTAAAGCAATTGTATGTTATTTTGATATACTAAACATAAAAGCCTCAATACAACCAACAAATAATCAGCAGTCCACTGTCTGCCCGGCTAAAACTCGAGATCAACGCATGGCATGAACCGAAAGGGCAGGAAATAAATTTTCATCATTGCTGGACATTTTTCCAACTCCAACTGCTTACGTTGGGTTCAGGTGTGGTTTCGGAGTTCGGACCACTTCCACCACCACCTCCAACCATGCTCTCCACGGGCTTGTTGTACAGCGTTTTCCCACATTTGATGTATTTGTTTCCTTCTTGCGTCGTCTTGCGTGTGTTGGTGTGTGTCTGTGTAGACCGAAATTCCTTACCGTTGTCTCGACGATGATAGCCTTCGGGGAGTTACGGACAAACACAAAAACACACACAAACACACACATGCATGCTCGATGAACAGGAATAGCGTCTTAGCGAATACATCCCACACACCCATCCCATCCAGCCGCACAATGTAAGAGCCCAGAGCAAGGGCCCAGAATGGACAACTCACACGTGTCTCGTGTTGGTCGGTCCCGGGACACCAGCACGGTTCGCCCGGTCCGCCCAGGGTCAGACAGGTGATCATTTTCGCCCGGTCATCCTGAGAGGTTTCACCTTTCCCGCCACTGTGCCTCCTCCCACCGTCAGACAAGTTTTGGAGCAGACCTGGAGCTGTTTGTTGTTTTTATCGGGTAATGTTTTCGTCCTTAGCGTGTGTTTGTTTTTTCGTTTCTTGCCGTTAGAAGGATTTGTTACTAGTCGTGTTTTGTGTTTTCTTGTGTCGCTCTTTTCGTTCTATTTTCTCATCCAGCTCTATGCGTCTAAGTCTGTGGCCGAAGGTTGGACCGGTGTCTGCACCCCCTTTTCTGTCGTAGGCGGGCCCGCCAGTTCGTTTGTTTACAATTTCGCTCCAGCCCGGACATGGATATCGTTTAGTGCAATTGAAAAAGTTTTGATTAACTTGCCGAGTGTCCGGGGGAAAGTGGAAAACTTTAGACTCTCTGCTTTTGCTCTTTTTTGTTTGTTTCGCCGTCTGCCAACAGACTGTACGCGTGTATGTGAGGGAAGGTTTTTTGTTGCGACGCCCTCCTGTACACTTACAGCACATTTTATTTGTGTTTTAACTAACGGTCACAAACAGAAGCAGCGGAAAAGTGTTCCCACAGAGCGAAAAGCATTACAGTACGTAATGTCTAGCAACGATAATGTGAATGATGGTCAGTCGGGAGCGAGATAGAGAGAGATAATGAAATGATTGGCCAAATGGTTGAGCTCTTCGGACCATTTGGCTGTGGGAGGAAATGCATTGGAACGTTGGAACGAGGAATGATGGTGATGGATTTTAAGGTAATGAGATTAAGTCCGTTAATTCGACGAAAGTGCACTTGTGAGTGTGTCGAATGAATGGCAGGAGAGCTTACTGGGATAAAAAGTACTCATGTTGAAATGTGAATTTAGTGGATGTAAAGTGCTAAAATGTTTAAAAGTGGATTCAAGTTTGTTAAAAAAATATATAAATACTTTGGAAAATTTAAATTTAAATAAGAAAATTAAAAAAAAACAAAAATTCGTCGAAAATAACAAAAACATGAATAAATACAGTTTCTATGTTTCTTAATTTAAAGCATCTTTCTGAGAAATACCATGCGCCTCCATCCGTCTCCATCAGCTTCCTTATCGATTTTAAATGCTTTTTATACTTCACAGGTACATCCGACACTCCATTGATTGGTGCACAATTTTTTGTGATGCTCTCCTTTAACACTCCTCCCCCCCCCCCAACCCCTCCATGTCATTGACAGAACATATTTGCTTAATGCTGCCATCAAAATGACACAGTCGACCACAAAAGCATACTTCTCGGCCTGCTCTCCCCCTCCGCACCCGATCGCGGCTAATAGACCGACCGAAAGCGAACCGAAAAGTGTCGTTATTTTGCACTTTCATCTGCGAAGCATAAAATTCCTCTAACGGCCACGACAACACGCGCCAGCAGCAGCAGCACGAGCAGCAGTGTCATCAGCACCAGAAGCAGAAAAGCTCCGCAGAATGTGCAATCTGGCCAGCGAGAGATAGCGACCGATTGCTTTATCTTTATGGTAGCCGGTTCACATAGTGGTGGCCGGCTGTGCCCATCGTATTAATGGTACTTGGAACGCACATTGGCCGGGCACACACACACAGACAAAAGCGGACCGGCCTTGGCACGGGGGAGCACGGTCCTTTGTGCGGCTGCGTTGGTCGCCGAACTAGCAGTAAGAGGACAGTTTGTTTCGAGCAGCTTCCCAGGCAAAAAAGAAAAGCAGAAGAACCATTAAACTCATGTTCGCTTCAGCGGTGTTGAATCGGGCCAAAACCTTTAGCTCAGCACCATAAACATACCCATCGTGTGCAGGGTTAGCCCCGGTTGCTCTTGGAGCTACTGAAGGGAGCGAAGCCAGGAGACGAACTTTTTTGTTTTTTTTTTTTTTATAATTTTATCAACAACTACCGAAAGTTCAACCTGTGCCAACCATTAGCTGTAAATTTGAGGACATCATTTCGCTGGTTGCTTCCATATCGCAACCCGAACTGCACGAAAAAAAAAAAAACGCCACGTGCCACGATTCAAGTGTTGGTCCATTTTTGGGCAGCGCAAACTTTACTCTCGAACGGAGCTCGGAGCTCACATTACGGTTTTATCTTTTGCTTTGCGTTAGCCGAAGACATATTTTAGCCACTTTCGCGCTCCGGCTGGAGCGATGGGGCAGAGCATGTTCATGGCTGTTGGATTGTTTGAGCTTCGTTTTTGTTTCTAATACGCTTTGCCGTACTTACTTTGGTGCTCATTGTGGTTCAACGTATGGCTAACAGGCAGATAGGATGCGACGTGAAACTCGTTAACAGATAAAAAATAAACTATACGCCCATGACAAAGTTTAATTCATGGTCATGAACGTTACTGCTGCTGCCACGGAACTTTTTGATGGCTTTCACAGGTTCACAGTGACTGCTGACGGGAATGCTGTACAACAATGTAATGGAAATGGCACGGAAAGCATCGATTATGGTCACATATGGCTTTTGTAGTGTTTTATGGTAAGGATAAAAGGGGAGCGCATACCACTCAATGACACATTACGCTGGTGAATGTATGCCGGGACTTAATTGTAATACAGCTGCGAAGTGTCCTCATACAAACCCCGTTTTTCAATACGCCTGAAGGTATGCAGCACGCACTGCACCAGCGGTGGCAAACACTAGCATGAAGCGTTTCGCTCAACGCTATCCCTTATTTGCGTTGCTTTTAAACTAAAAAAAGTCATGTGGTTCATTTTTTTAAATATTTTAAATAAAATATACAATCTTTTATCCGATCCAGCAGAGCAATTTACCATTCGAGGGCCAGTCCCTGTGCGGGATCACATTGCAAATCAACTCTGTCGGCACACTAAATCCACTCAAACGCATCAGCACCCTTCAGCACGTTGTGCGATGCGTTTCGTCCTTCCGGCTGACAAGCAACTGCACTGCACTTGTATTGCCAAGGGTTCCCTCGAGCCCGAACTATCCCATTCCCTGCTGGGTTTTGCCTATCCCGAAACCAGACGCCCGACACCGGAGCATCCCCTTCCTAGCAAGGCGGCTGGACGAAAGCGAAGGCCATCATCGATAGTGTGAAGTGCCACATTTTGCATACACACACACACACATAAACACCACGGAAAGGATGTGAGTAGATGCATGGGATGTGATGAGGCATCGTCACACAGGCATCGTCGAAACCGGTCGGGCACAGACACACACACACACCCGGAGACAGACGACCTCAATGCAATTACCAATTCGATTTAAAATCTAAATCAGAATCAGAAACTCAACATGTGCATGTGGAAATGCAATTATTATGATGATAGTATTTCAGTGATTTTGTGCAATTGAATTATCAGCCGAGGGAATCGAGTTTCCGGCAACGGGTTTGCTGCGTTGTGGGCAAACGATGGGCGAAGCACAAGACGAGGAAGAGGAATGGCCCGACGGGCGTCTGGCGTCCGTCTGGCCAGCTGCTTGAAGCTGGCAAATCCAAGGCGGTGTCAATGGCACAGAAGTGTGAAATTCGAGTGTCGAACTGCCGAATGGGTGAAATTAACGGTGAGTTTCTGGTGCGTTTCGGAACGGGTCAACAGGGAGGTAAGTAACGGGCGTATAGAAGATCGCAAGCAAAACAAATACATACTGAAATGCTTTTTTCCATCCAATTAAGCGTGATTAAATTGGGAGCGAAAAAAAAAGGTAAATTCATATTTGCTTGCAGCATGAAATTTTCATGTAGAATCGATTTCTCTCGTCGCACACATACATTGTTGTGTCGATGCAATAGGGGTGGAAAACGTGAATTCGGACAAAAAACGAAGCTAATGGGAAAGTATTTACATTACATTGCCGCTTTATCATTCATCCATCATTCGTTAATCAATGCTTTACCGACTCTCCTCTCCTCCAGCCATGCCAGGCTGTTTGTGCAATTATACAATATTTCACACACAAACACGCAAACCAGGAGCTGCCTGAAACGAGGGAGGAAAATAATCAATCGAAGCTTCACCAACCCAATAGGAAAAACTGGCAAGAAATGAAATGGCGCTTCACAATGTGTAAATTTTATGTAAATTAAATATTAACAAGCCATCGCCCTTTTCCGATCGCGATGGGGTGGCAGTAATGGTAATTATTTTTTCCCCAACCTAGAAACAACAGCGGCATTCAGTAATCATTGCGTTTGTAACAATGTTGTACGTGACGGTATTGCTTTGCTTCCTTTTTTTTTAACCATTTTCAACTCGGCTAGATTTGCACGACTGCATAGATAAAGCTTAAACCTTCCTCCCGTCCCCTTTTCTTCCAGCATCACGCGTGCGTGCGGTTGGGGCATCGTAAAGTTAAACTTTTAAATGAAAAAGTTGTCCGTTTAATTAAGATTTCTTCCCTTCTCAGCGTTCTTCCTCACCGTAACGTCCAAAAAGAAGTCAAAGAAAGTTTTGGTAAGCTCGTTCGACAGTACCGACCCGAAGTGATAAAAGGACGCTTTCGTCGAGTGGTCGCGCTTTGAACGCGGCACACCTATATCTACCCCTTTCGGGTTCCTTTGGCCGATGATCTCTCATAAACATTGAAGATTGGTAGTGCAAATTTACGGATTATCTTTACCGCTGCTTCAATGCGAAGCTGTTTCTGGGGAAAGGGTTCTAAGTTCGTCGCTTGCGCTGCTAGTAATTATCAGTCAAATGATCTGCAAAGACCAAGGGCCGATTAAAACCAGTTCGCGAGACGGTTTCACAAGCAGTAAAACTTCCCCCGTGACTGCCCCCCCGAGCGGTGTAGATGGAGAAATCGGAAGGAAATGAATTGGGTGGTATTGGGGGGTGGGGTGTGAATTTTCATAATTTCTTGCAGTGCTTCAGTAAGCAGTTTTTAAGTCTGTTTCGGTAATTTTATGTAACATTGTGTGATATTTAGTTTCTCCTTTCTTTCTTGTAATTACGATCCACAAAGAAGAAGAGATGATACACAGATCTAACTAATTAAAAAAAGATGATTGGAGGGTGCACTTAAAATAAATGCAATTAAACAAGATTCTGCAACATACTTAAAATATACTGACATTGTTTGCACAACTATGTACCAATATTTTAATTTAAACTAGTTAATTAGGTCCGGTTGCAGGGCAGCGCAGCGAAATGTAAAGGGTTAGAGCTGTATTCCGATGTTTAGGCCTAAATTTTTGGTTTCGAAATACAATTCAAATGAGGAACTTATGACGACCCAAACACAATTCAAATGAGGAACTGATGACGACTCATTTCAAATACCAAAAACCAAACCCTTACCAGTTGGGGTACAGTGCCTATACTGGTTCAGAAATTGATCAGAATCTTATGCCGGCCCTGGACCGGATACTGAACCTATACCGGTTCCGGAACCAATACTGAACCCATACCAGTCTAGGACCCGATCACGAACCCATATCGATCCTGGAACCAATTAGGAACCGCTACTGGTCCTGGAACCTATTACGAAGCCATACTGGATCTGGAACCGATCATGAACTCAAACTGGTTCTGGAACTGATCATGAACCCACATCGGTCCTAGAACCGATCATGAACCCATACCAGTTCTGGAACCTATCATGCACCTATACGGGTCCTGGAACTGCTCATGAATCCATACTGATCCTGGATCTGATCATCAACCCATACCGGTTCTGGAACCACTCATGAACCCAAACTGGTCCTGGAACCGCTCATGAACTCATTACGGTCCTGGAACCACTCATACTGGTCCTGTTCCTGATAATGAATCCATACCGGTCCTGGAATCACTCATGAACCCATACTGGATCTGGAACCACTCATAAACTCCTAACGGTCTTGGACCCGATAATGAATCCATACCGGTCCTGCAACCACTCATGAACCTATACTGGTACTGGAACCGCTCATAAACTCCTAACGGGCTTGGACCTGATAATGAATCCATACCGATCCTGGAATCACTCATGAACCCATACTGGATCTGGAACCGCTCATGAACCCATACTGGTACTGGAACCACTCATGAATCGGGTCCTTAGACCGCTATTGAACCAGTAACGGTTCTGAAATAGCTCTCGATTTCATCCCGTTCCTGGAACTGTACCTGTAACTCTTCCAGATTTGGTCAGAGCCTGGAACCGAAACAGTTCCAGTACTAGTACTATTTGTATAGTGATTTACAAAGTGATATTAAACATATTAGCTTCATATTACCTTAAACAACGATCCCGCCGCTGTAAGTCACCTCCGTTCTCGAGGTCGAGGTGATACGAAATACAACCGAGACAACACATTGGGGAATGTTAATTTCATTATTTATTATTTTCTCTTTAAATTATTTAGTTACTTTTCTGTTTTTCCATTATTATCATTTACCATCATATCCATATTGTTTGTTATTATAATTATTATTAATATTACCTTTTTTCATTATTATCAATAGTACTATTGTTATTAGTATTACTCATATGAATAATAGTAATATATATATTCAATATATATATAGTCCCGTTCCACAACTGCACACACCCACACACACACACGAACGCACATGGAGTGGCCCTTGACCGATCAACCAAGTGACGCAGTTGTGTGGCACGGTATCTTAGCGAGTGTATCACGCACACCTTTTCCCTACACTTCCCCAATACGTAATAAATATGATTTGTTTGATTTTCTTTTGCGCACACCACCATTTCGCTTCTTCCCTTCGATTGATCGCTATGACACACACACACGCACATACAATTCATGCATGTTCTTCCTTTCAGAGTGTTGAGTGCTGCTTACATGTCACATTCATTCCTAATGCGCCATCACCATCGCATCCACACACAACCTCGCCTTTTTTTCTCCTTCGTTTGGACTTTTGCTGGACTCACAGTTAAAACACATATACTCGCACGCATCTCATTCCCTAACTATATATATTTGCATTTTGCGGCTTCGAGCTACTACTGCTACCACGCGGAAAACTCCCCACTTTGCCTGTCCATCACCACAGGGATCACGCTCATCTCTCTCTCTCTCTCTCTCTCTCCCACCTCTCTCTCATAACGTGCATAATGCATTTCTTTAGTATTGTAAAACAAATCGGAAACCGATCGCCGAACAGGAGTCAGAAAGGAGTCAGAACACAAAGCGCGATAAAACGAGCAACCAACCAACGTGCTGCAGTGTCGCGTGTGTGTACGTATGTCTATGTATGTGTGTGTGTGTAAGTGTAGGTGTCTGTTTATAAGAAGGCTTACTTTAGATGAAGGCTTCACTAAATAAAATTGCTTGCGCGTGTTTGTAACACGCGCCTTGCACCACATGCTTTAAAATGTCTTTCCCACGGAGCTCCACGGGGCCAACGCGTTCGTGTCGCTTGCGCCTCTATATTGTAGTCGTTTTTTTTTCTTTTCGTTATGTTTTGGATACACTATTTGTACACTATTTACATACATGCTTGTGCTTACGCCGAGTGGCCACTGCCTGCGGGTGGAGACTGTACTAGCCCGGCCGAATGATATATGGGGCTGCCTTGCTCGGCGCATTAGTATCGGTAAAAGCATTCGGAACTCTGGTTCTGGTTCTGGTTTATGTGGTACTGTGGAGGGCTGTGGTAGTTTATGTGGTACTGCCTTCGCGCACAGATGGGTTATTTGTATTTTGTAGCGTTTAACCTAAACTCTGCTTAACATTTTCTGCTGTGATTCTTTGCACAAAAAGGAACGAGCTTTTATCTAGTTGGTTTTTTTTTAACTTTATTTCCAGTTGTATTTTTAATTGGATTCATTTCTCATTGTGTTCCTGTTTTGTTCTCTTATGTGTGAGTGTGTTGGATTAGCTTTGCTTTACATACTTACGTTACACTACATAATTGTGCTATAACTGTCTGCGTGTCACCTGTTGTATATCTATTTGTGTTGCTGCTCTGAATCATTATTGTTTTCCTTGTTCTATTGTTTCAGTTGCTTCCACAAAACAACATTTCTTATGTTTGTTTGTTTGTTTGTTTGTTTCTTTGTGTTTGTTCTTTCTCTCTATTCTGCACACAAAAGTATCAATTCCACCCCTCACCTCTCCCTACCTGGTCCTGGTATGCATACTTGAGTTATCATTCGTTTTGGATAAAGCTATTGGACACTTACTGCGTTTGAATGATCGGTAACAAACGCCCCTCGAGCTACACCCCGCTAGGAAGGAAATGATTGAAATCAAACGACGCCATTTACAAAGAAGTACGGAAAGCATCAAGTTAAAAACGAAACAGGAACAGAGAGCCAAGCCAAGCACTTACGGGGCCGCTCCAGCGCTTAAGTGGAAGTCTGCTTTATCTGCTGCCTGGTTTTGAGGGTTGGTCGTAATCGCGGGAAGCGTTACGCGTTACACGATTACGGTTGCTGTCTATTTTCTCTCCTTTAGTTGTATGTTCGATTCTTAATATGTATTTTTTCCTTCTTCTTCTTCTTCTTCTTCTGGTGTATTTTTTCCTTTCTGTTTCATATTATTATTTATAAGAGCTTATTCTGCCATTTTCTCAACATCCCGTTCACGTTATATCAAATTTTTGGTTCATCTTTTTTTTTAAATTCTTTTTTCATTCTTTTTTGCGTCAAACATTCGTCTGCCAATAGGTTTTTAGGACCACCTTCTATTTTTCTTGTTCTCTCTCTCTCTCTCTCTCTCTCTCACTCCCGCTCACTTGCGTTGATTAGCCTGATGCACAGAACACGGATTTAATTATTTAGTCTACGCTATCAAAAAACAACGATTCGATTAGGATAAGTTTAAACATCATCACCGTAGCCGAAGAAACTCGCTTCAGCCCCTTCCCGCTTGCTCACGCGCAGTACACACAGACAGAAACGCAGGACACACATCCAAGTTGCACACTCTGGTCCTTTTTCCTGTCTTTACTCTAGATCATTTTCGATCTCTCTTGTTGTTTCTATCGATGCCTATGCAAAGAATGATTGGACCGCGCGACTGCTCTTCCGCAACTGGAAGGGTTCGCTTTTGCATCACATCCCTTGTCGTCACATCCACATGTTGCTAAACACACCCTTATTGAATTAATGAACACCAGAGCTTTCAATGAACACACACCGCTCCACTGTGCAATGGGAGAGCACGTGACGCTGTGAGCATACATACATACACCCACACCCACACACACACATACGCACACACAAACGCGCACACGTACATTCGATTTTCCATTCCGTTACCATTTATCACATTTCGATTTCAGTTTCTTTTTTTCCATTTTTTCTTCTTCTCTACTCTGCCCGCTGCTGCATCCCTTTCCTTTCCGATCATGTCTCTTGCTCTCTTTCTCTGTCGGTAGTTTCAAGTTTAATGCCGATTTAAATATGTTGATGTTTCCATGCTAAACAGCAGCTACACGGCGGGGTATAAGATTGATACTGACTTTTACTACTATTGCGCTGTGTGCTGTGGAACGCTGTGAACTTTAATCGCTACCAGCAAGATCAAATGCCTATTTTTGAGAATGAAAAAAGGAAGGAAGGTCCTTCCGTTATACAATGGGAAGGAAAGCTGTAATCGACGTGAAACAAAACAAATAAATAATCCTCGTTAATTTCGCTGATCAAGTCGACCTCTAGCCCGCCGTTTTTCATCTTTTATGTGATTCCACTCATTCCTCCTTCGCTCCCGCATACACCCTCGCTACAACCTCCTGGCACATACTGCTGACCACCATCGAATCATCAAATGTCGATACTAATCATTCGTTAAATAAATATTTATCACAAATTTGTCATACATTCACTTTCACTACACGCACCGGCCTGCCACCTCTGTTACGAGCACATTTTACCTAGGTCTGCTCACCGCTCTGCTTCAAGGTTCGTTATGTGCGGCACTTTTTATAGCCAAGATTGGCCCAGTTTCAAGGGTTTGGATTTTCCCAATTCACTATGCAACAGATCAAATCTTGCTGCTCTTTTTTGCACGTTTGTCTACAAACAATCAACCCCTCCCCCTGAAGCTGGCCACACTCGCGCGCAAATTAAGCCACACATGGTGAACCCTGATCTGCTCTCTCTCTCTCTTCCTCTCTCACTCGCTGTCGGGCTACTCCTAACCATTTGATCTAAAATAAAACACATTTGCATTACTGTTGTTACCCATCATTATTAAAATAAGAAACAAAAAAAGAACGGGGTCTACACAATAAATATATTTTTTGTTTATCTCGTTACCTGGTGTGTATGTATGTGTTTGAAGACAGCACACTCCATTTCTGTCCCTATTTTCACTCCCGGCAGCACAGGCACACACACAAACACACCGTCCCCATCGGTTGCTTACATTAAAAGGAAGTGTAATGCAGTTGCCTACATTTAGGCGCGTTCCGTGGACGAACCGTTCTCCTTCTTTTTTGTCGCCCTTGCCTTACTTGCTTTACTTGTTTTACAAATTTTCCTATCCCAAACTTTCCACCCTGTTGACTTTCCATTTTTTCCTTTTTCTTATCGCTAGAGCCGTTTCACTGTTTTGTTTTTTTACACCACACTCACCCCGCCTGTTTGACATGCACGGGCATTAGTACATTAGTACATTAGTACTGACAATAATCCATGCTAATTGAAACTATAATAGTTAAGATAATAAACGTCTCTCTTTAAAACTCTTTAGCTCCCTCTGTTCAGCAATTTTTTCTCTCTCTCTCTCTCTCTCTCTCTCTCTCTCTATCCATTTTGCTGGTTCTGGTGCTTCACACATTTTCATACTATTAGAAAGATTACACATTCCCAGCCAAGTAGTTGTAGTAGTTAGTAGTAGTCGTAAGTAGTATTAGTAGTAGTGGTAGTAGTTATAGTGGATTCCTGGTGTGCGGTTTATCTTCTTCTTGTTGTTTTTGCTTTTTTGCGTGGTTGTTGCATTCGCTAAATAAAAAGGTGTTTACGCAAGTGTCATTAGTACACACATTATTTAGCTAAAAGGTAGTTTTAGTTTCGCTTTTTTCGCTGTAACTGGCGCTGCGGAGAGCAAACACTGATCTGTTGTCCATTGTTTTGTTTGTTACTCCTTCTATTTTCTTATCCTATTTTTCGCTTTCTGGTGTCACTACTCTCTGGTTTTGTTGCGCTATTTTCATTTATTGTTTTGTTATGTGAGGAAAATGTATGCATTCAGTGGACCCCGTCTTGCGGGGGCAGTTAGTGTTTGTGTCTGTTGCTGTTTTGTTTGCAATTTGAGGTGAACATTTGTGGCACACAAATTGTAGGTTGTTTTTTTTTACGAGCGAGCGTTTGTGTATAGTAGCAGAAACAGTAGTTTGTTTTATTGTATTTTGTTTTTGTTGGTAAATGGCTTTCCGGCAACTGTCTCTATCCGGTAATACGATGCAGCAATATTGATAGTAACAGTAATGAATAGTATTAGTAGTAGTTGTTGTTGTTGTGGTAGTAGCCAGTAGTGGTGGTAGTTAGTATTTCGTTATTATTATCCTTCGGTTTCCTGTTTATTGCAGAACATGTATGACTATTGAATCGAATGTCTTGCCTCATCGACCATGTAAGGAGCTGCTGTTTACTAAGCGATTACTAAGCGATACGTTTGAGTTACACTGTGTTTTGTGTGTGTGTGTGTTATTATTCTTCGATCAGCATTGCATGCTGACGTTCTATGTGTGCTGTTGTGAGCAAGTGTAGGTAGTATTGGGCATATTTGTCTATGAATTATGTTTATCTCTTTGATTGACTCGTCATTATTTCTCCTACGAATGCTTATGCTCTTTCCCTCACGTTTTCTCTCTCTCTCTGTTTTACCACACACTCACACTCACGCATATGACGAAAAAACATGCAAACATGGTTCACACTCACCATCCCTATCCACACTCTGCTATACTTCTCGCACGTGACAAATTGATTTACTTAAATAATACAACTTATAACAAATAGAACATTTTTGCTAGATTCCATTCCATTACACAGACACACAAACACACACATTTCAACGCACACACACACACACACGTACACACCTGCTCATAGAGTTCGTCCTTCCTATCGTCGTCCGCCAGGAACGCGCCCGTCTGTCGGGGAAGAGTGAGAAAGTGAGAGACAGACGTCGTCGGCACGCTTTCTTTCGAATCACACCACAAACGCAACAACGACGCATCCTGGCCACACACACACACACATATTTATCCTTTAACGCGGCCCTGGTTCGCGCTTATTTTTCCCTTTATTCATTGGTTTACTTATTGGTTGCCACCTGGTATAAGTGTAGTTTTGAGTGGGTGTGTGCTTTTTTCCACGTGTTTTCTCTTCCCTTTCTTGCGCTCGATTTCGACTAAATAAACCACGTGTACTTCTCGTACTTCCTTCCCCCCATTTTCAATGCTGTGCTCGCTCACGCTCTCCTAAACCGCATAGGGTGTGTTGTTGCACATCGAAGTTTGTTTTAGTTTAATTTATAATAGTTTTTTTTACAATATTGTTCACCTTCTTTTCCCTTTCTTTACTCCCGTTCGGTTCGTAAATCCAATCCATTCGCGTTTCGTTTCCTTTCTACCGTTTCCATCCTCTCCTTTCGTCTTTTCTCGCTCTCTCTCTCTCGCTCTCTCTCTCTCTACCTATGGTGTTTGCTTTTAAAAATCTAGTTTTATAGTTTAGTTATGCTTAGAAATCTTAAGATACGCGCATAAAATGTACAGCTCGATTCATTTTGTGTATTTATTTTTTTAACCGTTTTCTTCCTTTCCTGTTTTTTTTTTAAATGTACTGCTCCTTTCCTTCATCGCTGTTAATGCTGGCCCGTGTGCAGCCTCCTGTCTTATCTTCTTCAGGCTGTGTTGTTTATGTTAATGTTGGTTGTCACTGGGCAATACAGGAGTATATGGTCAGAGCGGAACAAATCAGTTCCAGCGGCATGTGTGTATGTGTTTTTGTTATAGGTTCTACGATTAATATTTGCTACTTTCTATTTAAACATTGCTGTGACGCGAGTTTTGAGGCTTCGAAGCAGGCTCATGAGCTCGACAGGGGAGAGTTGTAAGGAGCAAAACACAACAACGACAAAAAATCAATCTCAACGATCGATCCAATGTTTCAATGTTGGGGGGGGGGGGTTTACATTAGTTTGAATAAGATTTCACGAATAAAAACATCCAGTGGGTGCGTGTAGAACACGCTTTGCCGTAGAACACAACGACCGGGGTAAGATCGTGGAAAGGCGCCTTCCACGAGTTACAATTCTATGACTAGTATCGGTCACAGTGCAATACAAAATGGAGCAGACGTTACACGTTACAAACGATCCTATTTGTTACCGTTACCGAAGAAAACGATCAACACGCTCGCGCAGTCACAGTAGAGCTAAGATTTGTACTTGGCCTTTCGATTCGTTGCGACCCGCAATCCTATTTGACAGCTTTTGTTTGCTTGCCCCACAAACCTATCCAGTCCATCCCTTACTTTAGCAGCTCATCCCGCATCGCCACCGCAACACGACCAGCACACTCCAGACCCTGTCACTCCATGCCCATTTCTAACTCTTCATCACAAATAGTATCACGACATCGATTAGCTAAATAATTGGGGTACGACACTAAGCGGCTTCGGCCAACGACGGAGGATGCGACGATCGGGCAAGGTGATGCGCGCGAAGGCAGGCCGAATTCAAAGACTGCTCACCGCACTGCCCACGATGCGTCGTCCACCGCCACCGCCGCTTACCGTCGGTCACATCGTGAAGGGTGCGTGGCCCGGTTCCGCGCCCGGGCCGGTCGCTTCCGATGGCCGCGCGCTGCCTAACGATGTCGGGGAGGACGCCGTGGACGAGGAGGACACCGACGAGGAGGTCGGTGAGGTGGCCGCCACCACCGCCGGCGTGGGAGGAGATCGATAGTGCTGGTTGTGATTGTGGATGCCGGCACCGGGCGCCGCTAAGCTTAAGCCGCCGCGACCATCGACTCGAATGTTGCTGCCAGCGGTACTGCCGCTGCTACCGCTACTACTGCCGCCAACACCGCACCCGACGCGATTGTTGTTGGCGTGATTGCTACTAATAACGCTACTACTGCTAGGTCCATAGGATCCGCTTATGCTACCGAGGGCGCCGCCGCCGCCGACGTTGTTGTTGTTGTTGAGACTGGCGGTGCTGCTAGTGTGGCTACTGCCGGGCAGCACGCCCGTGCCAGCACCTTGATGATTGTTGTTAATATTACTGGTGTGCTTCATGCCACCGCCGCAGGATGACGAGGTGGAGGAAGCAGAGGACGACGATGACGACGTCGACGAGGAGGACGACGATGATGATGATGAAGTGGAAGATTTAGTGGCTTTACCTGGCAAAAACCGGAAAATCTTCTGCAGCTTGTCGACCGATTTCTGCTGACAGGTGGCGCTGCTGCTGCTGTTCGTGGTGCCACCGCCTAAACTGGGCCCGGGTGTGGCCGCTGCCAGACGGCCACCGTCGCCCGCCGGCCGTCCGGCGATTGTCTTCGCGCTGCCGTAGTAGCTCGCGACGTCTACCATGGAGCTGGCGAGGCTGGAGCTGCCGCCGGTACCGGTCATGGTGGCGGTGGTGGTGGTGCCGTGCGTCGTGATCCCACCCGTCGACTGGTACTGCACGGGCACGTCACGCACGGTCTTGTTCGGTGGGGCTTTCACGTACGTTCGAGGTATTTCCGATTGCTGGAAAGGAGAAGAGAGGAAGGGAGAGTTGGGATTAAAACGAAGGTCTTTTAGCGGTGGTTTGAGATGGATAATTCGTTCAACGGTTGTAACAAGATATACCAGATTCTCAAGACATCCTCAATTACCCGCAAATTCCTAAATTCTGAGCTGGAAACTAGTGGAAATCTGCCTTGCAGTAGTTGTTACGCATGCCAACAGATTGCATTCTTAAAATTTTTGAATCAAGAATAGGAAAATTCCATAGATAACCTAATAATTATATTAATACAAATCTTGGGAAAGACCTAGCAACGACAGCTTGATCTAAAAGTAGTTGAAGATCTTTAATATAGCTACAATTTACCATCGGAAGAATTTCTTAATTTCTGAATCAGAAGTAGGATCAGGGCATCTGAATTTCGATGTCTAAATCCTCCTTCCGGCGACATTGGCTCCTCATTCTTAGGATTTGACTCATCTATCCGGAAGGTTTTAGTGTTCAACACGACTCTGCGATCCTGCCGATCCTTCGTGTGACTTGTGCACGGAAAGCAATAGCATTAACAGTAGTATCCAATATTTTGTAAGAACATCAATCCATATATGTTGAATATGTACATCATACACTCCACATGTATGTAATACTGAGTAATAAATTCTGGAAAAGAACCTAAAGCACTCTCAAATGGACATCTCTATGTAGGGCATGCAGTCAACTTGCTAGAATCACATTTCTATGTCACATACCTAGAAAGCCACTGGAAACAACAAAGACCGACCATTATTTCTTGCACAATATTCAACGTTCGTACAAAGCACACTGCGTACATCGAACGAGCAGTGCATTCCGATCAAATCCAATAATGGTGATGAAGCAAAGTACACATCCTTCTCGTCATACCCTTCGGCAGTAGCAAGCAGGACCAGCGTTTGACCTAGTTTAAGTTTTGCTGCTTCAGTTTTTCACTGCTTTCGTGCCATTCCAGCCGAGAAACAATAGTGTCCCGCGGGTTACATAAATGAAAATCCTCAACCAGGACCGTCTCCCTCCCCCTGGGGCCAGTGTCCACGAAGTAGAACGAGCACAGGGACGGTTTGCCGTTTAGCTGGAGTATGCTTGACGCTCTTTCTCCGGCCTTTACTGCAACAATTTATGGTTCCCTTGTGGCTGACGGAATGTACTCGCCGAGCGAAACAATCGCCAAAACCAGGTCAACACCAGCAGCAAAACCAAGCTTAAGGACACACACACAAAACCCAGTCTTTCGACCCGTCCTAAACCCGTTGACTTGACTAGGTCAAATTGTGTGCTTTTTCCCTTATTTTTTTTGTTTTTGTTCACGAAGCTGTAATAAGTTTCGTCGCTATTCAGCCCGCAGTGGGACATCGTGACGTTGAAGGTGTTGTTCAGATTTTCCACCACATGCACTGTACGGGAGTGCGCACACTGTTTTCGAGTGGAAAAGTTCTCACCCGCCCCAACTGCACGACTCCACGGGTGTTAGTTGCTTTCCAATGCACGTCATTTGCGTTGCCCGTCTACTGCGTCATCGCAGCCGCAGCACACGTGTGTGCAACGCGCTCGTCTGGGAAAGCACTGCAGCACACGCCACGCCACGAGCAATGCATCTTCGGACGGCGTGACAGGGTGTGTTGGCGGTGCCAGCGTGGAATGCAAACACAGTCTTGACAAGCACACACGAACACACACACGCCGGGTGGCGGATGATTAAATCATAAAGTGGTTGAAGTGATCTGACTAATGCTTTACGATCCGATCGCATTTTACAGTGTTTTAGCCCACTCTCACTCACACACGTTCTCAATTTGCGCGCGTTTGTGTGACCGGATGTAGTGCGAGATGTGAATGTGAGTTTGTGTGCTGCTATCGATAGGTCGATTGAGTCATTGTATGATCACGAGAGCGGTCTGATTATTATGTGCCTATTCCATCACGAATCACGTGTAGACATTACACGAATGTCAATCACTGGCCGAGCTTTAATGACCAATTGCTAAGCCGTTCATTTCAGGTTAATCAGGGTCTGGTTCACTTGTATTAACTGTCTTCAGGAATAGGCGTCTATCATGCCCCTTACTGATAGCTGGCCACGTCTTTCCAAGGCTACTGATTTAAACGTTTCACTAACACATCCTGGAGTTTGCCTGAGGATTTTGGACTATTTCTCAAGGGTTTTTGTCAATCTCCCAAATATTTTTGTAACAAACATACAGCCTGTTAGCTTCAAAGTAGTAGACAAGTAGTAGGAAGTATTCAAAAATAATACTGTAAGAAATTCTTGGAAACCTTTATAACTAACATATGAAGCATCTTTACCCGAAAACTACCCGTAAAGCAGTACCTAAACAGAGCTCCAATTTCCTCGCGTTCAACTCAAAAGATCGCACTCCAAAAAAGGGACAACCTAGGCAAGACTTCAAGTAAACCTACCTGGCACGGTGTCCGTATCCGCAGGTCCCGATCCGGACCAAACTCCCCGTCCGGCAGCGGCACATGGTAGATGCAGTGCGGGAATCCGCTCGTCACCGGGTTGGAGCTGGCCGAGCTGCCGATGCTACTGCCACCGTACGAGCTATTGCTGTAGTGCGTCTTATAGTTGATGCTACTGCTACCACTACTACTACCACCACCACCACCACCACCGACGTTGTTCGATTGGTGCGGAATGAACAGATAGGATTGATTGTGGTTGTTGCTGCGAAAGTTGCTACTGGTGGTGCTGCTCAGTATCAGATCGCTGCTGCTGAACCGCAGGTTGCTGTGCCCGGTCGCCACCGCCGTCTGCTGATGATACTGGTGTGGATGATGATGGTGATTGTGATGATGATGATGGCGGTGGTGGTTTTGCTGCGATTGTTGCTGCTGTTGCGCTGACTGTTGCTGCTGTTGCTGCTGTTGGGGAGTTTGTTGCGATTGTTGCTGCTGCTGCTGTTGCTGCTGTTGTGACTGCTGTTGGTGATGGAAGCCCGCCCGTTCGTTCCTTAATGGAGGTGATCCGATGGAACCGCGGGCAGGAACGCCGAGCCGCTCCATCCCCGCGCAGCCCGGTGACTGTACCGATAGCATCTGTGGGTGAGGCAAGAGAGAACGAAAAAGGTATTAGTGAGTTTCTAGTAGAAAGAAGAACTAATAGTAGTGCCACGAATGCTTCCCCCCCCCCCCTCCAGAAACAGGAAAGTTTTACCGTGGACCAGACAGACCAAACCGACAGACAAGGCGTACAGACACGCGCGCAAAAACAAAACATGTCTCGATGGGGGAATTGTTCTTCGATTGCCAAACGTTTGCCGCATACCGAGTCGGCTGCGCACCCAGCGCTGCAATTGCTGAAGTTGCAAAATGCAAATGCCCACCGACACCTTCACAGACAGACACACACACACGCTCCTTTTACGAACGAAACGCAGTGAATCGATTGAAGCAGTTGGGTATGTGCAGCAAGCAAGGTGAAGTTTGTTTGCTTTGCTGTTGAGGTTCTTAGTCTCACACCCCATCCTAAGGTGCCCAAAATGTGCGTGTGGTTGGGTGAGTAATAAACAAATTAATTAATTAATTGCCCAAGCTAATGGAATGCTAATTGCTGGCCAGAAGGGGCAGAGCAGCAGGGGCATTTCGCAGGGTCTCCGTCACAAATGGCTGTGCGCAACCGATTTTGCAAATTGGGCCAAAATTTCATTCCACCACCCTTGCACGGCTTGTTTCACCTATGGATGGGGAAGAGAGGGCAGCAAAGGTAGAACAGCAACAAATCGAGCCACTGGCGTGGAGTGCTACGAGTGGCCAGACAGACAGACAGGCCAGATAGCACGGACGGGTGGTGACTGGGGCGATTAATTATTTTCACATACATGGAGTCAACCTGTGGAGTGATATTGTAATTTATTACAGTTAGGGGAAATAATTATCATATTATCTAAATTCAATTTTAGAACACAGAAAGACAAGCTTTCCACACTTTTTCTTTAAAGTTGATAAAAACGCCTAAACGCTCAAGCAGTAACCTGCCACGAGGGGGACATTACATTACAGTGCACGGCCATAATTCATTGCCGAAAGTCTTTTGCCCGCTTTGGTTGGATCGCGGAGGGAGCTCGCAGCGTCATTTAAATCATGTGGCGGAATGCAAACAACAAACGGTAGGCAAAAAATAGCACCACCATGGGGCACCGGTACCGATGCATGCACCAATGACAGGAATGAATACCGCGCAACGAATACAAAGAACGCGTAGACGCCTGAGGAATTTGAGGTTTTAAGAACGCAAACAGCAAAGAAGCTTCGCTCTGCTGGGAAGCATTTAATCCTTTGCAAAAATGCGCCCAAGAGTAACGATGACAGCCGAAAGTGGGTGAAAATCGGACGATCGGCTGTGTATATTTTCCTCTCAGTGGTTTTTTCACTACTCTGCCTCCTCTCCTTTTTGCAGCCGAAAAGGGTGCAATAAAACGTTACACCGCCCCGACAAGTCGCGCTACACTATCATTAACAAACGCGTATGCGTGTTCAACAAGGGCCCATGTTTTGCGCCCACTTACACGAAAGCCGCTCTAATTGAGCTCTAATATCGATGTCGGTTGGGGCGGGGTGGTAGCCCAGACGAATTCAATTAAAACAACGGCACAAGGGAAGCTTTCGTCGATGAGGCGAAATTGAACAATAAAAAAGGCGAGCAAGAACTAGCCAGCGATTGCGCGTCCAATGCAGTATTATCACTTGTTGAGCGTTTTGTTCAATGATTGGAGGCACACAGACACGGAGGAGAAGGTGGTGGTGAAAATGCAGTCAGCAGGCAAGTCAGCCAATCGATCAATGATGCGTTTTGATGATCAGTTTGGATGATCTTTGTGTGGTTTTCTGCATATAGTACGCAGTTTTGGTCCATGTAAACCCTCCAGACATCATGTTCTCCAGAGAGAAAGAGAGCAGGTTTTTGTTGCTTATGGGGAAATAATACACTCGGAATTGCAATCTGTGCAATGACATGCATTGGAGAAGAGCCGTTGGTTCTCTGCTTCGAAGAACACACTAATTATGGAGCCGACTCGACTATTCAGCTACCACTGATGCACTAACGGGCAAGTTAGCGGAGAGCTGCAAATGTGCATTGGCGGAGGTTGTGATTGCTATTGTGTGTGATGAAATTCAGGCTGATCTAATGGTCCGTTTCGCCTTGAATTGTCCAACCACACACAAACACACAAATGCATGCACACTTAAGTTCTCTATCTCTCTTTGGTCGTCCTTCCCACTCATCGTCCTCTGCTTGCCACCCCGTACGCAGCGTCATGATTATGTTGATTACTCTCAATTGGGTTTGATAGTGGAATTGGTTCAATGTTGCCATTTCTCAGGAAGACAAGGCACACACGATTCGCGCGCAGAAGATGAAATTGAATTTCATGGCAAAACCACACACACACACACACTCTCTGCTGAAAAGGTGGTTAAGTGCGAAAAGAAGATTGGAATACAAAAAAAAAACAAAATTTCTTACAAATTGCAATTTGAGTGCTTTGGTTAGGGCCGTTAGTGCGTCGAAGATACGCTACAAACGGTAATGGGCACTCGAAGAGGTGTGATCAGTGGAACTTTACAACTGAGATTTACGGTGGTTTAGGAGCGTTCAGTAGAGAGGAAAATTATTGTAGGCAAATGGCATTACCCTGATCAAGATACTCAGCTCAGAGGGCCGTGAGGACCCACTGGAGATTGAAACCAACGATCAGGGGCGCACTACCTCAATATGAGATGAACAAGATAATTGTCTTTTGAGTCGAAATTCCACTGTGCAGTTGAGCGAAAAGGGAAAATCTTTCTATTTTATTATTAGAACATTAGGATCAATGTCAAAAAGGAAAGTAAAAAGGAAAAGGGTTAGGACGACTTCCAAAACCCCGTACAGCCATCAATTCCAAAAAAGCTCACTTCTACACACACCAAATGCACCAAACCAAGTGCAATAAATTCGAGTGAAATCCCCCAACCCACAGATTAAATCTAGCAGATCGCATCCACAAAACTGCAAACGTTCCAAACAGTTCTCGAATCTTCAGACTGTACACTGGTACCGACCATTGATGATCATGATTTGCATTGTAGCGTCGTCTATTAGTATGCACGCGGGTCGTCGGTGACCTTCACAAGCTTGCTTTGGTTGAGATTTGTTAGCCTTGTTGTAGACCCTCCTCTCGCCTGGACCAGCTACAAAAATTGGCAGCAGCGTTGACCTGCCGCACCAGTGCCGGCCATCCCCCACAGGCTGTATAACAATGACACAAACGTTGCACATACTTTTCATTTTTTTTTTTCTGTTTCGTGTCCACCAATGCACCGTAGGTTCTGATTTTTCTGAACACTCCTTCATCTCTCCCTCACGCCAAAAGCTTGTCAGTTTATCTTTCAGACAAATCAGTCACCCTGCCGAAAACGAAATCCTGAGACAGACACACACACACACACACACACACACACACACACACACACACACACACACGGGATGGGGGAGAGATGTTTCGAAGATGTTGTGTTGTTCGAATTGCAAGAATATATCCCCAAAAACACACACACACACACAGCGTTCCTCATCCCGAGATGCAATCGTTATTTGCAATGATGGTTGCGTCTTCTTCTCTGGCGTGCTTTTGAGAATGGAACGGAACACCAGGACCGAGCCAAACACAACCCCACCAGGCGACTATGCCAAGAAGAGAATGGAGGAGGAGGAAGAGGAAAAAAAGAGCACCGGAGACACGAAAAGCAAACATACAATTCGACACCGAAACAGACAAAATGTTCAACGAGCGTGCCCGGTCTACATCGTCGTCGTCGTCGTCGTCGTCATCGTCTGGACGGCCACTTGATGGAAGTGTTGCAGTGCACTGCGCGTGGTCAGGGGAGAGGCTGTCGAAGGAACAATCGTAGCAGCAGCAGCAGCAACCCCCATGGCGGTCATGTCTGCACAAACGGAACGTGCTAAAATGACCGAATCGTGCTGAATTGCACATGCAGATGGCCAACACAAACAGCGGCAGCGTGCGTTTCGTCGCAGCACGAGGTGTCTGGTCTGGTGTGTTCCCCCACCTTCTCCCCGCTCCCTTGCCCCATCCTCACGCCTTTGGTTTGGTACACTGGTCATCAACCTCCGTTTGCGCGGAGTGACTTTTCGGGCGAGCCAGTTCCGAAAAAAAGCAGAAAGAATTGCAGCGGGGTGTCCTCAGTGGTTTTCGGCTGTTTGGCGGGGGGAGTTTGCATTTCGACTGACAAAGCGCAAATTTAAACCCAGACATATCCACACACACACACACACGCAGTGCTCTCCTTCCAAATATGTTCCCTCGTAGCTTACCGCGCCGCCAGACACAGTTTGAGTCAATAAACATGCAACTCTTTTATTGTTGCTATTCATCCGATGTACGATGTTTTTTTTTGTATCTCTCCCCTGCATGAAGAGGGTGTTCTTGTTGGGAGGGTGAAAAGGGTCAAGAATTTAACCACATACTGCAGCCAACCAACCACAAACAAAAGGTATCCAAAACCTCAAAACATGACAATTTCGTTGCTTCGCGCGATGTTCAGGTCTCGGGTGTTTTGTGTCGCGATGGGTTTGACTTGTTTCCCCTCCCCAGCATACACAATACATTAACATTTACAAGATCTCGTGACGGGTTGCTTTGGAAGATTAATCATGCTTCGATTCGATAATTAATTAGGTGCTATATGATGCATAACTTCCCACAGCGCACACACAAAACGGGTCTCCTTCGCGTCCAAAGCCAAAACGGTGCGATTAGATAGTGCGAAGAAGTCGTGCACCGGGCGCGAACGACTCGAGACAGATCGCTATAGCGAGAGAGAGCGACCGCCTCGAAACCTTCACGAAGATTTATTGACGACCACCAGCCCGGAATGTGTGTGTGTGTGTGAGCTGGACACAACAGCAACGGTACGGAAACACGACGACACGATCGCGAAGGCTGCAGAGAGCGGAAAGAATGCATCGAAAATGAAGCTGATAAAAATAAATGGCAAATCATAGCAGTTTAACAAGCAATCTCCTCCATCTCTCCCTGCTCCTCCCCCCCCCCCCCTGGCATCTCTTAACAAAACTTAACAACAAAACAGAGGGAGGGAAAACGTCCAATCTCCAGGCCCAAAGGAAGCCTCGCCAGAGACCCACGAGTGTGATGTATCGTGTTTGCTTTGCGTTCGATTTCAGGTTCGGCGTGGTTGCTTTGCCGGCGGCATGGGTGATCGATGATCGTACGCGCGCGTCGCTGGAAAAAAATGCCACGACACGTCAAGATGCATCCCCTTTTCGGGGAGGATGGAAGGCTTATGGAACATGATATACCGCCAACCACCGACCATCACAAAGTGCTGTCGCCTCTCTCGCCCACCTGCGGATCCGGGGCGGCATTTCGCCCGATGGGCGACCAGGTGGGCGTCCGTAACAGTTTGCCAACGAAGTGCAAGTCTCGCTCTCGATCGACGTTAACGTCTCTATTTCGCAGCGTCGTCGAATTAATTTGTTTTATTTCTTGCCTTTTTGGTGTGTTAATTCTACTCGAAGGTGGTTCGGGCAGAAGGTGTTTTTGTTTTTCAAACCATCAGGTGGGACAAAGGTGGTTGTGTTGTATTTTTAGTACAAAAAAAAAGTTAATTAATGTGAAAAGACAATATTAAAATACAGCATAGCGTTTAACCAAACCAGTACAGAATTTCATAAAACAATGAATTTAAAAAGTAGTTGCTAGAAATAAATGATTTAAATTTAAACAATACTCTAACAATTCAAAAAAATCTAATTAAAATATTTTTATACGTTTGCAGTAAATAAAATTTCTTATCACAATGCTCTAAAACGTAACAAGTAATCGAATTGCTCATTGTTGAAACTCATTATTTTGAAAACATAACCATCGTCGGATTACTTATGGCAATAAACAGGACACAATCTATTATTTGTTAATTTGTTAAATTGAATTGTTCCACGCTTTTCCACGCAGTTATAAGTAATTAAAAAGTAATTTATTACTAAATGAACCAATGTCTAGAGTCCTTACTTATCTAGAGTCCACAGTTTTAATATTTACCACTTTTTAGAGAAATTTGATTCGCAAAACTTACTTTAAAATGAATATTTATCATGTTGTATTGATGAAGCGTTTTAGTTGTGTTATTTTGAATTATTTTTATCTCTAAACTAAAAGTAACGTCAATCAAAAGAAAGTAAATTAAAGCAAAGCTAGTAGTTAATACAACACTTGCTTTAAGCGTGCAATTTCAGAGGAAAAAGTCTGAGAGCAGCAAAACAAACAACCCATAAACAACTGTCCCATGAGCAAACATTTGTAATTGTTTATTAATTTCCCAATAAACACATAGAACTGAAATAAATCAACCCGTGCTTAACCCGTTTCTCAGCTGGCCGCAACAATTAACCATTCCCACATCCTTGACCCAGTAATGTCTGTCGCCGCAATCGCCTCAATCGTTCCCGTTCGCAAAGCATTCCCGTGACCGTGGAGACGCATGGTCGATGAAAGCCACCGCGAGTGTCTCCGCTAACGTGCAATCATCAAGAGAAGGCCAAAGAAAGAAAACAAAAACTCACGATTCCAATCATGGCACAGGAGGAGGAAAAACTTGCGATGAAAAATTAAAGCCACAAGTCCCCTTTACTCTTGTGCACGTTGGTCTTCTCGTTCGGATCCGGTCAGCTCGAACCACACGCAACACGGCGTAAAGCGATTTATTTATTATTCAACCACCCATCAAAATACTGCCATCGTTTTTAATGCGAGCAATTAAAATTAGCCTTTTCGCCTTCGCTGCAACGGTCCACCAAATGGTCCTCCAACAAAACGCCGTTGCCGTCTGCCAGCCCCCGTGGTGTGGTGTGGTTTGTCACTCGATTATTGCATATCCCACCCATCATTGGTGTGCTGCTTGCTGGTGGGAATGCAGTTTGTGTGTGTGTGTGCTACATGCCACTGAGACTTTCGCTTTCGCTTGGGAAATGATAAACCTCCGCCCATACTGCCCCGATTCTCTGCACCGCAGGGTTGGCCTGCTTTTATTTGTTTATTTATTTATGCTGTTTTTTCTTCGTTTTTTTCTGCCAACCTGTCACCCTCACTCCTCCATCAACTCAGCTGTCACGTCCTATCGTCGCGTGAGCGCGTTAGTTGCGCAAAGCGGGAACAAACCGCTGCTGTGAGAAAATGGTTGTTCATTCGATCCGTTGCTGTGGCCATTGCTGGCGTATTTCATTAGACTGTGTTTGTCACCCCACTCGCGATTGTTGGTCGCCCGACGGCCAACGGTAGTTCGTAGAAATGGTTACCGAGCCTTAGGAGGGCTTTGGCGACACAACAACAGTGCGCACTTTGTTTTGGTGAAATTGTTGACTGTCACTGTTTCTTTTTTTTTCTTTTATTTGTCCGGGCCGGGTCGGGACGCGCGACGCGCCATTTCGAAAGAAATCCGCGGGAAACTAGACGCCCAAGTAGGTCGGCGGTGTCCGATGGGCCCCCTCCTTCCAGGGCGTAAATAAGTATTGGCGTAACGGGGTTTACTTCCCAGAATATAATGGATGAAAGTGCGTTCCAATGCATTTTTTACACTTTCTTTAAGGGCTAGAGGGTTTGAAAGACTAAACAATAGCTTAACTTTGGCACTGCAGTAGGCGCTGGTGTGCATCATTCAAGCAGTAAAAATGCAATAGGAAAGCAATCGTTGGATGTGTGATAACAGGCTTACAGTTTGAATGAAAAACAACTTTCTACAAAAAACAGCATGGGACAAAATACTCTTTTAAAGAATTGAGGAACATTTTTCCATGCGAAACTTATCAAAAAGCAAAATTCAATAAATAGCATGCAATTAAAATTGAACTAGTAAGGCACAATAAATAAATAAAATTGATACAAACGAAAAATTGCCTATAAACACGATTTATAGCCCACCTGCAGTGGCTCTCAAACAGTTGATTAGAAAAGTTATTTGAGGAAATTTATATAATTCAATATCATGTCCAAGTGTTCACAATTAACCTACAGACAACTCGCTCATCAAAATTTGTCCAAAGGATACAACTTTCTGGGTTGTTTTATTACGATTGATGACTATGGACCTCATGTCGCCCAACAACAGGCTTTGTTGTTTATTAAAATTTAGCCTGACAAGTTACCCGTATTGCTAAAAAACCTAAAAACTATTTGGCACTTGTTTTCCGTTTCTTAGATAGATGTACCATAAATTGTTTGACTTCGTATCACGTTGTTGCACAGACAACATATGATAATCTTTCATGTTGAAACAAAAGAGATGCTAAGAAAGATTACACATTGAATGGCATCCAGCATTCATAGCTCTAGCCAGCTAGAGAATTGGCTACGATATTGGCAAAATACTGCGCAAAGGTTGAGTACACCATACATTTAGTGAGCTGTATTTGGGGTTTACGATTAGTCTTGTCTCTTTTTCTTTTTTTTTTCAATCCATCCCATTTAGTAAAAAAATCTTCAAAAACATCAACATTCTTTAAATAATTGATCAAAGTAGGCTACTTCTTGACAACCACGTCATAACAGAGTAGGATTGCAAAACAGAAAATTCTATTAGTCGAGCCCACTGATCCACAAACAGAGTCATGAAGCTCATGATACTCTGCAGGTTCTTGCTGGCTCTAATGGCAGCGAACCTTACTGCCGGCGAGACAGAACACCATCTGAGCTCCATTTTCCTCTCCGGCGAGTACACCAACTACTGTCAGTTGGAATGTCCCGGAGCTCAGCAGCACACACTGTGTGAAAGGGTAAGTAAGAACCAGTTTTTTTCTACAAATTTTCACTGAATAATCAATTTCTGACCTTTCTCATTACAGCAAACCATTCTGGCCCGCTCCCCCGAGCACTGCCCCAACTTCCAGCAACTCCTTGGCAACTCCGACCTCTGGACCACCATCCTGGACGCGCACAATGGCGTGCGGAATCGGTTTGCGATCCGCTTCCAGGTCACCAACATGAAGAAGCTCGTCTGGGACGCTGAGTTGGCGCGGATGGCCCGGCTACATCTGGCCAGCTGCGAGCGCTACGAACCCGACCCTTGCACCCAGCTTCAGAACCCCTCCGTCTACAGCCGCGATTACCGCAACGTGCGCCAAAGCAAAGCGTTCGTGACCGAGCGCTACCTGCCCAAGTACTACGCATTTGACGTCCTGCGCAACTGGTATCTGCAGAAGGACGAAACGCCCGATCCGAAGATAACGGCCAGCCTGCAGATGCAGTACTCGGTGCTGAACAACTTCACCCTGCTGACCTGGGCCAGCCTGGAGCGGGTCGGGTGTGCCGCGGCCAAGTATCGCGACGGTTTCCAGCTCGTGTGCAACTACTTCCCGTTCTACTCGCTTGCCGAGCCGAGTGCCGAGCTGGGCCTGCCGGCACGGCGCTGTCCCCGTACCTTTCCCCTGCGCAGCAAAATCTTCGAGGGGCTCTGTACGTTCGAGCTGGATGGTGCGGTGAGCCGGCGGGTTTCCCGTCTGGTGGCGGCGATGCTTCCGCTGGTTTGGCTTTGGCAAACGACACTGCACCAGCAGTTGGAGCTGTTATAGGGAGGAGCGTGTTTGAATACTTACGGGTACCGGCAGGTGGTTCAAGTTGGCGTCTAGAGGAGCAAGATCGTCGGTGAGGAACTGGATCGGCAGCGTCAGCGCTTCGGCGGTCGCTCGCGTACCGGTGGTCGTCGCACGCAGGCAGCGAAACACGCCGAACAGCCCAAGGACCAGGGCGCAGAGCACGGAGAACGACACCAACCCGTAGATGTAGCCTGGAGGTGAGAAAAGGGCAAAAAAGACGATGTTTTAGGGAGTTGTAATGAAGAAATAGATCTTTGTAAGAGAAGTTGGCAAAAGAAAATTATCCCCCAATAAGGCAACTGTGTAGCCACCGACTTTTACTTGCTTCGGAAACCGTGTCACAGTGTCCTTGCGGCGACACTAACCGTGTCACGACATGATTGGAAAGCCTCGCGCGCGTTGGCCAATAATTGAGCTCTTGGAGACGGCGAGTGTGTCCCCCGATGCGACAGATAGCGCTGCCGGCAGTTTAACCAGCGTGATACAAATTGGCTACCGATCGCACGCATGCTGGTAGCTAAACGATCAGTCTAATGGCACCGGCAGTCGACCTTAGAATGCTGGCGACCGACTTCTCTCTCTCGTCGGTCTTGACGGTCAAGCGAACCCAAAATTAACACGCCCTCTTCCTCCACCTTCGACAAACACACACACACACACACACACACACACAACACACGCGTGCGACAGTCATGTGGCTCTCCTAACTGGCCATCATTATCATCAGGGTCGGGGTGGGCGGTAACGTACACTAATCGGTTTCGTCTGTAGCGTGCTACGATTTCTAATGGCCCCTCTTTCGGCTCTACTGCGGTGTCTGCGTCCGGCGGGAGGACTGTGCGCTACATATGGCGATAGTGCGGGTGTCCGGCTCATCGCATTGCATTCCCATTCCAAAACCGCTCGCAGACACCCGCCCCACAAAAAAAAAAAAAACAAAAAACCAGCAGAGCCCAGAGTGAGAAAAGCAACAAAAGAAATAAAAAAAACCTATCGGAGGGGATCCGTCTCGTCGCAGTCGCGCTAAACCCGAAATGGGGAGAGCGAATGCTCATCGCAATGAATGTGCATCATTGCCACTTCCAAACGCACCTTCAAAACCTTCGCCTCCATCCCCTCCATCCCGGGGTGCACACACACGACGTAATTATCATTCCGACGTGAAGTGTTGATTTTGCGTTTTCGTACGTAGGTTTTGCTGTGTTTTGCTTTTGCTATCCCCCCCCCCCCCTTTGGCTCTGCCTCTTCTTTCGCTCTCTGTATGTTATGTCTGGTCTGGCTGACGGGTTCCTGCTGCTGCTGCTGTTGCTACACACACTGTGGCGCGTCAGACTGGCTCTGCCGCCGGTAACAAAACTGCATTTAAGCGGATGTTTTATTCCGCGATGTAAACGATCGAAAATCGACCCTGGGATGATGGAAATGGCAGTAAGCAGTAGCCAGCAGTAGCAGCAAACGATCGCGTGTCCGTGTGTGCTACCAATAAGGTGAGACACAATCGTCGTGAGTAGTGTGTGCATTCATTTTGCGCTCGCCGTTTTGTACCGGCTGTCGGTCGGCATTAAACGGCATCGTGCAATCGAGCAAGAGTTGCGCTTTCGGGAGGTGGCTTCAGTGGAACGGGCAGCGAAACGAAGTTGATAAGATAAGGGTGGTATGTGGTGTGTACACCCACCATCCCTTAACACCAGCGCACAGCGTCTTGTTACGTTAAAGCTCACGATGGAGCGTTGTTGTCGATGGGCGAGAAGAATGAAAGCTTTTTTTTGGCTTCGGATTTGTTATGTAAATATAAGCTGGCGTGAGTTGTGGTGGGTTTTATATCTTTTCACGATGAATCAAAGTGAACTTCAGTGATCACGACGATCGGTGCATTTTTTTATTGCAGCGAATGCATTTTGAACGACCGATGAAGAGGAGATTGTTTAGAAAAGCAGTTCGTGCCAGTGTAAATAATTGCGATGCATCGTTTGAACTGAACTCAGCTCTTTTTTTAAATATTCTTTGACAAAAAATGCAAGCTCAGTCGTTGAATTGGTTTAGGATTTAGCACAATGGTTTAGGATTTAGCAAAGGGAAGATGTTCAGAAAAATTGGTACATTGTTTCATAAATATAGAATTTAACGTTGACGGAGGAATTGACGTTGAATAAAGAATAACCTATAATTTGAAGCGAAACATTTTTACTCGCTATAACATGTCAGGAAAGATGTACCTATACTGGTGGTAGTACCGATAGTAGGTGTAGAATACGAAATATCGTCTGATCTTTTACAAAAAGTTTAAGAGTTAAATAATGCCATTCTGTTGTATAGTAGCTTAAAACTACATTTCCTTGTAAAATGTATCAATATTATTTGGAAATCCGTAGCATCACCAAAGCAATCTTATGTTTTAGTTAACACTGTAAATATTACAAAACTACTGTGTATTGAAATTGATTTACCCATAATCGCGCAAAATTTGGCTTTTGGTTTTTTTTTCTTCTAAATTTTTCACATTTATTATTATAGTCCCACTATAGCAACAGAAGACAGGCATGTCCCTAGAGTGACTAAAGGCATAACATCAGTAAAACCAGTTAATGGGGCCCTTTCCGTTTGAAGTTCGTAGGCTGAAATTTCAGCCGGTCAGCTGTTTGCATTGTATAGCAGTTTTCGAGCAGCTATATATGTGAGTATAATATACAGGTGGGCTTATCCCAAGGTGTATGAATTTAGAAGGCTGATTTTTATCGCTTCTGCTTCTGAATGAAGATTTTAAGAGTGTTTTGTGTATTCCTCAAGCCTCTAGAAAGCTCGTTGGAGCAAAAGTTTTCACTCGTTCTGTCAAAAAGTGATGTTCAAAATTGGTTATAAAAAATGCTATGAGACCACCTGGACTACATACACTTTGATTCCAGATTCGATTACCTGATTTCTTTAATGCACCTTGGGATAAATGTACACTTTGTTTTCGAGCCGGTACTCGATTCTAATTCTAGCTTTGTGGCTAGAATAATCTAGACTGAAAATTGCAGGCTAGTTTTTTGTGTGGTTTTGTATGGAGTGTTTACATAATTTCAGCCTCCAACTGTCAAACTCCATACAAAAAACTTACTAGAATCGTGAAGGCCCCCAATTTTGGAAAACAAACCAGGGGTTTTCTGACTACTCGTATTACTTTCGCAGAAAAAGTATTAGAAATAAATGTAATGTTAAAAAATTATCAAACACAATTCAAGGTCCCGTGATACAATCGTCAACTCACACGACTTAACAACTTTCCCGTCGTTGGACCTTCCCCTTAACAAGGCCTGAATATCCGGCAGCGTGGAACTACGTGGCAGCGTCCCCTTAGGACGTAACGCCAAATAGACGAAGAATATGAAACAAGCCTCAAAACGCAGCCATTCAAGTTGTATAAAGTTTTTGTTTTATATTTCTTTGACTTCCCCCATTTTCAATAGGAACATGCTACGATAAATATAGGAACCATAGTAACATTATGAGTACAACGGTGTGGCATGAGAAATATGAAATTTTCATACATTCATGGTAGTAATGTTTGTGTTTGGGAAGCTAAAACGTATTTCAATTATAATGTGATAAAATTTCAAATATATTTACCATATTGACACTTTAAATGCATTGACGCACAGCGGTACCCATTACAAATTGCACCACTATCGGTACATTTACCCTATGTTGTTTAGTTACAGCAAACTCGATAAAACAAATTGCGAACAAATCGTTTCAGATAATAACGATAAAAATAAAATAGTTATTTTTGAACGTACAATGTTGCACTGTTTGATACAAATGTTTGTGCTGGAGATTACTACTGTCCCAATCACAATCTCAAAACACGCTAATCCCAAAAAAACATATACAGCCCCGAATGATTCACACCATTTAGAAGCATGTGACTAAACACGAATAACAAATATAAAATGCGACCTTCCTTTCGGGTCGCATACGTGGAGGGAAAATTCTGTTCTACCAGCAATCGACATCTGTAGCGTTTGTAATGCATTTACTTTGCGGTGACGCAAACGTCTAGGCAAATAAAAAGTGCTTATCAGACGTGTCGGAAACTATTATCGACTGGACTGGACGGCTGGTGACGTTTGTATTGCTACTACGACGGCTTACGCCGATTAAGCCGCATGACGTGGCGCGTCAAACAAATGGCGCATGACGCGCGGCCAGCTGTTGACGCCGGCCGTGTATTTGTTCGATTTGTTTTTCGAGGGAAACGGTGCTGGACAGGCTGTAAGATACTGTTCTTGGTATTAGAGATTAGAAATTAACTTTCTGTTTTTTTTAATTTGTTTGAGTATTTATTACATCCAAATTCAATTTCAAACAACTTAAATATATACATATATTTCTGCGAGTCGTCTTTATCCCCCCATGCCCAATGGTTTTCGATGCATCACGAGCCGAACCGATCTCTAGCGATAAAAAAAAACCCAGCCAGACACATTTCGATGGAATCCAATCAAATTTCGCCCGAACCAGACGCTCCGAAGTGCAGTCCAAACTCTGCCAGATCGTCCTTTTCCCGTCCCAGCGCGCGTTTGAATGATGTTAATTTCATACAAACGCCCCCACACCCCCTCTACTACCCCTCTCAAAAACCCAATCAAAACGTGTCTCTATAATCTCAATGCCAGGCACAAACACACACACAGCTTTTGGGCAAGCAAAAAACGGCAGACATTTGGAGCTAAAAATGTTCGTTTTCGTGGTTTTCTTCATTTAATTTAGGTCGCCATGGAAATCACCCCGCGTTCGTCGGGGGGAAAGGGAGAGCGGCGCAAGAGTTTGTGCCATTGCCAAAAGTTCACTGTCATCCCATCCCCCATCCCCACACCCTCATACTCCCACCGCTTCAACTGCTGGAGAGGATTCAATTTATTTTCGAATTATCCGACAACCGACAAGGACAAACGTCACTCCGGCCTGCACACTAACAATGGTTCCTTTCTTTTTTTTTCGCCCTCACTCTATCGATCCATCCGCAACGAACGACAGCGAAACAGACTGCAGCAGCACCAGACACGGATGAAGCAAAAAAAAGCTCACTAAATGCAGTCGAGAAATCGTTGAGATTGTCCAATAAAACGGCCCAGCAGCAGCAGCAGCCAGTAGGATGTATCAATCTCTACCGCGAGTTGGGTTGGCAGCGGTTTGGCATTTGCACATCCGGACACCCGAGCGTGTGGGTGGAGGTTGAACAAGCCGTCGTATTCAAATTCTAATGTTTATCGCCATTGGAGCCCCGGGAAGACGGCAGGATTAAATTAATTGCTCGTCGTTAAAGTCGAACCGATACAAATTGAAGCCACCAGTAAAAGCAGTTATCTCTCAGCATTCGGATTTTGACCACCACAAGCTGGAGGTGGTGTAGGCGGAATCAACCGAAACCCCAACGATCCACGTCCAGAAGGTGCTATAAAAATGCATTTTAAGCTGTCATTTCTTTCGCCTTTCCGCTTCGTTCGAAACAGTTCTTTGCTTCGCATGAGCAGTGTGCCTGGATGTCCTGTTCGCGAACGTCGAGAGATTGCAGATACACGAATTCCGCCACCCCATGTACAGCACCACCACAACTAACGCTTCCGGCAGAGCTTTTGCTGACATTTTTCCAGCCGTCTGACAATTGATTTCCTCGACCGCCACTAAAAGCATGGGATGTATGCAACGGGCCTATGCGCATGCGCCGCCGTCCCCACACAGTCAGACACGGCCTAAATCAGACGGCAGACGCTGCCCCAGACATGCCGTTTTCCTGCAAACTCCTAGGCAAAAAAAGGAAAGGAAACAAAAAACCCTGACCTCCCGCAAAACATAGCCCGTGGCGTGTTGGCTGAGCTGTGACGGGATATCCCGAAGAGGGTTCCGTCCTTGTGGAATACAAAAACACACACACACTCACATACGTTCCCTTATGTGAACTCGGTTCCCGCGTAGCGGCGGTGGTGATGGGCCCTCATCATATTTTCTCCTCTTTATTGCGTCCACGGCCTAGTCGACTGGGTTTGGAAAGCCTCTTTATGAACCCGGAGAGCATGAGCGAAAAATTCATTTGCGCCATCATTTTGCCTTCCTCACACACACACATACATGCGGTGCATCATCTTTCAGTGGAAACGTTTACCCCCGGAAACGCTGCTGGTGACTGGCACATATAAGAGAGGCACACACTGACGCGTAAGAAGAGGGAACACCAACCTCAACCTATAAAAAAAAGCTGAACCCGCGGGCTAGAAACAAACGTTTGCTTATGTATGTGCGTGTGTGTATGTGTGCATAATGCGAGATGAGGACGGGGGACGAGCGAAAAAATCGATATTTAGGTCGCGAAACTTTTCTTCATCACATCTCGCCACCGAACGGGGACTGTGAAATAGAGCAGTACAGTGAAGGAGGACTAGCAGAGCATTTCGAGCAAAAGACGCGAAATTGCGACCTCCGTGTGCTACCGAGCTTTCACGGGTTTTTGGGATCTAAATGCAAGCCATTCTCAGGCACAATGTTTTGATAGTAGAAAGGATTTGATTATAGATCAGAGCGGACTGTTTGATCAGAAAATTGAAATTTGCAAAGTGATGCTCATGTCATTGAAAAGTCACTGGACAATCTGGCATGCCTTCACAATGTTTCTTAAGATCACTTTATTGGGGATATTCTGGGGATGGGACAAAAGCCTTAACGGTTGAAAAATAATCGAGACAAACGTTCAGTTAGTGACTATCAAAATGCTTTACGAACAAATAATGCTATGTAAGACAAATTGATAACTGATTCCTAATGGAACAGATCTTTGACAGTCGTCGTACTCGTAGAAACAATACAGGGTTTTCCAGGAGTTCTCATAGCTGTGGGACACTTTATTGACTGCTTCTTACGTGAAATGAACTTAATGTAAGGTGAATTGGACTCTATAGCACCCTTGTTGGACAAATCCAATAGGAATTTCCAATAAGAGCTGTCCAAAAAAGGTGCCATAGAGTCCAATTTCCATCATATGAAGTTCATTTCGCATAAGAAAGAGTCAAGGAAGTGTCCCACAACTATGAGAACCCCTGGAAAACCCTGTAAACTGGTGTCGGTTTCGTTTCTGGTGTTAAATGCTTATCTCATTATCGTGTAGAAATAATGTTAGTGTTACATTACAACTTAACCTCGAGTTCGACCGTATTGATTAGTCCGTCAATCCATATTACGATAATGAAGGTTGGAAGAGGACGAGATAATGTGAAAGGTCAGGCTAAGAGATGTTCAACAATTTTTATACGAATAGGTTATTCCAATCTTTAAAAATTGGTCAAATCCTTTGCTTTGGCAAAGGCGTTTGAAGAGTACTTTGGGTGAGCAAGTTTGAAACTTTTGCAATGCATTCTGGATTTCACAACGTAAAACATCTTCCAACGTGTTTTGTAAAGAGGATGAGCACTGCAGGTGTCTTATTGTTTAACTCTTCTTTCAGCAAAATCCCAATATGGCACTTCAACAAAGCATAAAACCATTGAGCTTAATTGGGAATTATCTGTAGGCATTTCAAGGATTTTAATCGAAGAGATATTAGAGCTCATATTTGAAGAAAAACTTAAGGATATCCATATCAATATTCAGTTCAGATCTGGAACTCGTTTGATACATCAAACATTAATTGAGACTAAATCAAAGAAAAAATCTCCTGATTTTAAAACACCAATTAACGCAAAAAGATTCGACCTTCACCCATAACACAGCAGGAGATAATTTATTCCATCATCAATATTTGACAATTATCTTACGCCTACTCCTCCGAACCGATCGATCCATCATCGCACTCATTAATTTCTCGCTAATGCAATTGTCTCTCTCTCTCTTTTTCTCTCTTTTTGTCTCGCTTGATCTCTGCATAAGCGCAACGTACAGCACAGGCACACTTCATCGCAACAAACGGAACTAGACAGTTTGGAGGGAGCTGTAGCAGAAGAGGGGCCGCCCGCCAACGGGCCGCGAGACTCATTCATTCGATTTTTATTACCTAACACTCAAACCACCCACCCACCAAACAACACACACACTCACCCCTTTCCACCGAAAACTCATTGCTCGATGATCTGGTGGTGCTGGTCGGTCACAGTTTGAAGGGCAGACAGACAGCCTGCTAACCAGCCAGCCAGACAGCGAGACAGACACGGACAAACCGAGGACATTTTCGACACTTCCGTCTAACGGGCCCACCGCCACAAGCAGCGAACACAGCCGACCAGTCGTCTGGTGGAGAGGAGGGTGGGTGAGAAACAAAGTTGGGGTAGTGGGGGCCAGTATTTAAGCTGTTCCGTCTGGTCGACGGCGTGTTTCGTGTGTGACGGCGTTCGGCGAAGCTAAGCGAATCAACCATTGCCAAATAGCGCGCACACACACGCGCCGCACCACTCTATCACACACAATTATCTAAAGTCCACACAGATATATTCAAACACACACACACACACACACACACGGGCAACATTTATTTTGACTTTTTAGGGTACCCAAAGCAATATATATATATTGTGCCGCAAAAAGTAAGGGAAGGCTTCACCGACACACAACGGACCAAAAAAATCAACAACTCTTTTGCATGTACTTTTGCCATTGAGCGGTAAACTGATGAGCAACTGATGGGATGAAACAAGTGGGAAAACAACACCCCATGCAAGGGGAAAACACACAAGCACACATACACAAAAAAGAGAAATGTCCGTAAGAGTGTGAGAGTATTTCTATTTTGTGAGAGTGCGGTTTTTTTTTTTGCTTTTTCTTTTGCTATTATTATTGGTTCATGGCCATCGTCAGAGTCGCACGGATGATGCTGCTTTCGCATGACAAACCTACTGCTACAGTAGCCCCCCCCCCCCTCTCACAACCATGCATCATTCACGGCAGCCACGGGCCTCAGGGTCCGGACCGCACACGCGAGCACACTTAAAATTTGCCAAAAAAGGGAAGGAAATGAAATCTAATAAAAAATAAAACACATTCCGACAGCGAAATCTCAGTCTACGGGTGGAGCGAACCGCCGGCCGGCCCGTCGGCGAGTACACGGTTCGTGACCACACTACTGTCCCTTTTCCTGGCGCGCCGCCTTTTGGATTGCGTCCGGATGTCCAGTGAAAAAAAATGGTATGCACACACACACACACACACACACACACACACACACACACACACACACACACACACACACCACACACACACACACACACACACACACACCACACACACACACACACACACCACACACACCACACACACACACACACACACACACACACACACACACACACACCACACACACACACACACACACACACACACACACCACACACACACACCACACACCACACACACACACACCACACACACACACACACACACACACACACACACACACACACACACACACACACCACACACACACACACACACACACACACACAACCACACACACACACACACACACACCACACACACACACACACAACACACACACACACACACACACACACACACACACACACACACACACACACACACACACCACACACACACACACACACACCACACACACACACACACACACACACACACACACACACACACAGACACTGACAGGTCAACGGAAGGAGAACCGGAATGGTGCCGGCGGAATAAATCTGTCGAACTGTCGCTAGTCGACCGGAAAGATGGCTGCCAGACCTCGGGGCGATGAAGGGAAGAGAAAGGATGGGCGTGCGGGGGTGGGGGGGAAGAAATTGTCGTTTGTTATTTTGCGGACAGCGACAGACACATGTACCGGGAGCTCGTTTTTTTAAGGGCAAGAAAGAATTTGTATCCTGCACAAGAAGCAAGTGGCAGTGAAAAAAGTTTATAAAAGACAGCAGACAACGAACCTGCTTTTATTTTATTTTTTTATTTTATCAGTTGAATCGATTTTATGCTTTCAACTATCCTAATATGTGAATTCAAAACAATTTCCTTAATTTTGGTTTCTAAGCCACTATTGCTAACATCAAAGTGAAAAAATTGATACCCCACAAATTAGACAATAAATTGCACAATCCAATGCTTTCCAGCTAAATGCATAATTGAGTTGCATTATGCAACTAGAAAAGCTTCCCAGAATTGCTACTGCATCTGTTTGTTGGCCGCAAACGGCCCCCCTAAAAACCAACATCCAAGCCGCTGCAGAACGTCACCGGCTCCATTGCGTAAGTGAATAATGAACGAAGGAAGGCAAGCGGTCAAACTTCGCATCCAAAAAGCTGCAGCCGAAAAACTGCATTTATCCAATTAAACTCGTTACCACCGGAGGATCGAAATCACCCCCTCCCCTCCCTCTCCCCACCCCACCGGAACACCGATGGCCGTCGGTCGGATTTCGGTGTATTTTATTTTTGCATCTGGCATTTCAAACTCTGTCGGCAATTGTTAGTCCAATCCGTTGCGGTTGGCGCACGCTATTGCCCCGGTGCTCATGTGGGGTTCATGGCCAAAAGTGGCCGCGACGGTGACATTTCTTCATCT
Source organism: Anopheles merus (assembly GCF_017562075.2). NCBI lineage: Eukaryota > Metazoa > Arthropoda > Insecta > Diptera > Culicidae > Anopheles > Anopheles merus. The sequence goes on along the minus strand of NC_054083.1, from coordinate 30,412,440 downwards.
CCGGCCCGAAATGCATCTCTCGGGGGAGTAGTAGTATAGTTGCACGCAGTGTCATCTCGCATTGCATTCTTCTGGCACCTTCTGGAAGTGAATTATAGTGTCATTTCTTTTCTTTTTTTGTCGCATTAATCCATTCTTCGTGCTGGAAAGACGATCCACCGAAAAGAGGAAAACATTTGGCTGATTGACGAAAAGCTAACCGACATTGAAGAAGATGGGGGATTACGGTGGGTTGAATACAATCACACGAACCGCTAATTTCGCAAATCTCCGCCGTCGCATTGCACTTATATACGAAGGGAGAAGACGACGGTAAGATTGGGCAACAACAAACAAACAAAACCGAACCAAAAAAAAAAAGACATACACTCCCAACAGGGGAGGCTGATTATCCAATAAAACGGTCACTGACTGATTTCTCTTGTCATTTTCTCCCCCTTTTTTTTTTGGGGGGAGGTTTGAACTTTTTCTTAGACTTAATTCGAGGGGGCCTTTCCGCCGACTGCAATCATGTTTGCCCGTTTTCACATCCTGCTGCTTTTGCTGGCCGCTCTCTCGTGCAGGTTAGAGACGACAACATTGTTGCAGCAAGGGTTTCCGACCGTTGTCAATGCGCGCTGAAACATATGCGCATTTCGGTGTTTCGATTGCGTGTCGACAGCGCCGAAATGGGGTCCACATGGCTGCGCGCACAGCTTCTGAGCGGTAAGCTCGGTTGGGTAAGCCCTTCCGGCAACTTGGATACCGCGTCTGAGGCCGACCAAAACAAAAAAAAAACACCCATGTAGAAGGTAAATTTTTGGTTGTTTCAGTTTGTGGTAAAGTTTTGTTTCAAGTTGAGGGATTTTTTTCATTGCCCTGTGCACGAACTCAGCGGGAGGTAGAAAGGGTAGTATGTTTCCTGCTGTCAGCGCATGTTTTATCTATAGAGGCAAGGCTTACAATGTACTCTCAAAGTAGGTGAGGTAGAGTTAGTTTGTTTTTTTTTTTCGTCTGTGCTTTCGACACCGAATGTGGAGAAAGATTGTACAAAAAAGAGTTACGTGTGATTTAGAAGGGGTCAAAAGCGCAGTAAGCTTTTGCAATGTGTTTTTGAGCAAACTTTTCCAAGACTTTACTCTTTTGCTTCTCTGTTCTTTAGGGTCGTGTTAGTATAACAATGCCAAATAGTGCCTTCTTTTTTGTGTCTAGCAATGTTTTAGTACGGTTTTTGTTGAACATACGGTGGAAATAAGAAAGGTTTTCAAATATTACATTCGCAACGAACAGTTGGTGGTGGTGGTCAATTTTAGAATTGAACTCTTGAACTATGACGCGTAAGAATAAGCGCTTCACACGACACCACCAAGCCATGTGTTGGATGAGCAAGAAGATAAGCAATAAAAATTTGAAGTTATCGTATGGAGAAGCTTACATATTCCACTTGTTTCAAGTTTAGTTCATTGTGTGCTGATTTATTAATTTGTTTAAAAATTATTTCGGTATTTAGAATAATCCTCGCATTTTCAACCGATTTCTTTTTCTTACTTTTTAATTTTTTGTTCTCGTTTGCCTAAACCAAATGCAAAGCTCCTCTGCTTCGATGTGTCGAGCAAATTCACTCGCTCCTAAAACTATCATGCCCTTTCCGAATGATTGCCAAACGAGCTTCTTCTTCCACACTACATCTCTTTTTACACCTTTTTATGCCAAATTCGCAATCAACGCAAACCAACGCCAAAATCAACAACAGAAAAAAGAGAGCTACAATAAGCTTCTTTTCTTTTATCCGCCGTTCCCAAAAAGAAGAAAAAAAAACAACGCGAAACACACACTATTTCTCTCACGGTACGGCAGCAACTCTCGCTGGCGAACATGTCAACGAACGCGCTGCTACTCCACGGTGCGCTAGTAGTGACGCAGTCCAGCGCCGCTGAGCGGGTGTAGTAGGAAGGGATAGACCATGCACTTCCCTCCCATCAACCCAGCGACAGTCCTTTGATGAGGCAGCGCGCACCAGCGCACCGCTAGAAATAGGCAGAAAAGGCCACGACTCGGTCACGGTTCTTGACTTCTAGTTGGTGTGTGCTTTTACTCGCCACTACGCCAGCTTTGCCTATTCCCATTCAATTCGCTATTTGCCATTCCGCGAGTAGTGTGTGTGTGCGAGCGTTTTTTTTTGGCTTGCTTCACCGATATACCCAATGCTCATTTGTAATGCTATGCTGCAAAAAAAAAAAAACGTGGCCCAGACCACCAGCTGCTTCTCCGGTCTCTTGTGCAACCGCCCCCCCCCTCTCCTCTTACCCTTCACCTGGCTCGTCATGTTCCTGTTCAGCGGAGAGAATAATAGGAGACGGCGAGATGCGCGAAGAGATTCGCGAAGTGGATGTCGACCGGCCTCCGGCATAGACACACACACACACTCAAACACACCGGTCCGAATAGTAAAACCTGCCATCTCCAGCCCACTTTGCTGCCCAATGCGAGGGAAATCAGCAGGCGGCGGCGGCGGCGGCGACCAGCATAACTAACCCTGGGTGGATGGGTGGCTGAGGCAAGCGAAGCTTTTTGCCTGTGCTGTTGTGCCTATGATGATGGATTCGTTCGCGAATTTTTTGCACATAAAATTTGAACCACCCAAACCAAAGGGTGGCGATGGTGGTGATCTGGCAGAGAGCTGGAGGAACATCGAAGAAGTCATTCACCCCATTCGAAGCCGGCTGGAGCCGAGTTCGGAAGGTGATGAAGCCACGATCGGAACGCGATCGCCGACGGACAACGTGCGGCAAACACTAGCGCTTTCCAGCTTCAAAAACGAGTGGTACCTAGGGGAAGGGGAAAGAGTTGTCATTCTACGGGTGTCTGCTATTTGTAATGTAGACAAATTTGGCCAGCAGCTCGTGTCCGGCGTAGGAGTTGGCGACTCCGTGCCTCTCGCCATCGGCGCTGGGTACGTACACGCTCTTACGCGCTCGTTTTATTTTCAGAATATTTTTAAACTGCTTTCCTCCCCACACTTATCAGTATACGAGACACCCGGTCTCGCTTATTATCGTGCGATGTTTGGAATGATTTGAAATTCATTCATCGCTTCCTATTCCACACGTCAGAGGGACACAAAGTGACTGAGATACGATTTTGTACGTACTTTATCGTTGACTCTTGGTTCTGGTGCGACATTTAGTACACCTTTGCCTTTTCTCTAGCTTCGGTGCGTATTTCAAATACTATTAAACGGTAAAATCTTAGTTTTACATGTTTTCCTTCACGTTTTTTTAACTTTTCGTCCATCAAGAATACTTTTTTCTCGAGCTAAAGACCTCGTTTGCTCATTATGGCATGATTTAAGATGCGTTTTAAACCGCATCGCGCGCTTGAATTGCTCATAAAAACCATTCATTTGGCGCAGCTTTTTTCTTTGCAGATATTCGCGACATAAACCCCTGGTCGAAGCCGTTAATCATGCATCCCATTCACGAGCCTCCAATAAAAAAGGCCTATAAACGGTTGGCCCGAAAACTGGTTTTCGTCCGCCCTGGGGACGGACGTGCATTCCTAATTAGCTGCATTCAAGTGTCCTCCCGCCCCATCCCGGTGTGATGATTTCTAACTAGCTGTAGTTTGTGGAGCATCGGAGCTCGTTTTGATCGGTCATATAAATTGGCCGTAAATTTGCTAAACAGCAGGTGACAATTTTAGAGCCTCATTTTTGTGCTTCATCCCTCCAAAATGAGGAAATAAAAATAAATAAATTTAAAAATTAACGATGAACACTCGTTATCAAAAGCAGTTTTTTGCAGTTGGAGTTGGAAAAAGCTTCTTTAGGACCTAAACTTAAAAGACGAAGCACCAACGAAAGGTGAAGTAGGGAAATGCATGGCTCAGGTGTTTCACATTGACTTGTTTCGTGGTGTTGGCTTATTTCTCTCTTGCTCGTCTTTCTCATCTACTGTAATGCAAAATTTCCTACCCTAGCCTTCCAGGGTTGATGCGTTGCTGTACTTTTTTCCTCGCTCCGCCTCGCAGCTTCAAAGCCCACCGCTTTTCGATGCACGACAGCAGCGCGTGGAAGGTGTGGATGATAAATGAAGCTAGGGGCCAGTTTTACTAAGCTCCATTTTTTTCACATCGTCTGCTTTTTTTGTCTAAACGGTGCCTAGGTGAGCTCTTGAAGAGGGAAAAAAACTACACCTCATAAATACTTGCAAAGCAGTGTCTTGGCAGTGAACGGGCCGGCATCAGAAATTAAGATTGTGGAACCACTCCCGCCAGAAAGAGATGAAGATGGCGTTTCTTGAGGTGTTCAGTAGGTGGAAAATGAAGCTATTCAGAGTTATAGACCGTTTGAAAATATATAGAAAGGCCAGGGTAACACAAATTGGTAAGATATATCAGGAATCCGTTAAACTTAAACTCATGTCTATGAATTACCTTATGAATCAATACGTAACATGTTGTTTTTTACCGCACAATACTTTGTTCGATTCCATCAAATTGTTAACGCAAAGATCCTAGAAATACAATTTGTTTTAGTGATTCTTCTCGAAACTCCGGCAAACACTCTTCTCTTCACGACAAACCAACAAGCTGCCATTTGTTCCTCGCTTTTGGACCGTTTCGGGCAGTGCGTGAACAAACAACAAACCGAACGAGTCCTTTCCTTCTCAGGGCAACAAAAAAAAAAAAAAGAAAAGAAACTAAACAACAAAACCTATTCACGTACAAAGTTCCTTCAACTTTGACCGGAACATTCTCCGTGTGCCGGGCCATTGTGTGCGCCCGCTTTTCCTCCTTCTTCTCTCCTCGCCCCAGTACCATCTCTCTCTCTCTCACACGTCATCAAAAGGACTTTGACTTTTTTCGTTCGCTTCCGTTTTGCTATGTTGATTTTGTTTTTCCTCCTGCAAGCAGAGGGCAGAGAGTGTGTGAGCGGCAGGCGGCGCAGCAAGCAGGAAATGTAATGCCATGCAAACGCCCCATCCCTTTCCCGTCACCTGTCACCCTCTCCCATTCTGCCCATTCGAAGGATCGAGCGAAGGACGGCACGGCCCCTTTGGTAAATGGCGCGAATATAGGCTCAAAGCCCAAGGAGTTGGCACACACACACACGCGCACAAACAGGCTAAGAACATAATCAAACGATAAGATGGAGCGAGAGAGACAGAGAGAAAAAAACGAAGAAGAAATAGATGCCATCGTACTACCACAACAACCGACACCAACATGTGAAGTAGTGTGTGGAGCAACACGGAGGGCACTTTTTATGTCCCCATTGTTTGTTCTTTTTTTTTTAATCCACGTCACGCGTGTGGCGTCCATCCCACGGTGCGAGTTCAACCAACTGGAAAACATAGGCCTAGGGAAAATTATGTACAAGACGTTTGCACCAAAACACACACACACACAGACCGTTTAGAAGAAACAAACAGTAAAACGTTGGGTTCTTTTTAGTGGCAAAACATGAGACAGCGTTTATGTTACTGCCGGTCTAGGGATGTGACTAGACGCGTCTGTGTTGGTGTTTCTGGGGCGGCTGATGTGTCTCTGTATTCGTGCAAACCCTTGCCAGCGGGTGGAGATTTAGTGGGTGGCATTTATTAGCGAAACTGAAGCACACCGAGAGGTCGTTGACATCGTTTTTACATCGGCTCGATGTGCCGGTGGCAACAAGGATAAAGGCAGGACACCGTAAGAACCCGGAGTCGAGAGCCTGGGCTTTTGGGTAGAAGGCTTTTTCTCTCTCCTTCTCTTTCTATTAGCTTCTTTCTATTTTTACGCTTACCCTTACCGGCGCAAATGAAGTTAGTCGGGGAACTGTTTGAAAAGTCTCGGCCTTGCTCGTTGCTCGGTGGGAGAGTTATGCGGGGAGACCAGACGCTGGGAGGGACCCCTTATTTTATCAGGCCCGAACCTTTGACTGGCTGACACACACACACACACACACACACACGTATGCCATCATGGCCAGATAGGCTGGCCAGAATGTCTTCGGATCGCAATTTCAATAAAATGCTCATCCGATGCGAATTTATAACGACTTTGCCATGCTCTTGCCAGAAGCGGCGTGTCTGCCATCCCCCACGAAAAAACAGCGCCGAGACTGGGCAGGGAAGAATAAGGTCGTAAAATTTTACGACATTTCAGAATCGCAAGCGGGCTTTGCTCTCCAACGCCGCTGGAGGAATCCAAATGATCACGGACGACCTTCTTCGGCGAAGGCATTCGATTGAGTGTGTCTATGTTGTCTTGTGCTGCTTCCTCTAACTCATTCTCCGACAACTCCACAACCACCCCAAAGGTCGTCTGCTGTTTGCCGAACTGGATGACCGATACCGAAAGGGGACTACCAGCGGGGGGGACGCTCTATCGCTCTGTACCGGGAAAAATCATAAAAATTAAAGCATGGAGCGAAACGGCCGCCTCGGACAGAAATGTGCAAATGGATTTATGACCTAGCTGCACAGTTTACCCACCGTACCGCAGCCTCTGCACGTCCAGGTGCAATGATTTTACTCAACAAGTGTCAAATTGACCCTTAAATGGGGTACAAATATGTAACTATACGCTTACTTTAATAGCATACACTGTGCGATACTGCAATTAAAATAGTTGCTCACATAAAACGAACTTCATAAGGCTTTAGCCTACCACCGGCAGGGCCTAATTGTCCGGCGTAATTACGCGAAACGCACAAAAAAGCGCTGTCATATCTTACAACCGGCACCAGCCTTGCAGCCTTCGCAGCAACGCTTCCTCGTCGTGTGCTCGCGCCTCTTATCGGATGCAATTCTGTGAAGAAAAAAAAAATCCTGCACCACTAGGCACCCCCGAGCAAATGCAACTGGTCAAGGACACCCGCATAATAGCAACCACAGAAAAAAAGCTCCCCGGTAAGTACGCTTCAAGAAACGATGCAAAATTATAATTATGCATTATTAACGCAGGATAGCTGCAACTGTGTTCGAGGGCATATGGGCGCCAAAGCTGGCGTTGGTAGGTTTTTTATTACGGTCGTTTCGTTTTTTTTAAGCCTCACACTGCCGCATAGTTCCAAATTGCACGGCTCTCCGGTGGAATGAGTGGATTTTCAACAAATTCATTCACTCGGCCTTGGGCGTTGGTGTGGTGGCGTGCTTCGAAGCGCAGTTAACATTTTTCAACGAACCTTATTGGTTTACTAAGGAATTTGCGCGACCCATTTACTGTGAAAATCGATATTTTCCAATGCAATGTTGTGATTGTGAATTCAAGGAATTCAACTGGAAAGTGGAAAAAATCGTACAAGCCTACACTTTCGTTACAATTGCGAGGGGTTGGGGAGTTGGCAACACAATTATATCTGACAATGTTAGTAAACCCATTTGTTTAATTTCAAATGTTTTTAAAAATAACTTAAAACAACAAACAATAAACGGGCACGTATGTGGGTAGAGTAAAATAGTAATGCTATTAGTTTTAGCAAACCGTTTTTTCCTATTAAATCGCCCCAAAAGCTTATCGCCATCACTCGCAGCATTCTTTCATTTCTTCGTGCTAAAGGCTGCCTCGATTATTTGGAGCACTCGTATGAAAAAGAACGCTGACTGGGCGATTTTAAATGAGCAACGTACCCGTTTATAATAATCTAAAAGCGGTCTAGAAGCTTCCAATTATCTGTCTTAATTTTTTGTTTCATGCCCATATAATAGTTTTGTTTCTAGGAGAGTTGTTCTAGATGACAGTTGTTACTATTGGCTAATTGGCTTGATAACCAACAGCAGAGGAGTTGGTTATGTCATACAGAGGACGTTTTTGATTCAATTCCGGACAGCCTCAAAATTACGTCAATTAACTTCAAATGGATACACACACTGCACCTTTTTTTCAAGTCTGAACACTAAATACTGAGTGTCGGTGTCCACCTGAACCGACAGGTCGGACGGACTTACTGATAACCAGGTTTCGAGGAAACTACTTTGGAGTTGTTTTGAAACAAAACAGATAACAATGCCTCTAGTAAAATATTGATTTACCATTACATTAGGGATCCAAATACACTCTAAACTGATTCTAGAATATCGTAGCGTTGTAGTAAAATTAAAATGTGTCATAGTCTGGATATGAAGACTGGATATGAAGAAATTGAATAGCAACATGGTTAATGTCCAGAATTTGGAGCTGTGCGTAAATTCAGTTAAAACGAAATCGTGATTTTGACGCAAAATATGTTTGGCTAAGCATTTGATTATTTTAAACAAATTCATCATTTAGACGAATGGTTTCAGTATAAAAAAATTGTCTATTTGTTCCCTTTTTTCAAAATTTCACATAAAACGTTAAAACATAACATATCTCCATATCTACATATAGGAATTCGTGTAACTCACGAGCCTACTGTATCTTCATTCCCAATGATAAATGCTGGGTGCCAAGATCAATTATTTAAGACTGCGAATCTCTGATATCTTCACATTTCTCGGCCAAAATATTTTAAATATGTGTATAATTCTGATTCAATGCCGTAATCTTAGCCATTGAGTTAATTATTGGATTAGGTTCAAATCTGTATAATTTATGCCAATATATCTGTCAATCTGCCTTCCTCGGGAACTACCTGTACTGTAAAAGTGCATTGAAAAGTGTTTTGAACGCTGTTTGACAGCAATTCATATTTAAGACTGGTCGTCTTCAGTCTTAAATATGAATTGTAATAGTAATAGTAATAGGTAAACTGGACGACGAAGCAAGGCTCACTCATTTTCAAACATTGTTTAAATGTAAACAGTATAACATTTAAAAGTTCTTTTTCTATTTGGCGTAATTACCTATATAAAGCTTTTGAGACTAATTCAGTATCACGTAGTCAGATAGTCAAGTCTAAATTCCGGAGACGTTCCATATGAGGATTAAGCCCATGACGAGCATGAGTTATCAAGTCGTACGAGTTGATGACTGTACTACGGAACTGGCCCCAACATGTAGACGTCTTCGTCGCTATTATTCGGATGCTTCGCTTTCCCCTTCTTTCTAGTTTGAGTTGTTTGCGCAATACTCTTCTTCAGAATCGATAGCACGTGTTACTTGAAAAGCGTTGTTCCGTCATACAGATAACAACACAGTGATTTCGGAGAAAACGTTGCTTCCAAGAAGCAATCCAATTCAACGTAAACAAAGGACACTAAAGCAATTATTGCACAATGGCATCCCAAGAAGACCTGTAAACCCTTACCAGTGGAAGTCAATTTCTTCTCCATTAAAAACTTCTTCCCACAAAAAGTTTGCCCCGAACCAGACAAATCATTTAACTAACATTGACAAATTGATCATCCCCACTTTCTAACAGATATTTAAAATACCAATGCACGGTAATCCCCAACGGCCCCGTTTTTTGTTCCCTCCTCCATTTCAATGATATAGCGAAAAAAAAGGAGCACAATAATGGTGGTAGCAATTAGCACTTGCTGTAGACGGCAAAAAAACCTAGCCATTCCTTCTTCAACCCCCCTACCCCCCCCCCCCCCCGCTTATCACAACACCGCTCCATCGTAGGCTAGACCAAACCGCCCCTCTTCCCCCTCTTCCCCATCCCTCAGCCACACGCGCTACCCCACCTGCCTTTCCGGGGTGCAACATTCTTCTACGCTATCGCCGATCATCATCACCCAGCCCTCCACACCCTCCGCTTCCCCCTTCATTCAAAGTCCAACCGTGATCCATTGCGCAAACGGGTCCAGACACAGACGCACCCCTTATCAGCCAGACAGCACCATTAGGTGAGGGAGAGAAGAAGCTGGCGGAATGGTTTGCGCGTCGTCGCGCCGATTGTGAGAACATTGTTGTTATGTCTGGGCTTGCGCTACCAACTGCGCGTCTCAAGTGTGTGTGTGTGTGTGTGTGTGTGTGTGTGTGTGTGTGTGTGTGTGTGTGTTTTTCCCTTCTTGGTGCTTCTTGGTGCGGGGTGTTTTAAGTGAGAAGATGATGTGTTTGTGAGTATGTGGCGTGGAGGGGATTGGGAGGGGAGCGGGAAGTTTGAATGGAAAAAACCGCAGCCCCGGAACCCGACGAAGAAGACACACAGTCAGGCGCGGGCAGCAGGCAGTGGGCTCCCCCCCCTTGGGTGGAGCGTTTATTGCCTTTATCGCTAACCGACCGAAAGGGGGAGAGGCTGTGCCACGACCCACAGCCCGGCCAGACGCTCCACATTTGCGTTGAAATGCTGGCGCTCTTTTGGTGCTCTGTTGCGATCGTCGGGCCCAATAATGGGTAGGGTTGTCGGGCTATTTTTTCCTCCTTTACTAAAGCCTATTCTAGCAAAGGAAATCGAACGGTAGAAGCTGTAGATACACAGACGATGCAGCACAAGCTGAATGAGAGCTGATTTTGATGACATTAAATAAATGGTTTTCGCTGCTGTTTGTGTTTGGACATATTTTATTAATGACGCAAACACTGTACACACACGACACGCTTGTGGCACGTAAGAGTCACACACTGATATGTTTGTGATAAGAACACGACGTACCACGTTCGATTTGACATCAAGCTCAGAAGCTAACATACGGGGTCAACATGTTTCTTTTCCTCTCAGCGTCGCCCCAAAATCTGCAAATCATCTCCGCAACGAGCTGCCAAAGCCAAGCGGTGAATGGACTTTGAAAGTGAATCGTCTGAGAGTCAAAATAGCAGCAAAAACGAGAAGAAAAACACAACAACAACAATCGCCCCACGACGTCAAAACAAATTATCAACCAGACAGTGACCGACCGTGCCAACAAAACAAAATTAACACACACTGCTGCTGCTGCTGCTGGCTCCTTCCGTCCCGCCAGCCGCAGAGTGCGGGAAAATGGGAAAGAAAATTCAAAACCCCTTACGTTGCTCCTGTTATCGCACCGGGGAATGCAGGGATTTTGCAGGATTAGGAGCAGCAGCAGCACCATTTATTGACCCAGGGATTTCTTTTCAAGCTTCTTTTTAATCTGCGCTTCCTTCGCTTTACTTAATCAATTAAGCACTAGAAGATACTTTCTTTTTTTGTTTTGTTTTTAATAATGAAATAGAGCGATTATTGGAATTGTTTTTTGTGCGTATGTGCGAGCGTTTTTCACAGGCAAGCTATTGAAAAACACAAAGTCGAAACATGTTTAAAAATCTTAGTAGTTCTAAAGTCTATCCAAGTTCTCTTGTAGTTCCAATTGAAGTTCTCTTGTAGCATGAAGTGGTTTAACGGGTTTAAAAGTGGTAATCTTGTTTTAAAAGACGAAGACCGTTCAAGGGTTCTTCGAAAGCATTCACAATTAAAATCGAGAAGAGTACCAGGTGTATCTCAGCAAGTGATTTCACATCGATTAAAATAGGAATGGGAATAACATAGAAAGGTGGTAAATTGTATCCCACGTGAACTGAACTGCCCAAATCTTTGCGAATATCACTTCGATATCGGCTAAAGAGCCTCGATATTGGATCCAACATTTAACAACATCAAAAACATTGTGTTACATGAGCAGCTAACCAATTTTGGACTAAAATTTCCAATTTCTAACGAGTAAAAGTTCGATGAAAACGCTCTGAGTTTTTTTTTTAAATGTTCCTAATATGTCACCAAACAATTTTATCGCCCAAAAAAGATGGAAATCATTTCCTACGAATAATTCTCAAAAAAAAAAAACAAACAAACAACCCATTCATAACCAAAAACCATAAAACTACTTCACAGCATAAAGAACGCTTCCTTCTGGGGTTTGCGTAAAAAAACCACCTGTTATACAAAACGTACGTCCGGCTCCGTTTGGCCCCCTCGTTGCTGGCGTTTCCCTTAAATTTTCCACAAAATTCATACCTCGTTGCCAACGTATTCGCCACCGGTGTTCGTTCCTGCGTTAGAGAAGCCACACGCGAAAACACGAAACGCACGCACAATCACACACACAAACACACACTGTTTTTCCACCGATTGCTTTGATTGATTGGGCCGGCAGCCTCACGACGCAAACGCTCATATACTCAACACACGGAGAGGCAAAATCGAATGGAAAATTCTTTCGCCTTTCCAATCCTGCCCGTACTCGTTTCGTTTAGGCACGCATTTTTAAAGCCACAAAACGCACACGTACACTCACACACAAGCTACACACGGCTACCGGTGCAACTTTTATCACACTAGGAAAATTCCCTTCCTTTTGCGGCTGCCTTTTCTTTGCCACTAATGCACAAACCAATTGCTTCAAGCGCACACGAAATTACACACACGCATTACTCATACACTGGCAAATTTATATACACAATCGCACACATACACACAAACACCGGTAATGATTGGAGGAGGCCCTTTATGCCTTTTCTTTTCTTCTTTTACCTACACACAGCCAGCCGTGAAATTATCGATAAGACTTATCAAAAGCCACGATTAGGCAATGGAGAACTTGGTTTCACTATTTGCACTCCCACATATACACGTTCACAATCACACACACACACACGCTGTGGCGCCTCAGTTTTACACCGTTTTTTCTTCTTTAGATTGCAAAGATTGCACAGAGGTTTATGCAAGCAGAAAGGTGGGAAGGCGGGCAACGACTACCGCAACACAGACGACACAGCCTTTCTGCTTCGTTTGCTTCTTCTGCTGCAGCACCACCACCATCGCTCAATCCCGTGCTGCTGCTGCTGCTGCTGGCCGGCTTCCGGGGGGGTGCAATGCATATCGTACCGATTGCATTCGCATTAAATCACAGCACATCGCGCATTCGCCGCGCCGCTGTTCACAACCGTTGCATCGCACACACACACACACATACGCACAAATGCAGCCGAGCCCTTGCAGGGTTTCTTTTCCTCGAACCAATCCTCCTCTCCTGCTGTTGCCAGACGCCAGACGGCCTCAAAACGAGAGGAAGCAATTGCACAAACGCCCCCTTCGCTCCTGGTGCGGATGCAGTTTCCGTTTGCAGCCTGCGTTCGGGGTTTGCTGCTCAGGGAAGCCAGAGGTCACCGCACGTTCAAAAACTGACCAGCAGTTTTAGCACTTCAACAATCTCTTCAACAACCCTGGGCAATGACGGTGCAGCGGAGGGGGGATCGAACACGCACAAGTGTGTCGCTTGTGATGACGTTTAGCAATTGCCCTTTCTCGCTCGCGTGCCCTCTCTTTCTCTCGCTTGCTGCACTCTCTTTCCTGTCGATCGAAGCGGGCGGTGACGATGGCAAACCGCGTTCCAACTGAAGGCTGTTTTTTTGCTCCCGGTTCAGGCAGAAGACAGTTTTATCCGAGATGCACCGTGACGCAGTGGTTGACTCCCGGCGCGACTTTTGCAGGCCGTGTCGCGGTGTCTGCGTGTTTGTTGGAAGGCACACACGACGGAGACGGTGGCAAGTTGGACGCCCCTTCACGGCAGCTAATACACCGACCGACGCTGGAGCAATATGGGTTGTCCCGTGAGGAGTGTTTGTGTGTGTCTGGGGCTTGTTTTATCTTTCGTGCTGGTATGTGAACTGTTTCTTTTTTGTTACTCTCCCGTCACTTCTTCTTCTAATTCTGCCCCATCAGTCACACACACACACACACGCGGGAGGCAAAGTTTTGTGTGACAAGTACATTAGACGCGAAACAAAACGCTTCGCACCGCGAGACGACTTAAAAACGGCAGCAGTAACAACAACAAAAACGCGCGCACACACACACACTCTATTTAACAGACGGACGGGGGGTGTCTCACGATCACTTGTGTGCACACACTCGCACACGCACGCACGCACTGAGCAAACATAGAGGCGAGCGGCGAGGCAAATAATGATGACGCGCGCACTGTTGTGTGTGCCCTCCTAACCTAGCACTGCTGCAGCGGGGCGACGACAGCGGTGGCAGCGTCATACACACACGCGCGCATTGTGCACACTTCTCGCTAGTGCGGTTTGTTGTATTTGTGTGCCGGACGCAGTGACAGTTTGGACGCAATTGGCTGCCGGTACACGCAACTGTCACACGATCGATTCACAGCGTCTGTGCACTTGCTTCCCTTTCTATACAGTTTCCGACCGACAAAACACGCACGAACGCACGCACTTCACTACTTACGGCTTGTGTCGCAGACACACACACGCGGGCGTCGCTTTAGACGCTGCTGCTGCTGCTCTGCCTCAGTGTTGAATGCCGGGCGAGTGTCCCACACGATACGACACAACGCACACTCGACGCTTCGATGCCTTCCGGGCTCCGATGGGGGCTCTGTGTGCGACTCTGTGTGCGGCTCTGGGCTGTGCTTGGGATCCGCATCGGTCCGGCCACGAAATGCTTATGCAGTTCGCGATGCGTTCGATTCACCGCTCGACACCGGAGCCGTGCTCCGTCGTAGCAGACAGAGCGAGCGAGAGCGGGCGAGAGTGAGAGGCGTGCTATGTGCGGTTGAATGGAGCGCGCGCTCTTACGCATGCAAAATGCTTGCTCCCGTTAAGGAGGCGAGACAGCGAATGGGAGCGAGATTTGACAAAAGAGCGAGAGAGCTTGACACGGCTGCAGGTGTGTTAGACAGAGCAGCACGATTCGCGAGAGTAGCGCAACACAATCGCGAGAGCGAATTGTGCAATTTGCATTTCGTGTCTTCTCGCTCACTCTCTCGCTCTTTTTTACGCTCTCGTACGCTTCGCTTGACGTGGAGCCATGAGGAACGGAGTTGGGATAGCTTTTTCACCGGGGTGCACGGCAAAAATGGGTGAGCGAGATGGAGACGCACGCAATTTCATTATTGTCGCAGACACACACACACAGACGTAGACGAATCAATCGCTCTGGGGGAGAGCAGAGCGAACATGCCAGAAACGCACATTCCACGCGTTTCGTTCATACTCAACCACCGCGATTTTGCTCATTCGTGAGTGTGTGTCTCTCTCTTTCTAGCGTGCTCGCTGCCATTCTCTTCTCAATTGTTTTCTGAGAATAACGCACCTCGCGCTTTGGCAGTTAAGGCACGAGCAGGCCGCAAAAAAACATCCAAGAGCACAGTAAGAAGAATCGCCGTTTAACGCCGCCGCTGCTCGCGAGCGCTAGCGGAGGTGCGCAACAGCTCGCGGGCGATGGAAAGAGAAGGAAATACGCAGAGCGCAAAGAGAATGAATGGCGACAGAATAAACAAAAAAACTGTTTAGAGTGTCCACAGGAAAGGGTAATGTGTTGTAGACGGGCAGGACTCCACGGCCTGGGGACTGGCATTTGTGTTCGCAAATCCTGACCCAAACTGGGACCGGGACCGACCGGTGGAGGTTTGCTCGGGCCGGGTTTTGGATTTTTGTTTTCTGGCTCGGGTTTTGCGCTGCAGTTTTGCAGTCCTGCGAAAAGGACTCGAGCGTCCTGACCGCAAACCGCAGACGGGATATAATTATCCATCGGTATGCTCGCGTCAACCGATATTGGGCACAGGATTTGGGGCAACCGAATCGATCGGCAGACACCATCGTCTGGTCTGGTGATGAGCGTATTTAAAAACATCCTTTGACGGGAGCGGGGCTGATCCTCCGGACAGACCACTTGCGGCTGCGGGAGTGAGAACCATTTTTTCAAAGGTGCTCTTGCGCTCATAAAAAAAAAATGACACCAAACTTAGGCTTGCACCGGTCCCAGATGGAATTCCTGGCCCTGCAGGGTTATTTGTCCAAAAATTGTCTGCCCCATCCCTCCGTATCGTCTTCCGTAAAAAATAATAATAATAAAAAACACAGGCAAACCCAACCGCTTTGCGAGACCCAGTCTAGACAACACCGAAACCATCGACATCATTTTTCTCCGCTCCGTTTTGGCGAGTCCGTTAAATGCAGTATTGAGACCGGTACAACAACAAAATGCAACCTTCAAATCAACCCAGGCAAAGGAGCGAGTCGTTAAATTAATACAGACAGTTTGTTTTGTGATTTTCAAACACAGAACGTCACAGGATGTTAGAAAAACGTATCCAAAGAATTCAGAAGAGTTGGAGGTAAGAAAAAGAGCATTGAAACTGTATACATGAAATTTCTTCTAAATGTATTGCTTTCATTCAGAACCCAAGAACTTCAAAAAGGCCAACTTAAAAATAGTGTTGAAATGAAAAAGAAAATTAAAACATCTCTTCTTTCGTAACTTTAAAATACTGTGCAGCTTGATTTATGTATTTTTTTTTATTTTAATGATTATACTTACATCAAATTAGTTTTCGTGTTTTAATAATGCTTACCTGAAATATGAAAAATAAAATAAAATACTTAATTAATGTAGTACATATTTTATTGTAAGATTAGTATAAAACAAGTTATTTGCATTTTCTTTTAACCATTCACACTTCAGTCACCACTTTAAAACCAGAGAGATGCAAAAAAAAAACAAATGCACAACATCAAAAACTCTCTCGTATTCTCCATATTCAATTCTTTCTCTCTCCCCTCTATCACCATCCTGCTACACATTCACACACCTTATGCTATGCTGCTCGTAAGTGCACTCTATGCAAGAAAGAGCAAGCAGCATCCCAGAAAAAGAAAAACAAACCGCAGACAGATCTGCCATATTGGTGGTGGTGGTGCTGGTATTGGTGCGCCACCTTATGCACCACCGACCAGGCTGCTCCATCGCATCGCACGCTCAGGCGACGAACCCTTTCGCCGGGAACGGAATTGTTATGCAAAAATCCGAAACGGCACTGCGAGTGAGTGAGCAGTGCAGGAAGCGTCTGCCAAAACATATCCTTACACGCTACTCCCTGTGTGAGTGTGTGTGATTGCATGCAGACACGCCACTACAGACGGTTTTGCGCGACACACAGTCACACAAACACACGCCGGTGCCGGTGTCTGCGTTTTCCAGCCTACTGAAACCGCAATAAGGGAAGCGCAGAAAAAAAGCTGTGTCTGGAAGGAAAAGAGAGAGAGAAAGGAAAGAGCGATACAGAGAAAGAGAGAGAGAGAGAAAGACAGAAAGCATTTCCCGTTCATTTCCTTCCCTTGTTCGATAGGCGCGCTCTCCCTTTGGCACAAGCTCTTGCGGTGTGTATGATGTATAATCGAGCATGTGTATTATGCCATATGTGTGCGCGAGTGTGTGTGTGTGTGTGTGTGCGGACACAAATTTGCTTTACCATCGACCCCCGCCACCCCTCAGGCTAGACACTCCTTAGCACCCCGCGACGAACCCGAAACCGTATATCGGATTGCTGGAGCGTCTGCCCTGCGTTGTATGTATGCGTTGCGTGCCTGTATGGCGCTGGTTCGACTCTCGAGAGCACCAGCTCGCAAGAAGAGCACGAATTTTCGATGCGGGATGAGATGTATGTGTGTGTGTGTGTGTTTCTTCTCTTTTTCTTGTATGCCGGCGCGCACAAATAATGCTCCCTTTTGTCTGCCCCGTGCTTGCCGTGTCCCCGGCAAGCCCAGTCTCCCTTTTAGTTCTCGCTCCGTGCCCCGTTCGATTAACGGGAGCGCCTGCTACTCACACCAGCCCGTCCGGCAAGAGAGAAAGGGAATGAAAGAGATAGTGAGAGAGGAAGAGAGAGAGAGAGAGAGAGAGAAAGAGAGAGTGGGACGGCGCGAAGGAGAATGTGTCTCGAGCGTCTGGGCGATGCTACAGAACCAACAACAACTGTTCTTGTGGTGTCTGGTCCCGCCTGTTACCTTTGCTGTGGCAAATGTTGGGGTGGAAAAGTGTTGCAATTGCATTTTAAAAAGCAAAAATCAATTTACTCATTTCAGCTTTCTGCTTCCTTTATTGCAAAAAATTATCTCAATTGCATGTTCAAAGTCATCGTAATCATTCTTTCCGGCAGTTTTTTTTTGAACGCAAGCACCCTCTTCCGCTGAACACGTGTCTGCGCGTTCGGTGTGCGCTCGCAGGACCGTTCACAGCAAGCGTCGAGATGACAGACACCCCAACCTGACACACATACACACACAGACACAGACACACACATGGCGCTAGAGAGCTCTAGCCTGCTGCCGGCTGTCTGCGAGATGAATCAGGGCCTGTGCGACCGAGCGAGGGGTCCCGGCCCGGCCCGGCCGAGGCCGAGCGAATGAAACGGCGTCAAAATGTATGCGCATAAACGAGAGCGCCAATGCACAATGGCCAGACAGGAAATTTTCAAACAACAGACCCGGCTTCTTCACATTGCCTACGCCCATGCAAATTCGCAGACATAACTGCCACCGCCACCCTGCCCCTGC
The DNA here is from genome assembly GCF_017562075.2 of Anopheles merus. NCBI lineage: Eukaryota > Metazoa > Arthropoda > Insecta > Diptera > Culicidae > Anopheles > Anopheles merus. Next base: position 30,394,299 of record NC_054083.1, on the reverse strand, counting down.
CCCACCACCACCAGCTGAACATGTACGTCAAACGGTGCGGTGCGGTGTGCTGTCATTGAAGCATCCGAGCAGGCAGTCCGATAGTCACACCTCCCTCTCCTCCCAACCCACTGTCTGGGGACGACCGTTTCCATGGGAGCATAAACTACTGGTGTTACCTTTTTCGATCATCAGTAGCAGCAGCCACCCTAAACACAGTGCAAGAGTTGAGTCTCTCTCTCATTCTCTCTCTTGCTTTATCTCTCCCACTACTCTCTCTATCTCTTTCTGTGGTCGCTGTCGGCAGCCAAATTTCGATCTGCTTAGGTATGTTTTTGTTGTTGTTGTTGTTCCTGCTTTTTTATCTCTCTCTCCATCCCCAAACATCATCCCAATTTTAAGTTTGAAGTTGTTTTTTTGTTTTGTTTCAACGCCCCATGCCCCATGCTGCTCCGTATGATCTCAGCTTCTCGTTTATGCAAATAGCCAGTGTGTTTGATCGCAATCTTGGAACAAAACAACAACCAGCATCAACAACAACAGCAGCAGCAGCAGCACCATCATCAACAGCAGTATCAGTCAGGCCACAACAACACCACCGTCCATTGATAACTGAAGACTTTGATGAATGAAGCTAATTTCTTAGTCTAACATTCATTCCGCGTTCCGTGTGCCCCATCCAGTGCAGGAGCAATCACTTATCTGTTGGTTGTGTTGACTGTGTGTTTTTTTGTGTACTCTCTCTCTCTCTCTCTCTCTGCCTTCAAACTTCTGATAAAAAAATACAAACCGCTTCGATTCGTCGGAAGCTGCTATCTATTATCTTCCCATTATCACATGATTGTCGGCGGCTCCCGGATGAATCGAACCGTACAATTTCGTACCCATCGGGGGTTTGAGTGTGAGAATCGGGGGGTTGAAGAAGAGGAAGGGGGAAGGTTGAAGGAGAGAGCAAAAAAGGGGGAGAAAATCAGCCCCGTGTCTTCTGTGCGGGGGTGGTTGGGATGTTTGTTTTGTTATTTTCCCGTGTTTGCAGCAACTTCCCCGTAACAGCATGCGTGTGCCGTACTTCCTGTATGCGGCGGTGTCGACTCGATTACAAAGGGTGGGGCTACAGACGCTACAGCACACAGAACACAAGCACACGAAATGCCCAAACATCCCGAAACACGGAAAGAATGCAGCTAATTCACGGGGCTGTAATTTAAAGGGATTCGGGGTGGAACAAAACGGGTAGGTTTTGTTTTGTCAAGGGAAGGGGGAGATGTCTGGACTGAAGAGTGATAAACTAGGTGGATTGCTATCTTGCTGTGTGTACCGGTTTAGTTGATGAACCCGGATATGATAAAATTACGGTTTAAGGTCAAAAAAGACAAATGAATTGTTGAAAGAAGCTCTGAAGATTTAGATTCAATAACAACTCGACCACATATTCACGCGAAATTTAAATTCAACAGTGTGATGACGATGTGCTGATGACATTGAGTCTAACAATACTTGTGTTATTCTCCGCAGAGCATAATTTATATTGTAAAAAAGGTACTTATGTGTCGCATTTGGTCTATTACTCTAACTGAAGGTGAGAATGTGAAGAAGGCACCAGAATCATCAAATTAGCTTCTGTTTCAAGCCCTAAAACATAAAGCACATTTTATCTACTGGAATAGAGATCAGTCTCATGGTACAGTTGTCAAGTGGTACACCCCAACAACAAGTCCATCATGAGTTCAAGTTCCATAGGGGACAGAATAAATCCAATTACGTCACTGATAGCCGCCAAAGCCCATAGGAGCCTTAGGCAGGTAGGTTTCTAGACCAACTGTTGTTGTTTATTGTGTTATCCACAATATGAAAAAAAAAGAACAAGAGGGACCAACGAGCAGTTACTTTGAAAACAGGTGGCATAGAAATGCAAGAAAACGCTGCGTTATTATATTCCATCATCCACCAACATTTACCAGCAGTAGTGATTGTTTGAGCAGCAAAAACCAAACGAAATTGAAATTCTTCAAAGTATATTGGCGTTTAGTTACACACCAATTTTCTAATTAATGTTTTATACCCTAAACTTAGTTTCAAAGGCACCCAATGCCATCTAGAAATGCGTTTGAATGTAGTTTGAGCTTATGTGCAGTGATGTTGTTTGTAATTGTTAGGTTGTATTTTAAAATACATTTCTAACGTCATCCGTCCACTTCTGGTCCCCAGATAATCTGTAATTGTATTACATGCCAACATGCCAAAATTATACTTCCATTTTTACCCCAAACCAGGTTGTTTTGCATAATAATATCCACCCGCACAGGTCGCTCTGTTACATAGAGGATCAGACCGACCAGACATGCACCATGTGTCCTTTCGTCGCTCTTTAGATGCTTAGGGCTGTTTGGGCATCACACCGACGACCGGACACTGGACGAACGTGTGAGGTAGGCTCAACCGACCGGGAAGAGATGCGGTCCTTAAGAAGCGCATTCCCTGCCCAAACCCCAAACGGAGGAAATCCTTGTCTCTGCCGGATCTATCCGATGATTTACGCTCCGGATCTCGCTCTCTCTCGCTCTCTCTCGCCGTCGGGGTGTCGGCTGCAAAGTGTCCTAGGAGCAAACACACACACACACACTCTCTGTTTCTCTCCGTGTCTAATCGTCTAACGCATTTTTTCGCTTGGGGAATGATGCTGGGGGGCCTCACGGTGCTCTCGGTTGCGTACGACAATCCTACGCATCGGCTACTTTATCGCACACCAGGGACAAGACGTGATCAGAGGTGGAATACGCACTCTCGCACATCCACTGTCTCAACCCTGCACGACCTTGGGGATGGGCCGGCGGAGGGTACCGATTTATCTCGCCAATTCTCTCAACTCAACAAACGCTCTCCCGCTCTATCTGGGTGCCCCAGCTTCATCGATTCGACAAGCCAGGCCAGCTTTTCCCAGACATGCGCCGAAACACGGCTGACGAGCAAAACCCGAAAGGCTTCCGAAGGCGGCCAGCCCACCATGGCCGCGGCCAGGGCACGGCCAGACGCGGGCCAGCAAAAACCAGAACCGACCAGACAGCAGACAGACAGACCAGACCAGACAGGACGGACAGGTTAGGGCGCGTCTCGCCGTGTGGTTCTGTGTGTGTGTGTCGGTGTGTGGTTGCGTGCGTTCGTGCCAGACGCCCCGGTATTGTTTTGCACACCCCCCTTCGCCCCCCCCCTCTCCCCCTGTTAATGCGAGAGCGGGACAGGAAAGCACACCGGGCAGAGCGAAAACCGGACAGACAGACAGACAGGATAGTGTGTGTGTGTGTGTGGGGCGTGAATGGACACCGGCGGCTCTCAATCGATTCCCAAACGGGGAAGGAACACGAGAAGGGAAAATGGGATGGCGCTAGAGGAGAATTGGGGGGAAAAGAATCTAGAAGTGGGTTGTGGTGGGCGCTACGCACATTCTGGTTGTCGGTGCTTCTCGTTCCTTCCTTCGCGTTCTCGCCGGAACGGTTCGCCGAGATCCGTTATTCTACGCACAAGGTCGTTTCGGATTAGAAAACCTCCCCACCCACCCTTTTTTTTGTTGTCTGGCTGTTCAGTGTCTGGGCGTACGAGTGAGTGAGTGGGCCATCGACTTTCTTTCTCTCTTTCTCTCGCTCTCTCTCTCTCCCTCTCTCTTTCTCCTTTTGAAGCGCACCTTCTGCTGCTCGTTTGGCGAGGAAAGTGGACGCGTTAGAGGCGTTAAAAAGGGCGGCCGTGATGCTATTTTTGGTCCGTCTCGACGCCGTCTCCGGTGTCAGTGAGGGAGCATAACAGAGACGTGCGTATTTTACGTGCGAGCTCACACACAAACACACTATGTTTCGTCTAATACGCATCTTTTCCACCTGCGCGCTGCTGCCTTTTCCTCCCATTTTCTGGTACGGTGGTCCGTAGCGCCGTCGTTTTGTGAGCGATTGATACGAGCCAGAAGTGTGTGCCTTGGGGAGGAAGGGGCAAGGGTGGTTGAAAGCTTTTATTTACTGTAAATTGAAACGATCGCCACAATGCGCTCGTCCCAGGGCGAGTTATTTCACTTTCGTTTTTCCGTTAGCGCAAGAAGAATGGGGAAAAAAGGCCAGCAAAATGGTTGGAGAATGTGGTTTATTGTTGAGCTTGAGAATGTTGGTGACATTTTCGGTTTCGGTTGTGTTAACGGGGAAAAATAAATCCTAACCCTGGTTCCAACAGCTGCAGCACATTGTGTTTGGCAGATTTTGAGCTTACCAGTGTTAGAATCTACCAGCAAATTCAATCGAACAAGGTTACTGTGGAGCTTACTGGAAATAATCTTTGGCGTCTTCCATTCTTGGCGCTCTTCGGGGAAAGATTCGCAAGCGCAAGCGGGATGTCCTTGAAATACTTTGGCAAACAAACATTTTAATTGTTTTTCCAGAACTGGTTGCCCTCCCCCAGATAGGCCCAAATCCCGTCGTAAAATCAAACTTTATTCGATGCGCGTTTTGCCATCAAGCGTTGGCTTAAGCCGCAGCTTAGCGCTAAACCGTCGCGCAGCAAGAGCAGCAAACAGCAATAAGCCATTTTCTAAAACCAATTTTTATGATTGCCCTGCCCACGTCAAACCACCCTCTTTGGTTGGCCAAAGGGAGCCTAAACGGTGTCGGTTATGATAGTAATAAAACCGTCCCCCATTGCCTCCGAAAAGTCATAATCCTTCTAAAAAACCGTTCGAATCGGTCGGTACCAGCGTTCGTAAATCATTTCGGTCGTAAGAATTTTCCGTTCGCCCCTGCCTGGCTAATATGCACACTGACGTCCACCGACAGGAGACGCCTGTCACAGGCGCCCCTTGGGGGCTTCGAACAGCCGCATTGCGAATGGTTTGGAGCCGCTTTTTGGTCAAAACCAAACACGCCGAACCTTAACAGAGCTGGGCCGTTTGGTAATGGGCCTTACATGGGCCGTGCGCCTTTTGTGGTTTTTGTGCAATGGCAAATGGTCGATGGAGGATGATCATAAAAATCATCGCGTCCCGGATAAGCGGCATCAGTCGGCCCCGGCGACCATTAAAGGCTTTTGCAAGGGCCTTGAAGGGTTCGAACCTCGAAGCCTCTTTCTTTGGCAGCGATTGGCTGCACACTCAAGGGCCGCATTTGCCGTACAAGGGGATCAAAGGCTTTAGCAATATTGATTGAATTAAAACTCGTCGCCTCTTGAACAGATTTTGTGCCCGAGGGAGTCCGAAACGGTGCCATTTTAGCTTACCGATTGGACGGAGCTCCTCCCGGCCCGCTGGCAAAGCGCAAGAATCATTCCGATCGAACGGGGAGTGTGTCATTTCCATCGAACAATTCTGGCGGGGTTTCTGTTTCTCTCAGCAGCAGCCATCACCCTCCTGCCACGCTGGAGAAACGTCATTATCGTCTGCTCGCGCCGCGGCAGCATAAACCCATCGGACCGTCGGCGCATCGGCGTGAAAGGTGTGCCGACGAGCCCGAGTGTTTCGGTCTCGGTCGCGCGACCTTCAATTTTATTTTATTACCGTCTGGCATTCGGAAGCCAGACAGCCGCTCCCGCCGTTCGTATCGGGCGTGGCGGAAGGAGCAGCATCGGTTTGGGGAAGAGGCGCACACACCGCGCTGGCATAAACGGTCGGTGATTTGGTGCGGTACCCGGATTTTAACGCGATTCGCTTCACCGTCGCTGTGCAATCGCGTCTCTCGCGCCTTTCGCGCGTCTTGAGCGCATCTCGTGCTACTGTGGCGCTGCATGCACACGGTTTGGGGCTAATCGATTGGTTTTGTGTGTTTCTTTTTTGCTAGTGAGCCTGTCCGTTAAATGTGTTTTGCCATAAATTTGCGATGTTTAAAAATAATTAAACGCTATGCAAATTTAACCCGTTATGCTTGTGTATTTTAAATGATTTATTTGTTAAACCGAAACGCAACGGTTTGCAAACTAGAACGTTGGGCCTTTTTTTCTCCTCTTCCTCTTCTCAGCAACTTGGCCTTCGATGTCTCTCTGTGTATATATGTGTCTTCCCAATTGCGCATCGCCAACGTTCAGGGCAATCAGCGATAACAACATCCACCATTGGCAGATCGCAATCGTGTGGTGGCGTGCGTTGGCACGAGAGATCGAATGCAGGGAAACTAGATGCGGCGATACGCGTTGCACATTTGTGCACATTTGTGGCGGGCCCCGATTGCAATTCTGCGCTGTCTGCGAATGAGCCCGCCGGCCGAGGTCGTCCGGTGGGCCGTCAGGGTCACTCTGGGGAAAAACCGGTCGGCAGGAAAAGCCAAAGCAGGCACTGTCCGGGTAGTCGCAATGATAAAGGGCACCGCGCAAGATGGGCACCCTTTTTCTGTCTTGTCGAGGGTCGCACACACACACACACACACACACACACACACACACACACACACACACACACCGGTTGATTGATCGCTCGATACAAGTTTAAGACGGGCATAGAACAGGAAGGAAGGCATGTGCCCAAAACAGGACGACGTTTGGCAACGGTTGCGGTCTGCAGTATCGTCACGACATTGAGCCGATGCACGTGTACGGCAGTTGTAGTGCATGAATGTTCTTGTTTGTTTTTGCAATCAGTCTGGGTGTGTTCGTTTGGTGATGGAAATCATTAAAAAAGATATGGAATAACATCTTCACGAATTTAAACATCATATTGGTAGCAATAGCGCGCGTTTTTTCATCATTTCATTGCAGTAATTGAAGGCTACAGTACCGAATTTACTTCCTCATAAGCAACAGTTTCCTTCTCCTACAACCACGCTAACTGCAGACCAGCTTATTAGAGTTCTTTTGCGGCCAGACATATCGATGAATAATGGGAACCGCCTATCTAACAATCAGCTCACAACACACACCAAAAAAAAGCCTCACACACGACCAGTAGAAGCCTCCCAGCTGCCGGGTTCGAGAACTTCCCCCCGGTGGGGCTGCGTGAGAACCGGTGCTACATAGCACGCAGGGCAAACAACACTTGCCAGCAACTGCACTTGCCGCTTCGGTTGCGCTTAGTTGCCGGCTCGAACCGGGCTAGACATAACACAGCGTCGGCGATTGCGTTGGGGCCAGACGATTAGCGAAATCGAGGGCTCGCTGTCGATTGCACGTCCGTCCGTCCGGTCGGTCGGTCGGACGGCGGGTTTTCACTCGATTTGTCTGCACGGGTTTGAATGTGTATGTGTGTGTGTGTGTATATGCATGCACTGCGTGAGCGACGCATCATCCGTCGTGTTGCAATTGTTGTCTGCCGTCTGGTCGTTGCATTCTTGCACGCCATTGCGAAGCTTTTATAGGCGGGGGAAAGATTGACTTTGGCGGGTTGCACGGAACGAACGCCGTCTAGTGAGGCAGTGTGTTGAACGGGAAGATAGAGAGTTTCCCAGGGAGTTTGATGAAAAAAATAAACTTCTCATGCCTAGCTATCGTTTGCCTAGCGATGTTTAAAAGCGACATACAAAAATCATTGCAAAAAATGCGATTTAATGAAACAATCCTCAACAATTTTTGAGATATGATTAGTAAATGCGTTCCTCAGTACATCAAATTTGGGGTTTTCACGATTTTTGAATAATCAATTGATAATTTCTAAATATCGACATCGGGGGCTGCATTGATTATTATAAGTGAATAAAATTTAAATTCAAGATAAAAAAGAGTTGCTAATGCAGTCGTTGCTGTACCTTTTACTCTAAGTTATCAATTTATGGTAAACAGCTGGTTAAAATTTTTGCTTCAAAGGCATAAATTTCCAACTTGTGAGTCAAATTTGTAATTTATTTAACACTCGTTTCATTTTTATGGATGTGTGTCCCATAATTCATTGTTACGTTATTATTATCATTGATATGCCGATTTTGAAACTTTTCATAGAGACCTATGTGAGATTTGACGTCCTTTTGCATATCGTGAAACTCTTTAAAAATGTATCAATGTTTCAAATCTCAATATTAAAGACTATTTTAAATGCTGTATTAAGTTTATTTGGATATTGTAAAATATTTCATAGCCAACAAGAGTTTGTATCATTGAGTTCTTAAAACTATTGAAACCAGCTAAGCGCGTAGCATCAACGTAATCACAAGTCTGCTCAAATTCCTGGCAAATTTGTCATAATTTCTACACGATTTTTCACGTGTCTTGAGAAAATAAATGGCATTTTACAGGGTTTTTCAACTCAAGCAATAGGTTATGATCTGAAATTATTAGTAGATTTTTTTCAGAATTTTCCAAATACAAAATGAAAATTGTACATGTTTATTTAACGTTCCACAACAAAAACAGCTTGAAAAACTGAACAGTGTATTGGAAAAAAAAATCCCACAAAAATCGAACAAGTACAGATACACTCCAAGCTATATATTACCACCAGACACAAGGCTTAGCCAAATGGGCTCACAAACCGGCAAGATTGCGAATCGTGTCTATTCGACCGGTGTGCAGTTTGTGCACTGTGCTTTTTGCCCTTCATTTCCACGCAGACCGGATTACGTTTCGGCAACGGTTATTACTGTATCGTCTTGCGCAGGTTCATCCTTATCGTTCCTTCCAGCCTGAGCGCAAAAAGGAGCTACGGATGTACTGCGATCCGGACGAGGGGGTGCGTGACCCACCCTCAAGAAGAAATATTAAACGCACTTGAACGTTCGTTGCTTACGCCGGTTTGGTGTACGCTGTGTGTGTGTGTATGTTTTTTTTTTTTTTGCTGTTGGCCAAGTGCGTTCTACCTGATACCTGTGTACCAGTGTCTCCCGGTGATGCTGCAGACCAAGAGACCAGAGAGCCCAGACGGTAATGATGTTATTTATTTGCCTTGGGTGTGTGTGCGTTTTTTTTTCTCGCTTGCTTTCGTTTGTGCAAAGTACCTCGATACCATGGCCACGATTCGCATCGCACCGGGGCACGTTCGCCATTGAGGGGGGTTGTGGGCTGCTGCGTGTCCGGAGACCGGTAAGGGCTTGGGCAATATATTTTTCTGCCTAAAAGGCTTAACCGTTCCGACGCACGGAATTCGTGGACGTGAATGTCTGGCGCAAAAGCTGGCATCCCTTTCCCCTGCTAACCGTCATGGCATCCCTGGCATCCGCAGCTGGGCAGAAGGATAATGCAACCGGGAAGTGTTTGTGGAAATATTCCGTCGCGATGCGTGGTGTGTGCGAGCAGACTTAGCAGATTGCCTTGGCGAGGGCTGGAAGGCTTCGCTATCAGTATCACTTCGCTCTTGAGCTTACCTTTGGGGGAATGTGTCTTGCGAGAAAAAATTGTTGTTACAGAAGAAGCCTAATTTTTACTTATTAAGCAAAACAATTCAAATAATATAGCATATAGCATTTTACTATTTTAATAAGATTTGATAAGATATGATAAGGTTGTGTCTTACCAATGATATATGAAATTCATTTAAACGTCATATAAACACGTTTGATAACATCTCTTGTTTGCGTGTAGCTCAATTCTCTCCGATCGATTTTATTAAATTTTAGGTCATTAATTTTTAGGTCTGTGCTCATTTTTATTGCAACAAACGCTTATATCTGACAGTTTATTATTTTCTCCATGAAATAGGCCAATTTGAAAGAAACAAAAACATGTTTTATTAAACAACAACAAACGAGTGCATTTGATGCAGCCTGTAGCACAGCCAGCCAGTTCTCGTTTATCGCTGTTGGCAATAATATTTTTACGATGCGAATTTTCCATGCGTCGATTGTTCGTCGTTGTTACAAAATGGAACCGTTCACAGCATGTGCACAGCCGTCCGCTGGATACGTGGAATGTGCGCATAAAAAGTTAGACGCAACAATAACCACCAGCTCAATCGGACCACTTCGTCAGAAGTCATGGAGTAGTAGCAGCACAAAAATACGACACTCGAAACGCAATTCTGTTTGCCACTCAAATCGGCACCCCGCTTGTCACAGAATCGTGTTGTTGTTGCTGTTGTTGTTGTGTGGTTGATGTTTGCATCAATACCATTACTCTTTCCGTGCCAGAAGACGATGAATTTTCACCTTCGCGTTTGCGGGTCGGGGAAAGGGGAAAAATAAAAACAACCACCGATTCTACCCAACGAACGGACGGTTCCAATTTCACGTATGTGTGTGTGTGTTTTTTATGGTGGCAATCAATCTGAGACGTTGAGGCGTTGTTCGATGGCACTGACAAACGTCGAGCAAATGGGTTTCACTCACCTCTGGTACGACTTGGGAACGGTAGGCAAACAAAGACTAATCCCTCACAGCAGGGGAAGCTTTCTGGGGAACCATCCTTTGGGGGGGGGGGGGGGGGGGGCGAAGCGAAGAAAAAGAATTGCCAAACTTTACTGTCGATCGACAGCTAAAGCACATGCACCGCGACTAGAGAACAACCGTGCGATGCGATGGGGAGTTCTCAACCAGTCAATTCTCACAGCCCACATCGTCGTAATCGTAAATCGTGCCGACGCCCGTGAAATGTAAGTTGGCACCCTAAGCTCGCGGCCGAAGTGATCGACGAGCTGCCGGAATGTGTATGCGCCAAGCAGGAATAGGGGGGGGGGGAGCTTTTCCGAATGCAATCAATATCGGTGGCAGCAATTGGACGGCAGAGCGTACGGGGAATTTGTTGTTTAGTTTAAGTGTTGATGTTATTGTTGGTAGTGCTATTGCTCCACTATTGCCAGAACTCGGTTTACTTGCGAAACAAACCAAAATTCTACCTTTAAACGATCTAGATTTGGAGAAAGTTTGAGAACAATTGCTTGGGTAGAAGCATTCAATCATTCAACAGTCAATCAATGATAGGATCGAATCTATGAGGCTCAAATATATTTGAACAATTTGAGAATATGAAGTAAAATCTGCGAGTTTTTAAAATACTAGACATTGAATTTTCTTTAATTTCAACACTTTCAACATTTTTTTTCTGTTAATTACAATTGGAGCTATTCAAATTTGTATCTATTGAAATTGTTTACCATTTTTCACCAAAAACTTCAACTTGAAAGTTTATTTTGCTTTTAACGCATTACCTTTGATTTTTGAATAAATTTGCAAAAAAAAAGATTTTTTTTTTGTAAAATTTGAAACAATTTGTAAAATGTTCGCCTAAAACTTTCAAAGCAAAGAATTTTCAAAAACATTAAAAATTAGCAAAATTTTTTTTCTTTTGACGTTGTAGGCAATTCGAGGTTTCGATTTTTCATGCAAAATTTTAGAAAATGATTTTTTTTATCCAGGAGTAGTAAAATCAATCATTAAATATTTGAATATGATATGAAATATGTGAAGGTAAAACAGCCAACATCTATGCAGCTAAGTAATTTTACGACCATTGACGTGATTTCTGACAAAGCCATGCCACCAATCTGCGTTTTATATAGATTTTGTTTACGATAACATCTATTGACTAGTTTGGCTGGGTTCTCTATAGAGTGTTGAAATAAAAATCAAACAACAAGTGTCAATCTTCATATAAAAACCAACTGGGAGAATTATCAATGCTCATTTAGCCTTTGCATTGTTAATGCTAATTAGAGATGGACAATGTATCAGAGTTATTGGATACAATAAATTGATTTATTTCCCGAAGATTGCAATCACGAGTAGCTCCCAAAAGTAAGCATGCCACCTTTCTTGATGTTTTAGATTTATTTTTAACAGTTTTGTAGTGCGTTTAAAGCTCCAACCTATTTTTTTTATTGCAAAGTTAGCTGTAATCTTCACACAATATAGATCAGTTGATTACAAACGTCTTCTCCAACGCAACAGTTTCGGTGCATTAGAGCTCACAGTGAATCAAAACGTTCAACGAAATAATCAATTGATTGCGTTTAACGGCCAGTAATAAAGCGATCAAAGACAGACAACCGACACTAAACCTCAACCCCATTAGGCGACGAACTGCTGTATATATACATATATTTGTACCGTAAAACATAAACTTCCACCCTGTTGAACGTAATGAAAAAAAAAAAAAAACGCAGCACCGACCGGCAAGCTACAACATAAACGGGATGCGGTTGACTAGACGTGTGTTATGAATATTATTTTATTACTTCAGCAACACAAGCGCAAGGGTTCCCCCTCGAGCCTCCGTCGCACTCCAGCAGCCTGCCAGGGTGGGTCTGCTGTCTGGCTGGCCGGGCGGTATCAGTCTCGCACGATCACACCACACCGAAAATCAGCCAGCCTGCGGAACCACCCCTAGGCCCGGGCGCTAGCGACAAGGAGCCTTCCATCACGTGTCTGTCAGCGTACGGGGAACCCGCCGTAGGCCGTGAATCATTTCAAGCCCGTCTGGTGGCAGTGGCGAACAGGGCGAGCTCGAGGATAATCCTATCAAAAAAGGGGTTAGCTGCGAGCACAAACGAACACACACACACACACACACACACACACACACACACACACACACACACACACACACACACACAAAGGACTAATGCACGCGCTCGTTTTTAGCCGTTGAAAACACGTGGAAAACAACCACTGCACACGTGGACGTGGCAGTGCGTCCTGCGCGGAGATGGTGGCAAGCATTTTGATGACTTGTCATACGCGTCCATTTTTTCATTCTTTCTCTCTCTCTCTCTCTCTCTCTCTCTCTCTCTCTCTTATTTTATTCACCCTGGTTTCTGGTCGATCCCAAAGAACGCTTTGTAGATTGTTTCCAGCCGACAGAATCGTGAGTCTGTCCCCCATCCTTCAGGATCGTCATAAAGTTTGATGACATCAAGGTTTCGCTGACGGTTTCGGCGCTGCTTTGCTACCCCTCTTTTCACGACACGCCAAACTGATGGCTGTCGGCAAACACACACACATACACACACCGGATGATGATGAAACCCTAGGTGACGTTTGCAAACGATTCGTTCCCGCCGTTGTAAATGAACCTTCAATTAGGTAATGAATCGGCCTGCCGTTACGCCGCGCACGGTTGATATGACTGAGCAGTGATTTGTTGATGATTGCAGCCAGTGTGTGTGTGTGTGTGTTTCTTACTATTACGTTTGATTAATGATGACAGTGAGTTGTATGAATTTTTAATGGTTGGATTCTTTCAATTGTCCTGTTCGATTGGCGTTTAGAAGAGTTGGGTTAATCCTATATTCGTGGACGTTTCAACCTTGACGCATTTATCTTTTTTTATAATTTAAATTAAAATACATAAAAAATAAAGAAAGCTAAAAACCCTTTTCTCGTGAAAAGTAAAAAAAAACACCAAAATCAATAAAAGCATCCACCAGTAACACCAGTAGCAAGAGGCCAAACCTGTTCCCTTCCCCAAATAAAAAAAAACAAGTATGTTGCCCAAAGCATTTGATTAGGATGTTGTTTTCACAGTCACGAAATCTTCCCTTACACCGGAAACTGGTTTGGCTTTGCAGCATCGCACCACGTGGCACTCTTCGGCACGATGCTTTGCTTTTCTAATGGATGTCACGTATCGGTCGCCGTACAGAGGGCCTTGTGAGCTTGTGACATACGATCGCAGAGCGGTACCACGAAAAGGCGAAAAGGATTTCGGGGCAGCCAAAAGAGCCGCTGCTGTCCCGCTGGGTTTCATTTTTTGGGGCAGTGAAATGGCTACCGTTTGAGGGCTAGCTACGGCAATTCAACTACAATTTGTTTTGATTTGTTAAACATATTAAATTAACTTTCGGCTTGCCAAATTGATACTTAAACCTGGTAGGAAAAGAGTGTATTAAATAAAAACGGCTCATCGTTTCATTTTATCAGAAAGCGTGCTGAATGTACCTCTTATCTTCAATTTCCATTCCTAAGCATAGGAACACATTTCAAACGATCGGTTCGTTTTTTTAAAAGTATATTCTTACAATGTTTTTGTTGCCAACGATGGTTAGAATATCTTTTTGGCACTTTCATACAGCGACACACCTGTTTGTCGCTTTGTCGACACACAAGCGCAAGCACAGACAGCCGAAACGGCGTGTTCGTCTGTCATCACGCTCAGGGTCATCATGTACCGGCCACGAAACCCACGACGTGCTAATGTCGTAGGGCTTCGCGGCCAATGATGGTGATGATGGGTGAAATCAGCCAAACTGCCGAAGACCGAGTGCGCGAGACGACACTAACGATAAAACTTTCCCGAACACCGGTCAAGTCGGTCACCTGTCTGGGGCTGGGTTAGCATAATGGTTAAGTTGTTATTAAACGATGCCCCAACCCTCGGCAGGTGGGTTTTGCCCGTTAAGCCGGGTGGTAGGTGGTGCTAGTGTCTAGCAGTAGCGTTGTGCGCTGGGATGGAGCAGACGGATAGATGTCTCCATTTGATAGTGGAGAAGTTAGGATCAGAAGGATGGTTTGCTGTTTTTCTCGAGAAATTGGTGCTGTGAATAGGTTCCATTTAGTTTAAAACAAATATAAGATACGTGGAATGGCTCTGCTTGTAGTGAAAACGGCAGCTAAAGTGAGATCTTGTGAATGATATCAAGAACATACAATTTGTTTCTCTGAAGAATAAAAAACAAACCTTCATTCTTCTTTAGAACCGGTTAATGGACTGAAGTATCAAAGTAAATAAAATATTTTTGTAATAGTTTTTGCTTTTTTAATGTTATTTAGTTATTTGTTACACGTGTGTTACAGAGTTACCCAAAAATGGATATTATTAAAATAAACATCTTTGCTTGAATATGACACAGAATGAGAATAACATTTAATCAAAAACATAACAAAACAAGACGAACAAGTTTAAGGGTAACCCCGTCAGGAGAAAAAAACACTCCATTTGAACTGCTTCGTCTAGCAATTCCAGGAAATCGATTTCGCTGTCCCTGCCCTTGACCGCAAAGGGCACAAGTGCAGATGCCGGTTCACAGGCCTGGAAGGTGCAGCCTGGGAAAATGGCACCCTGTGCTACACTTCACAGTTTTCCCTTCGAGGACGCAAGCAACAAGGGACGGAAAAGGGAGAATCCTTCCCGGAAGTAGCGTAAACCCATTTCCGCACAGACACGAAAGCACGTGTTTGCTGTCTGGAAGTTTACAGTTGAGTATGGGCCACTGCTCCGAAGTTAGTATCGTAATTGAGACTTACTTAAATGTGAGTTGAAAACCGTTTCAATCTTAAAAAAAAAAAACGCCAGCGCCCTGTAATCTTCACCGTGACCGCACTTGAGGATCTATATTCAATTCCTTCCTGAGCCTCACGGACCGACTCCGACCGAAAACGACTTTATCCACTTGAGCAAAAGGCTTTTTTGCGGGAGTCTTTGGAGTAGCCCCGGGTTGAGCACTAATCTCCATCGTCACCGTCACCGCGCAGGGAAGGACACGGTGACAACAATGGCGTTATGTTGGCTGACGATACAGGGCAGGGCTGCGGTGTGACATTGAAAAATATTTGCTCGTATATTTATCGTTTTTTGGTTGGGTTTGCGAACCTTGGTTGTTTTGGGTTGGTGTTTTCTTTCCAATCCGAAAAAAAGAACAGGGAAGTGCTGTGCCGAGTGATGGCATATTTTTGTGTGTCACAAACCGAAACCGAACCCAAACAGCTCCACAAAGAGAGGGAAACAGGGTGTTATGGAGAGCAGGAGTGGTCGCTATATTTATGCTGGCAAGGAAGCGAAGCGAAGAAGCAGTGTGGAGCATGGCTTTCGTGGTATCTGCCTAAAACTGTGCTGCCAAACCGTGCGTGAGACAGGTCCCAGGGGGTAGGAAAGGATGGGTTTTGCGAACGGGCGGGTGTAGGTGTGGTATTTGAGGACACACATCAGAAGAAGAAAAAAAACAACAACGAACCGGTAGGATTGAAATGGGCTCAACCCGAAAAGAAAAAGCAGAAGAAGACAGCCAGAGCCAAATGACAACACAACTACTCACGGGCCGTGGCCAAACATTCGGATAGAAAAAGCCAAAAAGGCGAAAATAAAAATCGCAACCTCAACCGTTCTTCACCGCAGACAAACGGATTGTTGGGTTTTTGAATTCCTTTTGTGCCTGGGCTGTGCCCTAGACACTGTCGAGTGTTGCTTTTGCGTAGTCACGAGAGCAGTGGTAAAGGCTGTGAGTGCGAGTTTTTTTTTTTGTTGTTGTTTGCACCGGCCGAGGGTGGTTAGAAGTGCACATGCACATAGACACACGCAGACACCCCTTCAAACACACTAATAGGAAGGGGGAGGGGGGGAGGGGGGAGAGGGAGCGAAAAAAAAAACGCAAACGCTTAGACGTCATGGATGTTCGGTACCGCTCTGCTCTGCTGCTTTTATTTAGTTTCGGGTTTGTTTGACTTTCTTTGGCTCACCGTTTGTGTCTCGCGGGCGGTAGCAAATGTTTGATTTTCGTGACAAGGTGGTGGTGGTGAGATGTCGCTGCAAGCCTCCCGCTGAGTGGAGCGGAGAATGCAACCATACACGATGATGAGCCATCCAAATCCTGCCCGGCTAGACACGGGACGGTGGATGACGTTCGTTATTCGTCTCTTTTTTGTTTTTTTTTTTTTTTTTAAACAGAAGACACGGCATCGTCAACGGACACGGTTTAAGGTGGCATGCGGAGTGGAACCAATGTTGAGACAAGCTTTGTGATTGTGATAAGAAATTCAGATTTAATGCAAAGGGTGACATATTTTGGTGTTAGATTCTTCAACCTAGGTTTTTCCAGCAGACGAAGCTACACAAAACACTCACAAATTTACATCATCGAAGGACAATGTCTACTTATGGAGGGCGTCTGAGGAATTGTGTTACATGTAGAAGGCACTCTTCCTGATAAAAGTAAATCCAAGTCTATCCAAGTGTTTAAATATTACAATAATAAACGATAAAGCGTATGCAAAGACTTGTCATGACATGAGTCATCTCAATCCCTTCTCGTACTACTACCACGATGATAGACCACATGGCCACAGCATTTGCTGCCAAAAGGACAGCCATTGTCACGGTGTCAAATCTAGGCATCCAACAAACCGAAAATAAGTAACGAACCGGAGGCGCAAGCAGCAACCGTTCCGATGAAGTCTCCACTGTTTAACCGGTCACAGGACATCGGTTTTGGCAACGCTCGAAAGGGGTGAAATCTCCGCAAGGATAATGCGAAGGTTTGCGAAGGCACTGCTATGCTCCCTTCGCTCCTCCCCAAAACGGGTGACGAAATGAGAAATGATGAAGACAGAGCAAATATTGAAGCAGACACCTCGTCCTACCTTCTGCTCTAAGCGCTTCTCTCTTTAGCAGCCGACCGATTGTGGCTCGTTCTAGTAGTAGATCTACTCACTCATCTACTCACCGCCAATGCCAGCATAGTGTAGCCGTACAATAATTGGGTGAATTAGTTTGCGTGTGTCTCCTGCCCTCCTGTGTGTCTTGGAAACGTATTATCCCCCCCCCCCCGTTTTCGTTCGTTCAGTTTTTAATGCTCTATACTCTCTCTCTCTCCCCTCGACTCGACGACGTTGGTATACTGTCACCGTTCATCACCTTTCCTTGCACGGCTTGTACAGTGTTCTTTGGTAGAAAAAAACCCCTTTGGCAATGCAAACTGAACGAGTATTGAGTGTGTGTGGTAGGGGGGATGGGATAAGCTGTGAATAGGGAGCGAAAGGGGGAGAGTTTCAACGAAAAACAGTTAAACTCAGCCAACCCGAACCGAGCCGTGGGCCAGACTGCACACGACCGTAGACATGCAGACAAGTCGAGGTGGTCGAGAACGCTCCCGTAACGCCTGAAAGTGAGGCAGAGGGCCAGTGAAGGAGGGGTGAAAAAGCCAGACAAGAACACGCCAGACGCAGACCTAGACTCGAATGGGTGACCCTCTTTCACTAGAAAACAGCAACGAGCAGCGTCCGCGTTAGAACAAGTGGTCGTAGTCTGAGTAGCGCGCACGACACCACACACACACACACGGGTGACGGGCGGTTTGGCTTAGCGGGCGGAGGGAGCAGGGTGAAGGATCGGTTAGACAAGCGCCAGGCGGGTTTTGGGGTGGCAAAGTGTCTGATGTTTATCTCGCCCAAGGTTTAGGCTCGCTGCCCGTAAGCAGATGAGACGGGCGGATGAGTTACGGTGCTAGCCTCAACATTTAACGCTCCACCGATAAGCTCCAGGGACTGAGGGGGCATAGCGAGGTGCGTCATTAAAGGTTCGGTTCTAGGTTGGCTTCGGGTCGGTGGATGGGGTTGTTTTGGCAAAACTGTCGTCCGGGGGAGGAGGGAACGCTTTGAGAAATTTGCGTGCGTGCGTTTGCGTCTGTGTGACGGTTGTTTGGGAGTAGAACAGTGAGGTGTTTGTAGTTTTGTTTAGCACTTCCCCAGTGAGCAATTAAACTAAAGATAGAAGAAAAGAGTAACTACATGTAATTTAAAAAAAAGAGTTTTTGTGTCTGTTTTATGCGTGAGCTACGATATAACCGATATTTGTATATTTCATAAACGTTTATTCGTCTAGAACATTGGTTGATAGATGTAGGAGTAGTAAAAATAAATATACACAGTGAAGCTAAGGTTTGAAATACATAAGTTTACGAAGAGGAACATGAAGTTTAAAAAAGAAAAACATTATAATGAACAGCATAATAGACATAAAAGAAACAAACATGAAAAAAGAATAAAACGCTAAGCAAAGAATTGAGAAAAGCGCATGATTTGCTAAAATTGAAAGAAAAACACAAATACACTGAATGAAAATCTTGAAAGATACTATATAAATTGTAAAATTACTTCAAAAAAGGCTTAAATATTTACAAATAAATAACACTTATTGTTACAAGCGTATAATTATAAACAAAAAATTGAAACAAACATGATAAATCAACAGTGCATAGTTTTGTTTGTTACGAATCTTTAATCTAGTAACTCACAAAACTTAAGTATACATTTCAAGTAAAATATAAATTACCATAATAAAATGTAGAAACATTTTAAAGTTATGTATCGCGGCACGAAACATCAAACCAGCCTATACAGGGCTACGCAAATAACTAAAAACAAAGATAATGCAATAATGCTACGAAATTGCAGTATGAAGTTATGGATATCAATCTCAAACAATAACAAATTCTTCTCCACTCTACGACATCAATAAACACATCCACGTTTCACCGCACTGTGCTGCTTGTCGCTGTCACTGGGTCCGTGTTCGTGCTGTCTGTTAGCACCCAACCGCAACAGCAAAAAAAAAAAAAAGTTGAATCATACGCTTTAAACTGCCGCCACAACATCCCTGACTCACACACTTGATCGGCTTCTTTCCCTGTTCCCGGCGCGGCCTCCCTACGATCGGCCAACTGTCCTCCCCGGTACGACCGGTCGGTCGTCCGTCTGATGCAATTTCAATCTGTCTATATATGCAATTAGTGCGAAAAATTAACGGCGATTAATTAGCGGTGTCTGGGAAGCGCACTGTCGCCATGCCGCTGCTCTCTCTCTCTCCCTATCTCGCCTTCGCCAAAGGGTTCTGTTGGCACGATATCGACCTCGTGCGAGATCTGTCAGGCGAATGTTGACATATATCGAGCTATCTTGATAATAGCTCGAATAAGTCACAATAAACCCCTCAGATGGCGCTATAACATACAGAGAAGGACGAAAATACGAGACAGCTAGATCTCCAACATTAGGGCCAATTAGGAGAAAGTTCATCTACGGTCAACTTTAGGGCAAACAAGGTCAAGGAGATCAGCTGATCGAGTAAAATGCCGCCATCGCAAAAGGGACAGTAGCAAAAGTCAAGCGAAAGAAGAAAGACTATTTTTTGAACTGTGCAGCGAAAACCCTATACGCGAGAGCCAGTTGCAAGAAAGTCTACAAAGCTACCGAAAATAAACGGATTGTTACCAGGCGTAGCAACATTCAAAAAATACGTGCGAATATTTCTTTCGAAAACTACAATTCGTGCAAATAGTGACTGCGATGAATCAACGCGGGTTTAATTGTGGTGGCTGCGAGCGGCATATTACTGTGAATAATACGGTGCTGTGCAATAAGTGCAAAATGAGGTACCACCACGGATGTGTCGGCGTCACCACATTGACAAAATACCGGGCGTTGTGTTGCGATTCGTGTGTGATAAAGATGTCAAAGTGCGAAGCCAAGGAGACGGGTTACATAATGACCTCCCAGGAAGCCAACGCGAAGACGAGGAAGCCTGCAGATAGTTGCGACGGCGATAATAAGGCCAAAGAAGCAGTATCTAGCGAGGGCGAAACTTCGGCGAACAAGCTGTCCACAGGAGAAGAAGTGCCCATGATGATCCACGCTGCAAGGATGGCATCTACCACGAACGCATCAAAAAGGGCGTCAACTAAAAGCACAATACAAGCTGCACTTACACGACTTGTAAAAGTGCAGCATCTAGAACGAGAAATGGCCTTGAAGAAGTTCGAACTCAAAATGGCCAATCTGAAGTTCGAGCAAGAAAAGATTCAGCTTCAATTCGAGTACGAACGAGAATCGATTCGATCTTCCGTGAAGAAAACATTCACAGAACAGATCAATTGCAAGCAGCTGCAGCAGCAGCAACAGCAACATCAGCCGCAGCATCAGCAGACGCAGCATCAGCAGCAGCAGCATCAGCAGCATCAGCAGCATCAGCAGCATAAGCAACATCAGCAGCCGCAGCAGCATCAGCAGCCTTGTGATGTAGCTACAAATGAAAGTGCGTGCATCAAATCGGGGACTCCTTCGGCAGTGGCAGTCAGGGATGAAATAGTCCTTCCTGAGCTTGATGCGGAGGGGCGGCGATCTTCCGAACGACATAATACCGCACTCCTGCTCGATGCGTCGAGAATGTGGGTACCGAGAGAACAATTTGGTGTAGTGTCTGTCACACCTTTGCAACATGGACAACAAACCGTCAACACCTCCGACGACGGATCAGCACAAGCTCTTCTGCTATCACAACTGGCACGATGCACCGGTGTAACGGGTAAACCAAAACCATCGGAAAGGAGCTGCACAGGAGACGCAGCGAGGGACGATTTGACTGGGAGGCGGACCAACTTAGCAATTTCGGCGTGCGGCAACAGCAGACAACACGAGTTTGCCAACACTCGTTCCTTCAAACAGCTAAGTTTGCCGCTTCAAGAATCGTACTTCATCGCATTAACCATTGACTTTACTCACTTTCAGGGACTGTCGACTCTACCGTTCCTGAAAGGGGAGTTGAGGTCAATGATCGGGACTCAACGCATCGATTCAGTGGCATCACTCGAGATTTGCAGCACCGACAACTCTGCAACCGGGAGAAGCCGTTTGAGATTGATGAACCATGGTTGCGGCAGCCTCGACGGACCCACTACCGGCAGAGGCCGAACGCGACACATATTCCCCGGCGTACAACAAAACGGTGTAGCAAAGCTAAAAATAACAATGCGCAAATTAGGAATCTGTACACACACGCACTCACCAGTATCGACACAGTTGAGGTTAAGTTACTACCATCCGCGTTGCGAAACAGGAATATAGGCCAAACAAACCTACGTCTTCGTGTCCCAAAACAAAGAGGTAGAGCAAACAAGCTAGATAACGTAAAACCATCAGAATGCCAGCTACGGTTGAGTGAAAGATTGATTGAAGGAAGGCGCAGACGTGACCGCTTAAAGTTTGTAGCGCAGAAAGTAAACAAACCGAACGAGATGAAACGCAATGATGAGCGTTATAAACAGCGAATAATCAGGCGACATATTACGAAACCTTTTATCCCACACTTGAGTCGAGAAGCAGGAAATTGGTATATCGTGCTAATTATAAGCAAATCCTGCTTTTCTAAGGATTTACGGGGTGGGGTGTTGGCACGATATCGACCTCGTGCGAGATCTGTCAGGCGAATGTTGACATATATCGAGCTATCTTGATAATAGCTCGAATAAGTCACAATAAACCCCTCAGATGGCGCTATAACATACAGAGAAGGACGAAAATACGAGACAGCTAGATCTCCAACATTAGGGCCAATTAGGAGAAAGTTCATCTACGGTCAACTTTAGGGCAAACAAGGTCAAGGAGATCAGCTGATCGAGTAAAATGCCGCCATCGCAAAAGGGACAGTAGCAAAAGTCAAGCGAAAGAAGAAAGACTATTTTTTGAACTGTGCAGCGAAAACCCTATACGCGAGAGCCAGTTGCAAGAAAGTCTACAAAGCTACCGAAAATAAACGGATTGTTACCAGGCGTAGCAACAGGTTCTCTTCCCTTGTTTGTTTGCTGTGAGTCGCGAGTCGTCGTGATTTTTTCGGTCGCTGCATGTTATTTGACCTATGATGTTCCGCATGCCGTCCGACAGCGTCCGGGAGTTTTTTTTTTTTTTTGTTGCTGTATTCATTCGTTTGTTTTTTATCATTTTTTTTTCTTCTGAGTTTCGAATGGCAACGTTTTGCACAAGTTGTATCAAGCGTGCAACGCGGAGAGAGCGAATTGGCCCCTGCCAGTGACGAATGTCACCACAAGCGCGCCCGGTCACCATGGACCTGTCTTGACAGGGGGGAGGGGGGGGATACATCATAAACATGTCACGGTCCAGTCATTTTTACACGATCCCAGACGAAGTACCGGGATTTTTAGGGACGGCCCGCATGCCGTTGGACACTACGCATGCAGTGTTGGGGAATGGAATTTCACATGAAAAGAATTTCCTATTTTTGTGGGAAAAAGTCAACGTTTGATCTGGATTTGATGATTGATTTTTTTTTTGAAAAATTGTTGAATTTTTATATAGCAGTTATTGGAAAAAATGGAACAAAAAGTGTCTGCGTTAAGGGGAACTGTGAAACTTTCAAAAATAATTTATAATTTGCTTTATTATTGTCTATATTTATGATTGGCTTTATTGCCAGATCGATAGACTTACAGAAAAAAGTTTAAACTATGAACATTCAATATTTTATAAAAAGGCTTATTTAAAAGGCTTATTTAATCCCCTTTGTCACCAGAAAAATCGGAATGATGTTATTTGAACAATGATTCATGATTTGCCCAAAAATACGACTTTACTGCCTGTCGTTCCAAAAAAGCAGCATTTTAATAATCAACCAACTGCACCTCAAATTGGCCGCTCCGTTGCAGCGCTAATTCGCATGATTTATGGTTCGGTTGCTTATTAGCTGCACTTTTTGCAAGTTTGGCTGAAGCAAAAAATCTTCCCAAACCCATCGTCTGCCTGCTGAAAGTCACCTCGCCGATGCTTCTTTTCAGCGAATCACACACCGTGTGCCGTTTTGACTGCACACTGTAGTAAATCGCCAACGTCTAATGCAAAAGCCGTGTATAAGTATCACTGGGCGTCTGCAGAAGGTGTCCGAAAAAGAGTCAAGACTCCTTCGCCTGCCAAAAGCCCAACACACAAGCCCTGCTAATGACAGCGCCGACAGCCGCCATCGGTAAGGACATCCTAATAAACGGACCGGTCGAATGGAAGCGTTGTTTATTTAAATATTAATCAACTTTATATCGACAATAATTGCATTAAATTAATCAACCGACCGCCGGGCGGGTTCGCGGCTGCACAGCATCCACCAGAGCAGTGCTGCACCGCTCTTGACGCTGCCAGTCGCCTGACGACGTGTCGAGAGGGTGGTGCACTCAGCCCGGTGCACAATTACTCGCTGTGGGGTGCACTTTAGACATGCCAGACGTGTGATGCGCGAGTCGCCGCACGGGAGCTGGCCAGACCCGCGGTCAGACGGCAACCTGCTGCCGCCACCGTGCGTCCTAGACACTGGCAAAGGCCGAACGTTCGCACCATCGCTCTATAATAAACAGTTTCGATGAGTTGTGGCTATAAAATATGCAAACTAAATCATAACCATCGGCCACCGGTCCGGCGGGCACGAGCGCTAGTCTCGATGATGGCTCACTTTCCGTTTGGGGAGGACATGTGGGGTGAGATATAAGCGGCATCATTTGTCTCATTACGGCTCGCCCGGCTTGGCCGTAGCCGAGACTGACCTTCGGGGTGCAATTTGCACACCGGTGAATGGGATAATTACTTCCCGGGTGACGGTTATTTGTGGCCGGTGGTAATTGATAGGAATGTGTTTGCCACCAGCGGGACCCGATTGCCCGATTGTGTGCGTGTGTTTAGGCGCAGACAGACGCATCGAGACGCGCGATTGGAGGATGGAACGGCGCGAAAGGATGCTGGCCGGAAGCAACGCGTTGACGACAGGCGCCGTCGTGTTGGCTGCTGTTGTTGGGTGTGATTTGTGCCGATGATCACAGAGCCGGAACGCGCCTGCGACGGAAATTGTGAGCAACGATATACTACAATCGGGGAATTAGATGCATTGTGGGAATGTTGCAAAATGTGTGTGCAGTTTAAAATCGGGCATTATGGGAAATTTTGAAATTGTAGCATCAGACCAACCTGACATCATTAAATCCTATTTTAACACACATTTACTTTGCTTAGACGACACGATTCATGTTCGAAAATGTCTCTCAAAGACACAATATCCTCCCTAGGAGAAACCCTATGTCACGTGTAGGGTTCATGGCTATTTCAGGTGAGGCCATGAAATAGGCTATTTTTCTTCTCAATCTGATGATCTAATTTCTAGTGACCGATCCGATCATAAATGGATTAGAAGAACTAGACATTAGAGTTGAACTACTATCAAGAATAAACACAAATTTTCAACGATGCTACTGAAAGAATCATAGACTTTATATACCCTTAAATAAATAGCAAACTTTGTATTCCTTCTCATGTGAAGCGCGGGCTTCGACAACCGGGACACGATTTTCACCTGATCTCTCCAATTTGGCTTCGCGGATGACATCGACATCATCCGACGTTCCACTGCGGCGGTGTGTGAAGCGTACAGCCGACTGAAACGCGAGGCCGAAAGGATTGGATTGAGGATCAATGCGACGAAGACAAAGCCAAAAAATGAGCAGGGCCTGCTTGCCGGGGGCTCTGTACGTGATAAAGCGGTCGATCTCGAGGTGGTAGAGGAGTTCTGCTACCTTGGTACGATCGTAACTTCGGATAACAATGTAAGCAGCGAAATCAGAAGGCGCATTGTTCAGGGAAGTCGTGCCTACTACGGGCTCCACAAACTCCTGCGATCCAGAAGACCCCAGCAACACACGAAATGCGCCATATATCGCACACTGATTCATCCGGTAGTCCTCTACGGGTACGAGTCTAGGACTATGCTAACGGAGGACGCCAATGCCCTCGCCATTTTCGAACGGCGGGTGCTAAGGATTATCTTTGGCGGTGTGTGCGAGCAGAGCTTGTGGAGAAGGAGGATGAACCACGAGCTAGCTGAGCTGTTTGGCGGTGCTGATATCCTGACGGTCATCAAAGCCGGAAGGATACGATGGCTGCGACACGTGATGAGGATGCCGGACTCATGTCCCACCAGGAGGGTGCACGTCAGCGATCCGTTCGGCAAGAGGCGTAAAGGAGCACAGCGAGCTTGTTGGCTGGATCAGGTGGAGACGAACCTGTCGGAGATCGGATGCAGCGGTGGTTGGAGGACTGCAGCCCAGGACCGAGTTTTCTGGAAACGGATTGGCGACCTGGCTATGTCTACTAGACGTACTCGTACATGAGCAGGCCAAGAAGAAGAAAAAGAAGAATAAGTATTGCTTCTCGATGTGTAAAAACTGACTATTTGTCCAAGGAGCACTGAGTGTAGAACGAAATTTCAAACTATCAAGTACTATATGCAAACCGTCTTATGCTGCGAAATCGTGTCGAGTTCAAGATGGAAGGGCAAGAGCAAAGACATCAGTTTTATCAGTACACATATTAAAACACTAAGAATATTGACACCCTCCAAACTTTATTGAAATGTGATACTTGATTTCACTTTGAGCTAGCTTGTTATTAAACGTCCTTTGATCTCTTCTTTCAAATGTCCTCAAAAGAGGCAAAGTCCGAAAGCCTATGGTAAGCTCCTCACTAGTGAACGACACAACACATGTCTGAACAACAGGAATTTCTCAACTCCTGAAAAAACACACCTTCGGAATGCTATATCTCATCGACATTAACCGTGCACCATGGGAAGTATTTGTTTCGTTAATCATAACCTAACTAGTTAACACCACAGTGAATTATCTTTATGCGGTGTTCATTAAAATAATGACTGGTTTCTTTGCCTCATGTTCCAACGCAAAGAAAAATGAGCAGGGCCAAAACGGCAAATTATGGCATGTCGTTTAATAACTGCCTTGTAAGCTGGGAAACAAATCCGTGACAAAAAAGCTTCCCACAATGTAATGCGAAATAAATGTACCGAAAAAATGCCCCACGACCATGTGACCCGTCACTACCCCAGCATTAAACCCGTTGCTAGTAAATGAGTCGTCCAATCTGATTGTGTACTAATCACAATAACCGACACGCCAAAGCCCAAACACGACGTGCGCGCTGAGGTCGATGGTTGCCTAACTTTTCTGCCCATATGCGACGTTTTCCATTGTGATTAATGACCTCTCGCTGGCCCGAGTAAAAACAAAACGAAAGAAAGAAATGGGCGAAGAATTCGGCAACGAAAGCTCCCGTACAGAACAAAACCAGCGCAAACGAATCGCGTCCTAGAGATTGGCGTCACGCGACTCAATGCGCTTTGTTTGTACCCCGGCACGTCAAACATGTCTGACTTCTGTCTCCGGGTAATTGCGGTTGTAATCTTGCATACCATCGCACACTCCACCGCTGCCTCCCCTTGGTCTGTCCGTCAGTCCAGAGTCAGTCAGGGGTTGGCGGGAAGGCAAAAGTACGAAGGTGCGATCGCCGATTCCGTTTGATGGTGAATTATGCCGCGCCGGTCTTGCGGCAAAGATTCGTGCGGCGCGTTTGCAGCATAAATTCTGGCTGCACGACGGCACACGGCGATAGCATGAGTCACGAAACTTTCGTCGGTCGGTGTCCAGGCAACTTCAATTGAAAGCTCCCATTTTTTCTTTGGGGTAGCGCAAGGGGAAGCAACCCACCATAAGACGAAATTTTGGTCGAAAAATGTTTGTCTGTGCGCGATGGTCTCCCCGCCCGGTTCCGGGCGCATTGGTTGGAATGGAAATAAGATTTTTATTGAAATTAATTAGAAGATTACGGCGAATGAGTATAAATCACAATCTACTTAAAGCCTTGCCTCAGTGTTCGGTCATGACATGTGCCGGCATGTGTCTGCTTTGTTTGGTGGAGGAGATGCACCATGGGAAGAAGAAGAAGACACAAAAATCTCCCAAGACATCCCAAGCGCACCAAAAAAAAAAAGACAGGCTAAAACAAAATTGTCTGACTGGTGCGGCTTATCGAGAAGGCTGGTGCAATGGCGCACAGTGAGCGATGGCGAAAACGAACATTCAGGCACGCCAGACAAAAAGCATTTAAGTTAACGGATTATGCTTATTCCTGGGGCCGCATTCTCGTGAGTGAGAATAATTCCAAGCCTCGGCAATAAATTGGTGCTCGTTTGTGGGCGTTGGCTTGGAAGTGGCATTTGGGGTATTTGAGGATATTAAATTGAGGTTTCGAATGACTACGGAGCGCTGAGAGGCTTTGTTTGCTGCAATTAATGTTTTGCTCATGATCAAATAAATGACCATGACGATCCTTGCAAGGATGTGTGGCAAAGTATGAAGATTGCAATTACGATCCTATTTATTCTTCCGCGAATATCATCTTTACATTCGCTCAAACAAAGCATCTTGCGTGCTGTGATAAGACGTTAAACTGAAATGGACTTTATTTCGGTGTGCTGAAATGGACACATTCCTTTCTTGGACTTTCATCTTGCAAGCATCGGCCATTTTTTCCACCCGAGAGAATGTAAAAAAAAAAAACAAAGCGTCACCGAAGCCGAAATACATCTTTTAGTCAGCTCACCTCACACATGACCTCGGACGATCGATCAGTGCGAGTGCTGTCAGCTTGTGTTTCTATTTTGCATTTCTGCGTTACTCCTGGGCCGGGGTCTCCATCCGCCTTTCATCTTTCATTCCCCTTCCGTTCGACCCCTTCATGTCTCGCAAGCTCCACAGGACATGCATTTCTTATGCACGCACATCCATCGGAACTGTCATTTATCATCGTCAGTGCGCGGCCGCAGCACATGTCGCGGGTTATCGTGGCCACGCCAAAACGCACCTGAATGCATCATGGCTGGTGTCTTCTTGTCACGTCATAAATTCCCCGTTCCCCGTCCATTCGTTTCTTGTTCGTTCTTCTCAAAAGATGTTTCAGCCTTCACTCTCTCTCTCCGTCCCGTCTTTTGTTGTGCATCCCGAAAATAAAAATGCAAATTCCCGAGCGCCCGAGTCCGACAGTGCAATCGGTCGCGTCGATTGCGCTGCACCGGGACGAGAAATTCATTAAAAATCTGATGGAGTGCCCGTTATTAATCTTGTTAGGTTGAACAATTTTTTGACAGGCTTCTTCTTCCCCATGTAGCGAAAATGGCTCTCCGCATGATGGACGGAAAGCGAGAGCGACAGAGGCAGGGTCATTCCTTTTATTTGACGAAACAAATGGCGCTCCTGGCCATCATCAGCAAGGGGTGTGACATTTGTGCTCCGTCATGAAGCAAACAGTTCGGTCGGGCAGCTCTCGGCGTTGACCAAATGTGTCAAACAATAAAAAAAGATCCTGCGAAAGAAAGCTTGGACGCTTGAACTGGGCAAACACCGTGTTGTGTGTCGTTTTGGGGCCGGGGGGTCTTCTTTTGCACACAAACAACTTCGAGCCGAACCAAAGGGGTCGGTGGTGCGCATAACTTGTGAAGCGGCAAAAGTTAACGCGCCCTGCAAAATATTGAAGGGCACCCGCCTAAGAAATTACGGAAAGTGCTTCAAGCACGGTCGCACCAATTCATCACCGCCCGGTCGCCCGAAAAGATGCTTTGCGGGGAGGCTAACTTTTGCCGTGGAAGCCCAACACATCAAAAAACGGCAAACGGCGAAGCGAGCTGAAAGGGCTTGGCCGTTCATGGACGAACGATAAAGGGAAGGAAGTACGACAGTGCTTCAGTCTGCCGACAGCCGTAAGAAAGCTCGCAGAAGGTGGCGTAAAGGCAGCCGCAAAAGGGTAGCTAAATGTCAAATGTCATCAATGGCCGGGGCACGCTCTTGAGCGTGTCTGGCTGAAAGGGCGAGTCGAAAAGGAATAGTACGAGAAGAGTGCTGCAGAATGCACTAGTAGATGAAACGCTGAGTGAATTCGTAGTCGGCAGCAGCAGCAGCCTGTAACAGCTGCTTTGGGAAGGAGTACACAGGTGGAGGATTGCTAAGAGCAAACTATTATTGGAACTCCTTGGGAAGGGGATGAACCCTTTGAACACATACTTGGATAGAGAAGAACATGAAAGAATTTGCCATGAACATTTTACAGTAAATTCATACATTTTAATATAGAATATTATGTAACATTGCATTAACCTTCAGCTCGTTTCATTTTCAACTTTAATCGGAAAAGAGTTTTCTAATGAAATATACAATCATAAACTCGTTTCTTTCTTCCAAACTCCGCCGATCGTGTAATGACCCGTAACCGGTACTCAGAAAACCAGTCCGAAAACGGCTGAACAGACGGTTTTGTTACCAGAAATACAAAAAAAAAAACATCTTCTTCACGCACCGAGACGTACAGGATGGGGTAAGAAAACGGCCACCATCGCTCCATTGCTCGCTGCCTGCGTACAAAACCTTTTAAAAGTACGTTGAACGATAGGCAACGCACAAAACCACAGCCACCAAATCGCCGTCATCTGACCCGATGTGCGCCGAAATGATTGGGAAACGATGTAAAATTATTTTGCGAAAAAGTACACGTCAATCAAGGGTAAGGATGCAATTTTTCGCTTCCACCCGTACTTTCCCCCGTTGTCCATCGCATCCTGAGACGCACAACAGCCCGATGTATGCTAAGAGCTGATGCTGCACGGCCCTCGGGGAATGGAAAAGTGATTGAAACAGACAGGCACAACAACATCGCCCTAAAGTACACGAACGAGTGATTACGCGAAAATTTAGTTACGAAAAAATGAACTGCTCTTGTCCATCCACGCAGGTCTCATCGGACAAAGGGGGTCGGGTAAACTCTTTTGCTTTTTTTTTTCGTGGGCTTTTGCTCCTACAAACAGAGCGCCCTAAAGCGAGTGGTTAATTTTTAACGATTCCGAAAATTCAATACACCATCACCGTTGACGGGCTGTCAGGCCGGGCGATGTCGTGAGCTCGTGGTGTGCTGGTTGGTTTGTTTTTTTTTCGGCATTCTGGGCCTGTGTCCGAGAAAGCTTCTTACCGAAACGCCAACTGAAACAGGTTGGCGTGATTACATTGAGAGGTTTTTTTTGTGTTTAATTTCTTTTAAGTTGACATCAGCCTTTAAGTTCCAAGATGTCATAAGAAGCTTGTAACGTGCTTCATTAAAGAATACATCTATTATGCATTTTATGTCGGTCAATTTGTTTAACAGAAGACTTTTATGCAGTAAAGAAACCATTATCCATGTATCCTTGTGCATATTTTGCCACAAGAAAGCAATAACTTTCAGAAGTAATTGCAAACAGACACATAGCAGCATGAAGTGATTTGGATGATGAAACGGGATTCATTATAACTTTTACAAGCTTTTGTTTAAGATGTTATGTTTTAGTAAACAACTTGGTCAAAATTGTCCCTAAAAGCACATTGTGATCTTTATAGTTACTTAAAAAGAATTTCAAACAAAATTATGACTCTTCAACACTTGAGACAGGACAAACGATGATGATAATAACTACATAAAGTTTAAAAATTGTCATTGAAGCACACAAAACGCTCGCGCGACAGCGTAAGCAGCCTATCTCAAAAGACCCCTTCAACCGTTGCAGCATTAAATCAATCCCTTCACAAGCTGACAGCAACACTCCCCCCATCGATATCACTCCCAAGAAATCAGCATTAATAAATGATGATGAATAGTGCCGTTGATTTACGGGCTCCAATTATCCAGTTCGCTCAAGAAAATCCTCCCCATACTCCCCGCGGCTTCGAACCCATGCTGGAGGCGTAGCATGGCAAACGGAAAAGTGTGCACCACTACAAAACAGCGTGTCCTCTGGCCCACCCGTCTTGGGGGTGGTTGTCCCGGCACAATCGGCAAAGAAAGGATTGTTCCGAGCAAATCTTTTAATTACTTCTAATTGAGCGGGCTCTCGCTGCGTTTCGCGCTGTCAGCAAAGAGATCAGTTGCAAACCGGAGTCTGGCTGACAATCCGATTACTACACACGGCCAGCTGTCGCGCGGGGGCTTCCCGAGTAGTATCTCCTGCTCGCCCTGCCGTGCTGAGACGGGACAACTGGGAGCTGAGAAAATCAAAGGTTTTCGCTAGTTTAATCTGGCCCGCCGTGCCTCGTCATACCTCCTCGTCCGTGCTGCTGCAGCTGTTAAGTTGTTAACAGTTTGCAACGTTGCTAAGGACACAGCGACGGTTGTTTATCGCCATTCAATCGTCACCCCTTTTTCGGCATCGGCACGGAAAATTCGCCCGCTTGTCTGAAGTGCTTTCAAGACGGTCGAGCTTGCAGTTTTCCGCTGGCGGCTGGGCTGGAATGGCTGAAAGGCGGGTTTGGTTCAGGGGGGGGGGGGGGGGGGTTCTCGATCACATTGAGCTGTTGGTGCTGTTGTTTCGTTATGAAATTTGTCCCTTTCAACGTGTTGAACCGCGCCACCGGGATGGCTGAGTGTTGCAAAGAAACCATAAACCAAAATAATAAAAAATGGGGGAAAGTGTCAACGCGCCCTGGAAGACGGGTTTCGGGTGAAAAGGCTTTGATCTCACTGCGGCTAATGGCACCGGGCTTTGTTTGGGGTTTTTTTCCGAAAACGAATACAGCTTCAGCTCTTTGTTGTTTTGTTATTTTTAAAACTGTTTTATCTCCCTCTCTAGCTTCTTCCTCTACACGACCATGGGGGAGGAGTTCGTTCATTTGAGTAATGTTTGATTGCTTTCGGTTGCCCATTTCTATCGCACCGAAAGCATTTAAGGTGGTAACAGTGCATTGAGGGGTTGAGTGGGTGAATTTTTAAGTGATTTGTACTGCCGTAAGCAGCAGACTTGGATTTACTGTTTTCTGTACGTTCTGAACGCAAAAAGGGATACATCGCTTTGGGGTTACACCAATCATTACGGTGTGTGCATTATGATGTGAATTTCTGCGTAATCGAAAAGAGCACCGAACTCACCGGTTTTGCTAGGAGTTGTGCATGACCTCTAGCGATGGTTTCATTAGAGAAACAAAATGAAAACGATGTCTTACCTGGAACGAGAAAATAAAAAACAATCTTTATAGCATCCGGTAGCTGGCAGTAGAATGACTTGAACAAGTTTAAAACGATAACAAGTGACATTAAATAAATTAAGCCTATTGTACTTGAACTTTGCCGACAAGTGCCGACTTCTGCACTGTTTCCAACAGTGCCAAATTGCTGACTCCACTTGTTACCATAAAGATAGTAAGAAATAACACTAACAGAAGGTTAAACAAAACAGAAAAAAAGCCCTTAAAGCACTTCCGATAATGACAGCCAATGAAATGCATCCGTTTGTCGCCTCCGAGGACCGAACTCCCGGGCGTTATCCACGCTGCCAGGCCACAAAAACCTCAATTTATGCCGAAGTCGCTAGACACATAAAACGGCCCCGGTCTCAAAACAATACATCAAATTAAGGTAAAGCCACCAGGGTCATCACAGATGCGAAAGCGGGGCAATGGCAAATGTGCCGGCATGCGGTGTGGACGCATCCGCAGGTCGACTAATAAAAACGAGCTTTTTGCTGCGCTACCGGGCCGCAATTGTCTGGTATGCAGGGCGGCGACGACATGCAACCCGCGCGATGGTCGGATGTGAACATGGTGATCGTAAAAAAAACAACGTCCAAGTAAGAGGGTAATGCCAGGAGCGGTTTGCCATGCGAAGAAAAACAAATCCAACCGCCGGCTTCGAACCGCGCCTGGAAGCGAGCAGTAAAACTGACAACGGAACGGAAAATACCGGTAGCTTAAAACCATTTATTTTAAAAAGACATGTTTCTGAAATTGGTTTGCAACGCTTCTCTGTGTCGGGACCCTCCCATCCATCCAGGTCGGGCGAGTGTTTTGGCCTTGTGAACCCGCGGTAGCCCTCTGGGATCGTGTGTATGTGTGTGTATGTGTGTGTGTATGGGTTATTGTAATGACACGAGGGCCATCATGCGAATAGTTGTTCCTGTTGAAGTGCATATAATCTGTAGCTTTTTGGCACAGTGAATGGTGGGTATGTATAGGGAACGATGGATTGAGTAAGCATTTTGTGGAGAATGTTTCTTTGCCAAAATGAATGTGGACAGAAGTGACAATTAGGCAAACCTGGCAACATGGCAAGCGGCTATTACGTCTTGCACACGGTAGCTTACGGATGGGCATGCGGTACATGAAAATGGTCCAACGTGTTAATGGACTCATTCGTACATTCGTGTACATGTTGACAGTGTAATTTACTTTGTTGTGCTATTTTTCCTTTTTTTTTTTTTGCTCTGTTTGAGCCTTCCAACGTAGCATTGACAAAACCATTTCAGTTCGTACATTTTATATGACTTGAGTTTAACGAAGTATACAAGGTTTGTACAGGTTTCTCGGAATGTTTGGACATTTTTGACTCTTTGAAAATTCCTATTGGATTTCAAATGTCAAATGAATTCCGTAGAGTCGTAGAGTGCAATTCCCATCAAATAATGTTAACTTCCCTCCACTCCAGAAAGAGTCAAAAATGAGTCCCCAAAATTATGAGAAGTATTCGCTGCTTTAATTTCAAACACCAAATAATGTTTTGAACTCATATGTCTTTCCAGCTAAAAACAAGCCTCGTAAAAGCATTACGACCAATTTATTCTTCAATGCTCCTTCACACATCCCTCAACGTATTTTAAACTCCTCATGTGTATTAATAATTAAAAACCACTCAAAGGCTTCTGCCGTCCTTAAAGGGTAGCTTCCATTAAAAGCGACTCGCTTGACAGTTGAAACACTTTAACGCGTTGTCCACCAACAATGCCAGTGGTTATTACCACCTTAAAGAAGCACCCCCATTACCATCCGCCGTGTTAAATCTCCAGCATGATCTAAGGCGCTTGTCTAGGTAAGGGTAATAAATTTTCACCGCCCAAGATACCATCCTGCTCGCCTGTAGCCCTTCCGGCTGCACCGCACTTCGTCGGTCCCGTGGTCCCAGATTTATGGGTGGCGCTACAAAAGCTCACCACGGACTAGCGCGCCCAGGCGTTAAAAATACGATGAAACATGGTTTAGTACGCCGGAGGTAAATCAACCTGGCTCTCTCTCTTTCTCTCTCTCTCTGGCAGCACAATGATGGACGAGTGATTTCGGCAAATCGTATCGTTGTGGTCACCTTTTTTGCGATGGCTAGGGGGAAAGCTCAAAGTGGAACCGCAGTGCACCGATTACGGCGAGCAAACGCAATCACTTTCGCCCGCGCAGCACTGATATCGTAACGGCAAGTGTTCGAAATTGCAAAATCTGAATCCCCAATCCATCGCTGGAGGTGTAGAGAAACATGACACCTGTCAAGCGTGGCTGGTGGCTGGTGACGCCTGCACCAAGCAAACCCGAGGACTCGCCACCACCGGTTGACGGCAAGCTCCATCTGGGGGCGATTTAATTTCGCCGTATTTTCGTCTTGGCGTGTAAATAGCGGTGCATACGTGATAAACCACCAGACGAGCGAGCAGAAGCGTATCAACAACAGCAGCTTTAGCACCGTGCCAGACAGGTGCAGGTGAATAACCGCCTGCTCGAGAGGCTGTATGACGCCATCCGCCCGAAGCAACTTCCCGCAGCTTTACTGGGGTGGATTATCTCTAAGCGTGGCTTTTACATGGGAGGGTGTGAATTAGAAGAGGTGGATCGAGTTTTTTTTTCTCGTTCTTGAGCGGCAAGCTGCCTGTCTCGGCGCCAAAAGACGTTCTCAAGGGTATGGTGGGGAAGGAAGCATTTAATGTTTGCGGCTGTTTACCGAAGAGTGGCAAAGCGGGCGGCGAATTGTTGCCACCTTGTTTGTTGAGTATGTTTCGGTTCTAAGCGCGTCAAAATAGGTGGACCTCCAAGCTCAAGTACAAACTGGACGTGGATATGGACTTACTCATCAATGAATCCGCTCACACGGGTTACCATTCCTTTTTTTTATCTAAACGATAATACAAAAGGTTGTACAAGGTGTCAGTTTATTGGGGATATGATGTACAGGATCAATGAATTTGTTGAAACTTGCAGTCTTATAGCAATTAACGGATCAATATTGTACGATATTTTTTAAACGGATGAATATGATAAATTATATTTTTTTTTATTATATTTTAGCTAAAATGCAAAACAACCCCAAAGTTTTTGATCGAAAAATTAATAATACGTGGCTGCGTGGACAAATGTACGACATTTGAGGTCAT
This sequence comes from Anopheles merus, assembly GCF_017562075.2. Taxonomy (NCBI): domain Eukaryota; kingdom Metazoa; phylum Arthropoda; class Insecta; order Diptera; family Culicidae; genus Anopheles; species Anopheles merus. The sequence goes on along the minus strand of NC_054083.1, from coordinate 30,358,929 downwards.
AATTTAGGTTCAATAAGCAACCAGGGCCATTAGTCTTCTTAGAATGCATAAAAACACCAAAGAAGACTATTTTGGTTGATAAGAGTTCCGTAAACCTAACAGTTCGACTGATAAATGTGCGCTGATAAATTTAAAACCATATTTTTTTAGCTTCTACCAACCTTTAAACATATTGTGTGACGCATGTTTTGTGTTTCGATAAATCATGGAAAAGAAGGAATTTCGCGTGATGATAAAGCATTGCTTTTTGAAAGAAAGAAATACAGTTGAAGCGAAAAATTAGCTTGATGATGAGTTTTCGGATACTGCTCCACCAAAATCAACCATAAAATATTGGTATGCTAAATTTAAACGGGGTGAAATGAGCACTGAGGATTGTGAACACAGTGGACGCCCAAAAGAGGTGGTTACAGACGAAAACATTAAAAAATCCACAAAATTATTAAAAGTAACCGTAATGTGAAGTTGATCGAAATAGCTGACACCCTAAAGATATCCAAGGAACGTGTTTGACGTATCGTTCACGAGTATTTGGATATGAGAAAGCTCTGTGCAAAATGGGTGCCGCGCGAGCTCACATTTGACCAAAAACAACAACGAGTTGATGATTCGCAGCAGTGTTTGGAGCTGTTTGAGCGTAATAATTCCGAGTTTTTGCGTCGGTATGTTACCATGGATGAGACATGGCTTCACCACTACACTCCAAAGTCCAATAGACAATCGTCCGAGTGGACTGGTCGCAATGAACCTGCTCCAAAGCGGGGAAAACGAAACAATCAGCTGGCAAGGTTATGGCGTCAGTTTTTTGGGATTTGCAAGGAATAATCTTCATTGACTACCTTGAGAAAGGAAAGACCATTAACAGCGAATATTACATCAAGTTGTTGGAGCGTTTGAAGGACAAAATCGCTACAAAACGGCCACATTTGAAGAAAAAAAAAAATTGTTTCATCAAGACAACGCACCGTACCACAAATCAGTGAAAACAATAGCAAAAATTCAAGAATTAGGCTATGAATTGCTTCCCCATTCTCCGTATTCCCCAGATCTGGCTCCCAGCAACTATTTCCTTTTTTCAGATCTCAAAAGGATGCTCGCTGGGAAGAAATTTTCGTCGGATGAAGAAGTGATTGCCGAAACTGAGGACTTTTTTGAGGTAAAGGAGAAATATTACTATAAAAATGATATCGAAAAATTGAAAGATCGCTATACTCGGTATATAGCCCTTGAAGGGATGTATGTTGAATAAAAAAAAGAAAATTGCAAAAAAATGTGATTTACTATCATAGGCCAAACAATTATCAGCCCACCTGTTAAAAGGAAAAAGGGTCAAAAGGAATCAAAAGTAAAAAAAGATCAAAGGCATAGAATAGAAAGTTGTACGCTTGGACCATGTGCCAATGCACTAGCAATACCCGAACCAGATCACTAACGTTATTGTCCAAAGAGCCCGTGCCAGTGCCTCATGCAATCCACCTTAAAATTCTAACATTTCAACACCTTGCACACATCTTTCTCTCTATCTCTTTGAAAAAAAAACCCCACAAATCATAGGAAACAATAGGAACGTGTGCGATTCCCTGCGGTTTGTTTGGTTTTTCGCGGTATTTTATAGCTTGCCTTGCGGTGCCGCCAACGCGCTCAACACCTGTAACACATTCCGTTTGGACAAAAAGGTACCTCCCGCCACACAGCCACCCACACAGATAGTCGCGAAATAAAACCACGCGACGGTTACGTGTTTGAAGTTAATTTAATTTTCGTTTGTTTCGTTTGTTTTCTCATTTTGACGGTACTTAAAATGGGAAAAAGTCACCATCATCATCCACCGACGTCGCGCTTATTTAAGCGATACACGTGGCCCTTTTGCGTCTTTCCTGTCTTTCCACCCGTTGCTAGTTCAACCGAAAGTTAGGCGAATGAAGCTGTCTTACCCATCATCGTCATCATCATCATGCTTCGCGCTGTTAAACGGTTACGTTCATCCTTTCGTTTAGTCCTGATAAATGCAGTAAAGTCGTTTATTGTTACACACTCTGAACGTCCTGCGGTCACGACATCAACCAAAGGCAGGGATCGGTGTTTTGTGGTGACCAATGTGTAAGTACACACGCACACACACGAGACAAAGCGCAAAAGCCAAACAAAATATGTAGGAAAGTGTCGCATAACTGGTGCATGCCCAGCTATACCCTTTTCAAAAAAGAAAAACATGACCGCACAGGGACAGTGTAAGGGATATCTCAATGGAAGCTTTGATTTGCAAAACAAAATATTTGTTAGACACCTTTTTATACAACATCAACCACTCAAGCTTCAACAAGAAACATTTAAATGAATTATTTCACCCAATATGATAATAAGAAAGAACATAAATTGCTCTAAAATATCTCTTAGCTGAACAAAAGAAAGGTCCTACGCTTTGCTTCGTTATGCTAACTCCATAAAAAGAAACTCCAGACACAGGTCGGCACCTGCTAAAGTCAATGACATCAATCTGAAAATTGACCTCCGAAGAGAAGCTAATCGAAACGGCACGTGGATTACACTGCGACACTGCGACGCTGGGACGTTGTACACGTTGCAGCATGAAATGGAAATCACCTTTGGCTTACCACCCACCAAAAATATCCTTCCTTTGCGGCCCGCATCGTCAACCGTGTAGTGCGGTATACACAATCAGTGCACTTGGGGACAGAGGATAGAGGAAGCAGTGGGTGGGTGTGCAATGGACGTAGTTTCTGTAATTAGAAGAAATTTTATAGATTCCAGTGCAATGGGCGACAGCGCAATGGAAAGGTGTGTGTGTTGTGCTGTCGCATCGTTTCCCACGTTTCCATCCCACAAGAACTGGTGCGGGTGCTAACAACCCCGCGCTAACACCGTTCGGTTCATTATCTTCGAACGTTTGGCGACGAGTGAAATGAGTGTAGTTCACGCTCTTCAGTTAATTTGGTTTGGCTTTCGAGAGGCGATGTCGTAAGACGCGCGAACAACGCGCGGGAAAGATTGGACGACTGCTAGCGTCTAAACGAAGGCAACCCTTTTCACGCGTCGCTTCGAAGCAAATGAGTTGCCCCGTCTAATTGCCTTCCACGTTTGATTAGCACGGTGCAAAATCAGCGACTCAAATCAACATAAACAATCCAATCCTTCCCTTTGTTTTCCCCCTTTGTGCTGTTCGGCGCTCGGTAAACAGTTTCTGAAATAAAGACAACAGAGCAAAGGCGGCTTCGGCAGCGACCGCGCGAGCGACATAAATATGAGCTCCGCGTATAATCGAACCCATTCTATTTCTCCGCTGCCATCCCATGTGTTCCCGAGAAGGCGCGGCAACATTAAGCAACACTGCGCACCATCTGAGCGGCACGACCCGATAAACCCGATCACATCGCGGCTCGTAAAACAAACGAACGAACGACCATGGACCGTTCCTTCTGAGGTCGCCGTCGTTCAAAATTCCGGTCGGCAAAGGGCGAATCGAGAGAGAGAGAGAGAGAGAGAGAGAGAGAGAGAGAGAAAAAAAAAGAATCTCTCGCATCCGATTCGGGCCGCGGCAAACATCAAAAGCAACCCGGAGCTTCTTGCCACGGGAATCTGGCAACTGGCGGGAGTTTATCGTGTGTTTGCTGCAGTACTTCAAGTTCCTTTCATTTGGCACCGCACCCGCGAGATTCGCGAGGGCAAAGGGAAGGTCAGATACGACGCGGACTTAACTTTTCGCAAGTGCCTCCAGCACACTGGGCACAAAGTGATTTTTGGAGTTCCCGCATCTCTCCTTTCCCCCACCGCGTGATGTGTCGCGTCCTTTGATATCCTTTTCCTGTGTGTGTGAGAGAGTTCCTGTGTTATCTATCTCTCTCCAGTGTCTCTTTCTCTGTGAGATGAGTCTGTATTTCCATTTAAATTATTGAACTGCAGTCGCGTTGCGTTGAGCATGCAATTTTTTTCGCCCTCCCGTAAGTGGGGAGTGTTCTTCCTTCCCTGTCTCGGGAGACAAAAAAAGGAAACAACAGACAGGCCTGAAACTAACACCACTGGACCGTGCCGTGTCTGACGGGGTCATTTTTCGCACTTTTATTTTTGCAGCAATCCACCGGCCCTTCACGCCGACGCCGTTCGCCTTAGAATGCATTCGCTGGCAGCATTAATGGCAGTTGGCGTTGGGCAGACTGCGCGTCCGGCGGGATGGGACGACGAGTTAATAAATTGAAAAATTGTTCAGACGCGCCCTGCTACCAACCACAATGGAGGGACGGGAAGGTATGGCAGGCAGAATGAATCGAGGGAACAAAAAGATCTCCCAAACTGGCTTGAAACTACAAAAAAAAGTGGAGAAAGAAAAGGAAACGCTCGCCTTGTAGAAGGATAAAAATGATTGTCCGCCATTTGGCGTCGTTTCTTTTCGGTTTCTTTACTCGCCATGGAAAATGGACATTTAAACGGAGCCTGGTAGCGCGGGCAGCAGCACGGAAGACGGATTCGCGGGTCCCCGGACCGTGATTGAAACATCATCAATCACCACATTTCGGTTTCATTAACTCTTGATTTTCGCTGCTGCCGCCGCTGCATCCGTTGGACCTTCCTCGAACGTCGAAAGATCCAATTCCCAGTGGAGCGACCAATGGGAGAAGTTATCCTCGATTCTTGCAAAATATCCGACCCTATTGCAGCGACAAAACCAGCCACATCCGCAACTCCAGCATTTGGGATCCTTGGGACTGCTGCTGATCCGGCTGTATGCGTTGTGGCTGCGTGTCTGCGTCTGCACAGCGAACAGATTTTCCTTTACGTCTACGGCTCATACGCCCCAAGGGAGAACCTTAGGACTTAATTAATGGATGCTTTTAACGCAAAAACCCGAAACCCCTGGCCCGGGGATGGAGTCTCTCAACTCGCCACCGTTGCAAAAGCCGGTTCTATATGCCGCCCGATCTTGCCATTTTTTTTTCTCTCTCCTGATTTTACGGTGCCTGTGTCTCTGCTGTTGTGCAACTGGACGCTTCCAGGCCGGAGGGCATGGTGAAGGTCCGGCCAAGGCATCGAGAGTGGGGCCGCGGGAAGCTGCAGGTGTTCGGGTAGCGTGTCGATGATGGGTTAAAGTCGGCCGGTGGTGTAGGTTGCCCCTGTAGGCACGTTGCCAGACATCCAGACTACCAGACTTGGGGAACAACGGGCAGCGTGTGTGAGTGTGTGTGTGAAGGAAAGGCAAAAAGAAGAAGGGAATGCACACTGGCATAGGCCGTTCGAGATGCAAAGGGACACGAGCGAGGACTACACCAACGACCGACGGCACAGTATCATCATACATGCGATGAGAAAGACTTCCTACATCTGGCCGGCCGGCCGGCTGGCTGGCTGTCTCTCTCTCTCTTGTGCTGAAGTTTTCAAAGCTTCAATGTTCCCCGGCCAGGGGGGGCCAGTACAACTTCATGCCCTTTTAATCAGTGCCAGACACAGTCAGCTTTCCTGGCAGCAGGACGCATTCGTGTGTGTCTGGAGTTCGTAATCAGTTGCCTTCGGGGCTGGCTGGTGCAGTTTTAACTACTCCCCCGTCGGTGCTGTGGTTGAAATGGGAAATCAACAACAAAAAGGAAACAAGGTAATATCTAAGAGCTGCCCCACCGTACACTGAGAAGGATGATGACTTAGAAGCACAGACGCATGCCATCTTTGCACGGGGAGGGAAAGCGTTGGGATGGTGTGTGGCTTAGGAGCAAATGATCTCATCGCTGCTACATCGCCCTGGCATCGTGTTGCACTTCCCGTTGTCAGTTTCTGGCCCAGCTCAAGCTTTTATTGCTCCATCGAGTTTCCCGTTTCCGGGGCTAGTTGTAGGGGCAGGGGTGATTTTAACATTTCATTAGGGAAAAGGGAATTACAATCAGTAACGAAGCATTACATCTGGAGCTGGGATGGCCGTCGGGCTTTATTTCGTTTTAATTCTTTTCCTGACAAGACACTGCAACAAGACACCATTGTGCTTTGGCTGTCTGGGAAGTAGGAATTTGAGTTCAAGAGGTGAAAAAAGCACACGTCTTTTAAATGACAAGATCTGTAATAAACAAGCATGTGTAAGGATCCTTCCACAATTTCTATTCCATTCGTAAGAAGTGGAGGGTGGTTTTGCCTGTTCCACTATTACTGCATTGTGCAGGAAATGTTATGAATGCTGATTGTGCTCCATAAAGTCCGATTGAGAGCTAAAAGCAGTGCTTCAAATAATGCATTACACTCGAGCTCAAGAAGCACACCACCGCTCACACACTTAATTCGTGCACTTTGTGCATTCATGCGCATTGTCTGGATTCCGGCGCATTAATATAAATCAATCAGTTATTCAAGTTCCTTCCGCTCTTGCCATGCCGATTGTTCAAATGGCTTCCACAGCCAGCTGAACTCGAGCTTCAGATGGATCGATGAGGATCAAACGACGGCAGAGCACTCCAGCTTCTTTGAAATGTAATTACGTATCCTGTGGGGAAAGACTGATTCCGTCCACAGCGCTCTGAAGCTGGGTGCATTATCCTTGGTGCGTCCTGGATGCACTGCACGCTTCTGCATGCATGCCGATAGGTTCCCACCGGTCAGCATTGCCATCAACGTTGCTTCTCACCACCACCACCACAGGAACATGCCAGCCAGCAAACGAGCGTTTATTCGTCCGCAAATAGTTTCGCTGCTGTGCGCGGTGCGCGATAACGACGGTGCTGAGACTCCGTCCATCCAGCGAAGGATTGATGTAAGCGTTTGGTTTGGTGCGAACCGTCCACTCTCCACCGTCGTGAGTGTCGCGCAAGTTCGCACCACTGCCCAGACCACTGCCAGACGTCGTAATCCCATTACAGAGCGCTCCCGAGCTCCCAGCACCATTAGGGAGGAATGGGTGCGTTTGCCGTTCGTCTAGCTCCCGCGCTAGACAGAGCTGAAAGAGAGAGAGAAAAAAAAGCTGATCCGGACGAATGCATTTACATTTGTCCGTTCGCTTTCGTCCTTTCGGGTGCTGCAAGTGTGTGTGTGTGTGTACGTTTGATGATGCTTTTTTGCCACTGCTACTGGTTCAATCCCGTTTCGATTCACGTGGAGCACGCAGCCTTCCAGAGGAACGTGTCAAATGCAGTGGTGCAGTGACTGGGACAGATCTATTTGGCCGTCCTGTAATGACTTTTGGGACGCAGCGAGCACACACAAGCACACTGGACACAAGTGGTCTGGATGAACGATTCGTACTCGGTAGAGACCTGTGCATGACGTTTTGCCGGACAATGTTCCCTAGCAGACAGGCGCTGGCTAGCAGCGGGTTTAGCACAGAGAGCGCACACAAGTTTGAACACAGTTTTGAGGAATGGGTTTCCCTGCTAAAGAAAGCATTGTAAAAGGAGAATAATCATATTTCTCTTTGTGTGCGGAGTGCAGTTTGTTGAACTACGTAAAATGCCAAAAATACAGCAAACCTTCAACATTTAGGAAAACTTAGTATTGTAGAGCTAAAACTATCATACAAAAAAGGGTTTATATCTGGATCAGGAAAATTACAACAATTCATCTCAAGGATTTAATCAAAACTTCATCAAAGCATGCTTTATGTGGCTCTTGTTAAACTCCCTCATTGAAATCATCCAACCCTAACGCACCAAAGAGCAATGGCGTGGCCACCTAAAAATGGTTCCATTTGACCAAAGTGCTTTCATAACTTATTACGAACCTTTGTTCGATGCTTACATGACCTCACATACATATAACACTGCACATTACACCCTCCCCTTCACCCATTCTATCAAAAGGGATTTCATTACACACCTCCAAATGCAGCAGCTGTCCCCAACAGCTTCTTCAGCCCGAGTTTGCGACACGTTTACACGCCAGACGGAACGCATTCGCCGTACTCCCCCATTATTTTCTGACCCCGGCCCCAAACCCCGGCCAACCGAAGTGCACCAGACAAACGAAATGATGGAAATAAATTGAATTATACCGAGAAAAAGGATTCAGGAGCTCAGAAGCCCGTACACATACACACACAAGGGAAAGGATAGCGTAACGAGCGCAGGATAAACGTCACGTGAAGCTGACTCGAGCCGCCACGCTACGCTAGAAGTCGAGCTGCCTTCAAGAAGCGTGACGAGACCGATGGCCGATTGTGATTTACGCGCGCGCCTGAAACAATCGTCCGTCCCACTCTCAGTTTATTCTTTTGCTTAAGAAAGATTCCGCCCAAAAGTTTCCCTGCTCGGCCTGAAGCGGTGAAAGTGTTTTACAGGGGGCGAGTAATAATTCGTGCAGTCCAAGTTCGCTCGTTAAGAATTCAATATTTTATTGCTCCTCGTGCTGTGCAGGTAGCTTGAAGGCAGGCGCAGGCAATTGCGCCCGCGTCCAGCTGATTGGAGTTGATAAACTTTTGATTAAACGCAGCGCATCGACTGGCTGGCCGGGCTTATGGGCAAGAGGAGCAAATTCGGTCAATTGAAAGTAATGAAGTAGCGCTACGCGTGTCAAAACCGATCAAATTCGATCCTGCAATGATGGCGATTGTACGGGCGAAAGCTCTCGCATCCCTTACTCGCTATCAGGATCGAAGGTTTTCAATTACATTTTCATCACACTCTGGCACTCTCCGGTGCTGTCCGGTGTAATAAAGGATCTTGTCCAGTCGATATTATTAGACATCGCGGCAGTGAACCTGTCCCGTGCCCTACCGCAGTGAGCGCCGTCGCGCAAAGTAGCTACAAAGCATTCTCATTTGTCTAACAACACAACCAGAATGAGTTGCCTGTCCCAGCTTGTCCCATTTGCGTTCGATAGGTTTTTTGCTTTAGCGATGCCAAAAAAAAAAGAGAAAAGAAACCCCAAAACCGGCTGAGTGCTTTCGCGGCGTCACCAAAGCGAAACTTCATTTAGCAACCGCTAGGAGAGTTCGGTGGTGTTTGCAGTGAAGCTGAAAATTGGAAAGTAATTCTATCGCGAGACAGACGCTTTTCACTTCACTTCATTAATGGAGGGGCACGGTTAAAGCATAAGGCATTGCTGCGCGATCCTTTGCTTGTTTCCTTCGCTTCGTTTTTATTACTTTGCGGAGGTCCTTCACGCGGTCCCGCAGGTCCTCGAAAGAGCGCATTGAAGAGGTGCATCAAACCCAGGGGAATGTGGAAAACAACGGATAAAAGCTACCTAGCTGGTACGCTCTGCTACCCCTCCAAAGGTGATTGATGAAAATCGCTGAGCCAGCCAACTAGCAGAGCGAAAGGAAAGCTGTAAAAGACAAGCAAATGAACGAGAGAAATAGGCAACACACACAAAAAAGCCACCAATCTGCCACTTAGTGGGTTTGGGATTTTTTGCTGCGTTGGGAGGACCGAGCCGAGATTTGCTACCCACAAATACCGTGCCCTTTGCACAGGGAAGCACAAGCTCGCCAAACCGTAACCAGATTAAACGGAATCTCTCCGACCCCCTGACGGGCACCGGGTTCGGGCCCTTCGGTTGGACGGTTTCGTCGTTCGCCTCCCCCGTTCCTGGTGAGCTTGCCAGACCACGTGTTCGCTTTTCTTGGAACAGCAAGACATCAAGTTAGCGAGGCCGCTCGTGTGGAACAAAACGATTAGCCAGTAACATAATTTATCAGTTGTTCTCTGATAGTGTGCATATGTAGCTATGTCACACATGAGCGATATTCTATTTCCGCTGCGGGATGGGAAGAATTGCTCGAGTCAATTCATGGGGGAGTTCCGTTGGATGGAATTAGGTAGGCAGAAGGGAAATTTTGGATGAAGAAATTCAGGGGGAATGGTTTGCAATATGAAAGAAAATACAGTCATTTGTTGGATTAAATATAGCTTTAGGGCCGTTTATTCTGCTGAAGATGAACATCTTGAATTTAGTTTTGAAGACTTGAAGATCTCCTGTCAGTAGTTTTATAACTCTTCCTTACTTTGGGTCCACCATCCTGAAAAGGACAAACCATATCTTGAGAAATTGATTAAATTAGAAAGTGATTTCAGTCCTTCCACTATCTTCCCGGAATGAGATGATAAGGTTTTTCTTCTTACAAAACCATCAGTGCCGCCTTTTGCTCGTTTTACTTAGAATTTCCCGATAGTGCCCACTGTGATCCTTTTGCCAGAAATGGTAACACCAAGAACGTATGCTTCGTCAAGCCCACAAGCAACCTAAGCTTATCGTCATCTCGGTGGGCTCATCTAATTTGCTCTAAATGATGTACACTTTCGCCCTCCATCACCGAGTAGGTGTTGATGATAATGTTCCGGGTGAAGGTGTTCCTCCCCAACGAATAGATCTGTCTAGCGTGCTTCTTTTATATTTGGTTTGCTCTTCGATCCGGGGATTTCGCTTTTTAGACTGAGACTGAGCAAGAAAAAAAAGGGTCGAAGACGAGGACGTCTCTAATACCTTCTACGAACGCCCGCCGCCATTCGAACAGACAGGTTGGCGTTCTGATTGAACTTGGAAGCCGGTGTTCGGAGGCTTCTCGTTGCAGCACGCACCGAAGCGAGCAGGAGCAGGAGCACTTCTCCAGGGGGAATTGCGTCTAGCGCTGTGTACGATGTGATGTGTTTTCCTTTCTATGTGTTTCGTTTGCTGAGTAGAAGACATTCCATCGAAGGTACAAAAAAATGGGTAGAAAATCAAATAATGTTCGGTTCGGTTTCTTGCTTCAGCATCTCCAGTTTCGGGTGTGTGTGTGTTGTTGGTACTTATTACGAGTGAGTGGTGTAAGCACGCACCAGCCAAAAAAAAAATAGAAACCCTCTCCGATCACTTTCACCGGGCGCACATCCTTTGACGAGCCAATATTTACGTAGCCTGCCAGGGATTTACCTGATAGATATCGTGGCGCATAAGTCCGTGGCACGAACGAATGTACTGGCGGGCGCTTCATTCGTAGCATTATCTCGGTACGTTTTCGGAGGGAAAAACGAATAAGCAGCTTCATCGTACAAGCAGCCGTGTGTTGTAAGGATTGAGACGGGAGCAATGAAGTGAAGACGACGAAACGTGCTACTAATATGGGGGGGTTTCTTTTTCAAATGAAAAAATAAAAAATAAAAAGAATTCCTGTGCTTTGACGTGTCCTGCGCACGTCTGCACGCGCGATAAGAGTGAAAGGTACAAATTTCCACCGTAACAAACCGCTACGAATAAAACCTCATCGCTCGATCTCGATCCTCGCCGCCCTCACCACGATCCATTTCGGTGTCGAAATATGTCGAATGCGAAAGCGTTTGCAAACGAGCTGATAGCTTACATTTTTATCCCCTTTTCCCGGTACACATAACCTCCTGTGCTAGATTGCGATTCAAGCGAGACGTTGCCGAGATAATGACGCTCCCCTCCCCACGACAAGCGCGTCCCCATTTTGATGATGATGATGATGATCGTGATGATGCCAATGATAATACTACTGACGAAGGTACCAATCCGCACCATCAAACGAAGATGACACGGTTCGCTCTGCATCTGCAGCAGCAAAAATTTGAACCTCGTTAACGTCAAAAGCTTGGAGCGTAATTTTCCAGCGTGATTTTCCGGTGTCCCTGTCGGATTTGCTGGCTGCTTGTTGACAGCGCTCCCAGTGTGCCGCTGCCACGGTGCTGTCGTTTTGTTGGTCCGTTTTTTTTTTCTTCTCTTTCTTCCTCGTGGTCCCAACCAACACAAAGGGTACTTTCGGTGGCGCGTGCTACCGATAAAACATGCGAGTTATGAACTGAACCCGGTCTCCCGGTACCGATCGTAATTGACAGTCGGAAGCGACTGTGTGTCCGTTGCATATGGTATGTGTCGCTCTTCGTTTATTTTTTTTTTTTTTGTATTCGTTATGAGGGTCTATTCGGGAGACAAATTTCCGTTCCGAAGCGTTGCCACTTGAACGGTTAACCGATTGTCGTCTTGTGATGGGCTGGAGACGTGTGTGCTGTCGCTTGTCTCCCCCTCACACCCCAGTGAGCGGCAGACGTCAGGTGATAAAGTTTTATTCGATGCACTTTGCTGCAGCGATCGCTCGGGCAAGTACAGTGAGCAGACATAAAACGGGTTTAATGAGAGTTCGATAGTGGCATATTGAGTGCTGGTAGTGCAAAGCGAGGTGGTCCGAGCGCACAGTTAATGATGTAGCGTGCATTAAGGGATTGTGCGCTGTGAAAGGATGATGACCTTCCAGTTTATGAGTGAAAGATTGTAGTCCAAAGATAAAAGAAGATGAATGGGGTGGAATCATGCAATTATTCAGCTATATTCTGCAAATCATTTCGAATGTTTAATCCATGCTATAAAATAGTTCATGGAATTTTTGTTTATACGAATCGACTTTTAATTATTTCTTGAATTTGGGAGGGACAGAAAGTTTTACAATTTGACAGATTTTACTGAAGTTGAGGAAGGAAATATTTAATTAGTTATTTTCCCAATTTAGGATACTTACAATTCGCCCATCGATCACCCAGTTGATAAAAAGTTTAATGTTCACAGTTTTATTTAATGAAATCTTTGATTAAATTATTAATTATTTATCAAACCTCTTTTTCTCTAAAGGAATTTGATTTTTTTTTATAATATATGGCATCTTGTTTTCAAAACTAAACAGATTACTTTAATCGTTTTTTCTACATTCATAAACTTATAAAATAAAACACGTAATAAAAAATTAAAATAATTAAACATAATCAAGTAAAAGAATATTATACATCCTGGTGGAAGATAGCAACAATATAATGTATAATGTTAAAATGAAAATAAAAAGTCTCTCAATCAACCTTTTGACCTTCAATCAGATTGAGGAACGCCGTCCGAGTTATGATTCTCGAGACAGGCACCGCTCAGTGAAATCGATTGCCCGTATCAGTCGTTCGTGATGGTGCACCATTTGCAGCGTTCCCTCAGGGGGTAAGGGGGGGAACGACAACGTCCCACCAATCGAAACTGCATTTTTGCGTGCCGGCTCAATCGCAGAACGCGCCCAAACACACAAAAACCATTGCACTCCCGATCCAGCAGGATTATCGCACAGCTCTGCAGTCTGCAATGGTGCAAAGGCATGCGATACGGACGCCCGGAGAGACAGACCAATCGGAAATGGCCAATCCCGGCACCGAAAAAATGCAACCCCTCAGGCCGAACCGCGAAATGCTGCACACACAAAATCCGACAATGTACGATAAATTCCGATTACTGTCAGAGTTTAGTGTCTCGTTGTATCAAATATTAAAATGCACTTATCCCCTTTCGGTGCAGACTGGGAAAGTTTCCGCGTCGTCTGCAACCAATCAAAGCAGGGGGGAGGGATACACGATCGATACAAAGCAGTGCGGGCAGTGGCAGGTACGCTCGGGAAAGGAAATATAATTTTCAGATTTTATTACCCCGAAAGCAGCGAATGGGGGGAAAAAAGGAATTGCCTCTCGGAACTCCAAACCAACCAAACGGGGAAAGAACAAAAAATACACACATTTTTGATTCCTTTCCCCCTCAGTAGAGTAGAAAGGGTGCTATCCATCCCCAGCGGCCCCTGGAGAGACCAGTGTCGACGGTACACAGCGCGGTATTAATATTATTGCCGCTCACATTTCAATATTTACTTTTAATTTCGATACCGTCGCCAAACCGAGTGCAGACACAGAAGGGAGTGCAGTGTGGGACACAAGTCCTGGGAGCAATGGGGGACATCTTGAGAATCTTGAACCACTGCTTGGTGGATTAAGATTTCTCGAACAGAGAAACCGGCCCGCGATTCGCGACGAACAGATAAAACTGTCCGTCTGCAAGGCGAAAGATGATTTTACATTGCATATTATTTCCACCGTGCCGGGCCGCAACCATCGCAAGGACGCTCTGGGGATTCGGCATTTCGCAAACGATCGCCTGACGAAGTTCAGCTCAGCCCGCCAGCTCCACCACACTAATTTTCCCTCGTTTCCACTGTGTGCGCTCGGCTGGTTGGGTTTTGCGATTCTTATCCATTACCGGCGGTAATTCCACCGAGACACCGAAACGTTAGGCACGGGAAAAAGCGATGCCTTAATGGGTTTCACGATTCCGCACGAGATGCATCAGATCGCTACAGTTCTTACTGGGGGAGGGAAGCTTTTCGGTTTCTTCGTCTCCTATGTACGGCTCCGTGGAGCGTTTTGAGAGCGCGCGCGCGCTTTTTGTTCGGTTCGTTTTCACTTTTTTCTTTCTTGCTTTAATTTTAATACATCACTACATGCACCCATTGGAAATGGTTGAATGTGTAGCGAATGAAAGAGGATAAGTCCAGTTTTTTTGTCCCAAGCATGCTTCAACTGCACATCGCATCTGCATACGAATGATGAGGTGCAGTCGCATTGATTTTTTGACTGCTTTTGAGCAGAGGAAATCATTTGCATTTTAAGTTGATGAAATCTTGTTCAATAAAGGACTTGTTACGACTTCAGGTTATTTTTGATAAATCGAGTTTGGTAGGTAGAATTTTTGCGAACACAATCAGGCCAAACATCGGCTATATTTCAATCTCCATAAAGACTTAGAAAAAAAATCTCTAACGCTTCACATGACCTGAATTGTTTAAAATTACAAATCAAATCAAACTTTTAATCAAATTCAACAATTTAATTTTCGTTTCCCGCGAAGACAAAATGGCATTTGTTGTTTCACTTCTATCTTTCACAACTAAAAAAAACTTTTTTAAATATCTTATCACCACACAAACCTCTCTTCCTCCTTCTTATTTGCACTTAGGTATGCACTCCGCTCACCCGCTTAGAACCAGACGTTCGCCTAACGACATGTCGCCGGTCGTAAAATCGAATGGCTTTGGATTTAACGCGATTTTGGCCGGCCTCCCCACCCTTAAGATGACCTCCTCGAGCATGTGCGCATACGCGTTCATCGTGCTCGATCCGTGGCAGCGGCAGGGTATGGATCAGTGTACCGGTGAGTGCACTTTTTATTCTGCCTGCCTGCTGCGCTTTGCAACTGTGACGCTCCACATGCTCAGCCCGCACACGCCAGACCCGCCTGATCGGTGGGTGGTCTCGTCTTCTATCAATGGGGTGGTTCCTTTCACCGTGGCACCGCGCAGTGGTGCAGTATGCGAAAAAGTTTGACTTTTCCAATGGAGATTTTATGGCGCTTTTGGTCGATATTACTTTTTATTGGCATTGCATTATAAATTCAATGTTTCTGATATTTTATTACGATCCGCGCCAACGTCAACCGGAAAGACGGGAAATGCCAGCAATCGCTGTTGGTACCGTCGACAACGAGAGAGGGGGGGGGGGGCGTTGTTACTGTGTTCTGTTCATAATTTGATATCCTTAACTTTTTTGTTCAATTTTGGAACTGTTTGCACCCATTTGCCCAGTGATGCAAGGGTTAAAGTTTGTGTGATGTGTTTTATTGTTTTTACTTCCCGGCGCACACAATATCAAACACAGCAACACCACCCGGAATCGTAAAATTTGCAATTGTTAGGATTTGTTTCGCCGGAGCGGCGAAGAAACTTCCCGGTCGGGGTCCGAGGAGTTTCGGTTTTGTTGCTTACCCGCCAGCGGTCGAACAGGCATTATAAATTTGGTGTTATGTTGCCGTTAAATTAATTTCATTACTGTTAAGTCGTAGCGTGCCAAGCAAGTCCGAGGGATTGTGTTATGTTTTATTGTGGCCTGATTCGACTTTAAATGAATTTATTCGTTGGTATCGTAATAATAATCGTCGTTAAGAATAAAAGTCTACAATTTCATTTCATTTCTTATTCGATTGTATGCTCTTTTTTTAAATTCAATTATTTCACTTGAATAATTCATGGATACAAGGATCACGAGTACAATTACCATCTTTCCGTTGTTGAAGTATTTGCTGTGCTTCATATTAGCACTGAGAATATTCAAGCCCATTTTGCCAGTAGATGACGCAATTATTATAAGTCATTTTAATACTTTCGTCTGTATACCCGGAAAAATCCCCGTCAGTCCAATCAATTACTCATGGTTTGTCTCCACCATAGTTTAAGAGCTGTGTACTTTATTTCCTCCCATTATTCATGATCCTGTATTCATCTAACATAATAAACAATGACTGATTTTTGTAATAAGGACCGCCAGACTTGCAAGACAAACTTTTAAGACGATCGTAAAATGTTGTTGCTCCCGATTGTGACGGCACTTGTTGGGAAGTGACACCATGATACTTTGTAAATTACACCTTCACCGCTGCAACACCCTGTACCGCTACTAGACGGTAGCATACCTCGTCCAGACGGTGAAAATGAAAGGCTTCAAGGTATGCCACACACTCACACAATCATACACCGATGAGCGATGTGTCTTGTATGGCGCAAAAAAAAAAACAGGTCCCAGGTCTTAACCCGCACCATTCCCTTCAAAGTCACGAGCATCGCGATAGAAACGTTTTTCACACGAGCTTACCGCACACACACAGAGCGTACAAATAGCAACAGGAAAAAAATATGAAGCTGAAATGACTTGTGCGAGAGGACATACCAAGCCACTTCCCGTACTCTCCCGAAACACGTCTCAAGGACCGTGGGCGCGCTCGCTTTCCGGTGGCAAAAAATATAGTCGGAAGCACAAGCGGAAGCCCTAAGTGTCTCTGCAATTCACGGGAATCTTTCACCAGACAACGGGCTCTGTCTGGTCGGGTTTCGTGCCGGCGAAGACCACCCACGAGGAGAGGAAGATGACGGAAGGAACGAAATCAACGCTGGTGCAAAAAGAATTCACACGAAGACGGCTAGAATCTCTGGGCTCGGGTATTGTCGAGGAAGAGATTTTAACTCAACCCAGCACTGGTGTTGGATGCTGCTGGAGTACCTTTTCCATAACGCCACGGATGGAACGAGCGTCTGCTTCAAAGCGACTGGGAGCTCGCAATTGCGAATGCCGCCACTCTCACGGCAAACTACCGCATAAATAGTGAATGGATGAAAAAGTGATGTCTATGCGCGTCGCGAGACTTTCTGTCTGTGTTCCGACTCGTCCGGACCTTTGCTCGGTATTTCACCCTTCCAACCTTCCCTATCCATCCGGGAGTGCAGGAACCGATGTGCGATTGTTTAGCTTTCCTGCTTCCGAGAGTCAGCCAGAGGATACGCTGACATATGTCTTCAGGTTTGTACACCGTAAACCGTTCGCCCGTCTCCGCACTGAGTGCACTTGCTCTGACGCTGTTTGCAGCATCCCGCAACCATTTTCCCAATGTCTTACCACGTTTCTGGTTGATTCCTCCTCCTCCCATACTCTTCCGCAAGCATCACCACAATCAAAGCAATCGTGCAAGCCATGCAGTATTCAACGCTGTACTCTGTAAACTCTGGCAACGCGACCCAGGGGAACTCCGTGGTGGCAGCGTCAGAACTGGCAGAACAATTCATTCCCGTCGCGCAGCAATAGAAAGATGAACAATTTATTATTCTATTACCTTGCAGCCTTCTCCGGGTCGGGTCTGTGCATTTGTGCTGTGTGCTTTTTATTAAATTTTGCCCCACCTTTGTCCCAGTCCCAGCTTCTTCGGGCGTTGGAAAGTAACATTTCCCCGGTTGCTGCTCTATCTAATACCCTTTGGGGAAGATGCTTCCAGTTACAGCACGGGGCTAGATACTGAACCCGTTCGTTTGAGGAAAACGAAGAACCGAAGGGACTTTTCTGAAGTGAGTAAATTTTGGGCGTTGTTTTTAAAAGGGAAAAGAAAGAAAACTTATACCCCCCTGAAGCATGGCAATGGTTGCATTAAATAAATCCGTTTCTCCGTATCTGGCTGCCATGGCTGCGAAACAGATGGAATCGTAACGAGATGGATGCTGCATTAATAATTGGAAC
Source organism: Anopheles merus (assembly GCF_017562075.2). NCBI lineage: Eukaryota > Metazoa > Arthropoda > Insecta > Diptera > Culicidae > Anopheles > Anopheles merus. The sequence goes on along the minus strand of NC_054083.1, from coordinate 30,341,101 downwards.
ATTAATGGAGAAGTAGTTGGAATTATGGTTATTAAGCAACCTGCCACCTTAGAATGGAGTAGTTTGTCGCTGGGTTGGCAGGATAAACTGAACTGTGAAATGATGAAGTGATATTAAATGCGGGTAGATCTTGCTAGATCCATTTTCTTTACCTCAGAATTCACTCAGAACTCACCTGTTTAATAGAGTTGATAATGTTTTTCTTCTTGTATGAATTATGAAGAATGAGTTGTATATTTGAAGTTAACCTGAAATACTTCATCCGAACTGACATCAGATTCGTAATGTTTATTAATTGATCATGTGATTTGTATTGAAGAATTCTGAAACAAATAGTTCCAGACCGAACAAAATCGATAAGAAGCAATCTACTTAAGTTGATGTCCATGATACGTATTACAACCACTATACAGGCATTGAGCCAAGTCGACTGCTAAATCGCGAGTGGAGTTCGTTTTTAGGTTGGGCCCCAGCGAATTATGAAAGAATTTGTAGGTTTTATGGAAAGACACAGTTCCATAGTTTATTTTAAAAATAAGTTTCCTACATTTAGGTCTCAACTAGTTTGTATGAGATCTCTATGTCCGAGATATTGTTGGAACGTATACTTCATCTTGTGATTACTAAACCGTAATTCAATGCTCAGAGTATTAGCAAGAGGTATGATATTGAGACGACTTGATGATCCTGAAGCCAAAACCTATTATTGGACGAGATCTGCCTCAATACCCGTCAAGTTAAGGAGTACCCATAGGTCAAGGAACCCTATAAAAAGGAAATGATTGCGGCTTCCTTGGCAATGTTGCACATGCAGCATCAACATTTCCCCAAGATGTCAAAGATCATCTAAATGTCGATCGGTGTCCAAACTATATTCTGTAGTTAATAGAAGTATGGCTTTTTGGACCATTGCTCCGCTCGATGTCTATTTCAGACTAGGACCCCGAGAGATAAAACTAGGGCCTTGAGTCAAATATTCAGATAGATTGCTAAAAGCTGTAATAAAATGGTTTGTATGTACAAGGATTGTATAAGATTAGAAAATCTTACACATAACAGCACTGTAGTCGTTTTAAGTGTACTGATAATGAAGATTGGACGACTAAGACTGCAACTGGATTCAATTACAGACAATGCTGATTTTCCTCTCATTCATGTTCTACAATACCTAAGATATTTTTAAGAGTTATCTTTTTCTAACCAAGGTCTTCACTCAAAGAATTTTATTCCAGAGACGTATATATTTTCCAAAAAATGACCAAACATCTTGAACAGGCAGCTTATGTGTCACCAATGCACAATGGGCAGTTTAGAACAAAGTTCGGGATAAAATTATTTTTCCAGAAATTGTTAGTTTTTATCGTTTGTAGTAAAGAGTTATGATAGTAAATAACATTTTATATGTAGTTCGCATCCATACCACCAGGTGGCGCTACATAAAATAGTGTTTTAAGGGACCTTTGCTTAATTTTATTAATTTTGTGTGTTTTTTTTCTTGTATTTGTTGTTTCTAATAGTATAAACCATATTAAAATATACTGTAATGTTTCATAATATATGAACAAAACATAATAATTTTGAATAAGATATAATTTTCTGCTTTGTATAGGACAGTTGTAGCTAATTTTCATCACTTTTACTCATAGGTAGTACAAATATTAAAATTTGACATACACAACTTAGGTGGATGCTATTACAAGCTCCTGACGTCTAGTTCTCATTTCTAAAGACATGAATAAAGGCATTTAAATAATTAGATAGAGCAGGTACATTGAAATAAAGTACTTCCCAAATTCATAATGAAAAGCAGCTCATATTGTTTGTCTTTGAATATTCATTCTATACTTTTCCAAGTCCTGTACTACCTTCAGAAGGGGTGATAAAACTAAACATTGTATGTTCTTGGTTTTACAACTATCCGAAAAAATCAGAGTTCAACAATAGCTACAAACAAAGTATTTACTTCATTTGTAAAGTTAAACTCTGTCTTTGTTTTAGTGCGTGTAGCTACTGATATTGAATTGGTTAACGAATCAGAGGAATACAGCTCATTATACAAAATGTCCTTCTGGATGCATTTTCTTTCTTGCAAAATATTCTTTGTAGCATACTCCCCTCTATCCTTATATTTAGTTTGTCATCACTTTTGGGAGTTTCTTCTCCCAAAACGCCAATAGATGCTGGTGCATTCCGTCGATAATCTGGAGTAGGACCAAAAGTTATTTGGTTCTGATTTGCTTCATTATATTTAATAATAAAGTTAGGTTAGAATAGAAATTTACATTTTAGATAAGTACATGAGCTGAAACTAAGATACACAGCTTCGTAATGGAAATTAAAATCACGTAGAATATAGTTTTGTGGAATACACTAAATACGCTACACTAGGCTCCTATGGAGCCGCCTAGTTGCGTATGTGTCTGTTTTTAGAAAAAGTTGATGTGAAAAAACTTGAATAAAATTCGCGTTCGCAAACTTTCGCAGAATATTTCTTCACAGATTGATAGTATATATATTACACTATTATGTAACATATATGAGACAACGAGATTCGCTTCGGGAGCCCAGATGGATGTCATCTATACCGACCTTAAGGCTGCCTTTGATCGGGTGAATCATCGCTTGCTGTTGGCGAAGCTTGCTCGTCTTGGATTCTCTACCCCTTTAGTTGAGTGGTTCGAATCTTATCTCACCAATCGTCGATATCGCGTGAAAGTTGAATGTATGACATCTAGGGAATTCGTGAGTTGTTCAGGCGTGCCACAGGGTAGTAACCTTGGACCTTTGCTGTTTTCTCTATTTTTCAATGACGTTACTACTGTAGTAAGGGAATCTGAATGTTTATTGTATGCGGACGATCTTAGACTTTTTTTTCCTGTGAGGTGTTTTGGTGATTGTCTTGTCCTGCAAGCATCGATCGACTCTTTTTCTGACTGGTGTCTGAACAATGACCTACAAATTTCTGTTGATAAATGTTTGTCCATGTCGTTTCACCGTTCTAATTGTCCAATAGTGTTTAACTACTGCATCTCCGGTACACAATTACAACGACACAGTGCAGTAAAAGACTTAGGAGTTACCCTTGACCGTAAACTTGACTTTCATGTGCACCATAACGAAATTATTGATAGAGCGAACAGAATGCTAGGATTTATACGCAGGCAGTCGAGAGAATTCTCCGACCCACATTGTCTTGTCGCACTCTACAAATCACTAGTCAGATCCATCTTAGAATACTCCTCAGTAGTTTGGTGCCCATCGTCGTCGTTATGGTCGAATAAGATTGAGTCAGTGCAGAAAAAATTCACCCGTTTGGTCTTACGGTTCACACCCTGGCGTAACGTAGCAGCAAGACCTAGTTATCATGCCCGGTGTTTAATTTTTGGACTCGAGTCTCTCGCTACTCGTCGCGAAACGGCGCAAATCTTGTTTATGAAAAAAATCATCCTAGGAGAGATAGATTCACCGGACCTTTTAGCTAGAGTTAATTTCCACGTACCTGCTCGTATTTTAAGAAACTTTAGGCTACTAAGAGTTGACCAAACTAGACGTGCATATAGCGATAATGAACCTTTGACTGCGATGGCTTTTAGATTTAATGCACATTATGACTCTTTTGACTGGAATTCCCTAAGTTAACCTGTTTCTCTTGCTGTGATACTCTGTGTTATTTATTTTGTGCTGATGTTACATTGTACCGTGATGCTTTATGTTATTATAAGTTTAGTTTATAAGATCAGTGATAAGGCCAATGATGGCCAATCACTTAACATTTACAAATAAACAAATAAACAAATAAACAAATAAACAACGCCACTCTACGCCACTTTCATAATGGCATCATGTCAAAAATTAAACTGATGAAATTTTTTAGGAAGTTTCTTCAGTTATTATCGTATATTTTTGCAAAAAAATTAACTTAACTCAAAATCTTTAATGTATTTTTAAAGCTGACCAAATATCCTTTTTAAAATGTCTTAACTAATCAAAATCGGTTCATATTTGAAAAAGTTACAAAGGTTCAAAGTTTTCCAAAAAATCGAAAAATTTTCTGCGTTTTTTTAACAAATCTCGACTTTGAAAGGTTTTTTATAGAAAACCAGAAAAGATAAAGAGCTCATATTTGGTATTTTTCTTAGCTTAACCCTTAGTATTAAAACCTATTATTTGGAATTGCGCTATTACAAAGTTGATTTTTTGAATTTCATCCCGGCAAATGCCCATTGTGCAATGTGTTAACCTCCAATTTCACATTGAAAAATGTTGAATCATGTTGGGCTTCCGTTGCATATGCTTTATTACTCGCATGCCTTGCAATGGAATGCCAGACAACACTATTTTGTCCCCTCCGTTCCCATCTCCACCCGATGCCCTCGTTCCTAGTAGACGCATATTCCTATTTGTTCGGCAACTTGATCCCGCCAGTATCCGGTGTGTAACCGGACCGGCCCATACTAACTATCGGATACTGGGGTTGCATGATTCATGGGCTGCATCGAAATTCCGGAAACCTAACACCCGAGCGTACCAGTGCAGCTACCCTGCAAAACGCACCAGGCCCCGGTACCAACGCAACCAGTGTGCAGCCGGGCGAAACTGCTGACCTCGTTCGGCGTCGGCCGTGCGTTCAAGTGCGCGCGTCCAGACATTCTATCGCGTCCGGTTTGCGCATAAACCACGCGGGAAACCGCGCGATGGACACTCGCACACACACACACACACATACACAGACACACGCCCGCGGTCACACTACCCTCAAGGGCAGTGTCGGATTATCGGTGTACCGGAGGTGGCATTAAAAGCGTGTGCCCAGCGGGTGGAACTGCACGCCCGACGGGCTTGTGCCGCTCAGAGGGAGATTGCATTCGGATGCACCCGTCATGGTTGACCCAAATCGTGTGTGTGTGTGTGTGAGAGAGAGAGAGAGAGGGCACCAGTGTGTGTCTCCACTTGCACTCCAATTCGGACACGGTGTTGTCTCCCCGACCAGCCAGCCAGCAATAGGTCAGTGAACGGATAAGATAGCAAAAACGGCGGCGGCGACGGCGACGACGACCAGCGTGATGCACTTTGTGCAATGTGCTTTGTGATGCACTTTTTTTGTTGCCTTCGATTCCAACGACGCCTCACTGTCGCGCTCGTAAACGAGGTCGACCCCGCCACACCCCCTCTCCCTCCTCGTCTCTACTGCACAGGACGGACGGGTAAAGGGGAGCCATGATGGCCAATTGTGGCGCAAAACCAAAACATTCGCCCAAATAGGAGGACGCGCTCGTTATCAGCGGGACTGGTTTCGTTTGCCTCTCGTTCTCTCTGTCTTTCTCTTCCTACTCTTCCTTTGTTGGGTGTTGCATCGAAGGCACAAATAAAATCGAAGATACATATTTTTTGCCCTTACCCTCTGCTCGCTCTTATTGTCATTCGGACCGGCAGACGTCCAAGTGCAGGAAGGACAGGCCGACGCACCAAATGCATCAGCATCCAAGCATCCGAGTGCCGTGCCGCGCCGCCTGACAGGAAACGGACACGCCAGACACGACGCACCAATGGCGCACGATGAGACACGATGTGCATTGTTTGTTTCCACGTTTTTATTTTTTTTTTTGTTGTTGTGCGGTTCGTTTGCCCTTTCTTTACTCTTCTTCCTGACTCTGGGATGCGTGGCAGTGAAACTCGAGACAGACCCCGAATTGATTGCGACCAATATTGACGGGTCTCGGTCGATGGGGCGGCGCGCAGACGAACGGTGCAGGGGATGCAGCGTCCAACGTCCAACGACGACGGGATGTCTGGAGTGTAATGAAACTCGAGCAGTTCTCGTGATGATTGTTTCAACTTTCGACTCATCAACTCGGAGGACGACGGGCGAGCGAAACAAGGCAGCAGGCAGGATAAGAAGCAGAAGAAGTAGCGAACAGTCCGTCTGCCAGTTGTCGAAATGAAACGAGAGATGTTATTGCACGTTTGAGAAAATAATTTTGATGATTTCCCTCTGTCCCCGCTTTTGCTTGCTTGATATAATTGTGCATGAGTCTGGTTTCGAGTCGAGTTTGTGCATTTAACGCTATCCAAAAGCAAGCTGCTGAAAACCAATTGGATTTTGTAGAAGATATTTATACTACTCGTTATTGGTTTTCTTTAAGCGTTTTTCCTTTAATTATTATGTTTTTTTTTTCATAAGTATAGAGTATTTTGATGTATTTTTATCTCAATTTTTCATATTTTTTATTGATCTTTTGATGAATAGTTGTTTACTTTTTCATTCATTACTTAATTTTTCAATGATTTTTTTTCAACCAAATTTTACGGTCTTATACATTCAGTATTAATTTTTGTAATTTTGTTCAATTTTCGTTTTTTTATCTGAATTATGTAATTTTCTTCAATAACAAATTTTTATATCACGTTTATATCATGTTCAGTTGATGCTCCAAATTCTCCAATATTCAATTTCCTCATTAATTTGTCCTCTTGTCCCAAAACAAAAACAAAAACTCCATCACCCCCTTCCATTCTTTCTTCCACCCCGATCCATTCCCGGTCCAACTATCGGATCAATGCGTCATGTTATCGTGCTGTCGAGCTTAATCATCGTTACACCGAGCGCTGAAACATAACTCCCCTTTGCCTCTTAAGCACTTGAGCGAAAGCAACAACTAGCAAACTTCTGGCCAAAGGCACGACCCAGCACGGGCTGTCAAATACTGTCAATTATTGAAATGTAACACGATTACACGATACGCGCCGCAGCATCGCCGTGCGCTCGGAGCTGTCACGCGTGAACGTAGATGGCGACGAACGGTGCCCCCAGGAAGGGGGAGCGGGGTTTGCATCAATCGGGCGTTTGGCAATGGTTCTGGCGAACGCTAAGAACGTGTCAAAAATTTCTGATGCATGTCGTCTGCCAGTCAAAACGCTGCCGAAAGAGAGTGTGCGTTAAGAGGTTTCCCGTCATTTCATTTCTTCCGCTCTGGCTTTCTGTTCCAGAAGGTATCAAAATATTAAACGACCATCCGAGCTTACATCCGACAAGAGGATTAAGATAATGCAATCGAGTATCGTCTCCAGAGTGCCAATCGGTACAAATTGATTTCGGTTTTTCGGCTGCCTTTTGGAGGATTGTTTCAATGGTGCAATGGACGAATATAATAACTGGCTGGACGGTGTCCTTCCAGCTTTCTAGCTTGTCTTTTTTTTATCGATCAATGAAAAACGAAAACAAGTGCTTGTAGGATAATTGGACAAAGGAGCATTCGTACCAAGTTCATACGAGCGGGATGCCTTTCATTCACAAGAATAATACGCTTCTCAAGAAGTATACCGGGGCCGTCTTTTCCAGCTCGTAGTCATAATAAACCGTCCAGCTTCGGCGAAAGCAGACACTCCGAATGAATCGAGCGTACCAAAGATACCTGCCATGCAAAAGAGAAGCTGTGTAAAAATAACAACCCATCCGATACACTCGCTCGGGCCCATTATGGGGTACAGCATAATGATCATCGAATGACGGATTGTTCCTCCCCGTTCCTTGCCTGGCAGCCGGTTTGTTATGTCTCGTAAGGACGGGAGGCGGACTGCTCCAAGGGCAGTCGTCACCCAAGCAGTAAACTGATCGACATTCACGTTCGCGCTCGTACAAGTGTGTGCTGTCGTGCCTTTTAGATGCTGCACGCGATGGCAGCTTTGACGGAGCTAGTCAAAACATCGTTCCATCGATAGAGTGTGTTGCATATCCATGCGCAGCCCTTTTTATGATGCTGGTGGTGGGCAATCGTAATGGGTAGGTACATTATGTCAAATGATGCATCACATTGCCACATCGAATGGAAGGGCGACAATGAAGGGCTAATGGGATGCGTAAAATTGCACTGTTAAAGCTTATTTTCACTAACAAATCACTGCTGAATGGGGAAGTGGTCCGCCAAGATCTGTGATGATGACGAGAAATGAACATGTGAATGAAAATATCGTGTTTTTAATTCACTAATTTTTGAGTTCTATATAATATGAAGCATTTCTGTTGGAATCAAAACACTCCAGACAGTCACACCACACTGACACAAACACTTCGTTAGTAACCGTGTTAAATTTGCATCACTCGCTGCACTCACTCTCTGCACCCAGATCTGTCCCGGAGCGATGTAGTGCGAGACAGCAATGGCGTTTCCTTCCCGCCTGTGTTCACTAATGCACAGAGCAGGGATGCGCTCCAGTATTTCCAGTCGTTAATTTTCATGTGATTACATTATAACTCTGGCATTCACTTTTATCGCCGGGAACACCACTTTAAATTCGTTGCAGTTCCTTGTAGCGCTGATTTGCTCAAGCTTATTGCCCACAGTTTGCCTGAACAGAAGATGGACTACAGTGGCTCCAAGAGGAGAGGGCAAAAAACAGAAACGTTAGGACAGTTGCTTCCGCTCCATCGCGCGGCGGTATCCAATCACTGCTTTCGTTTGGCCGAAATATGCCAGTTTCGTCCCGGAAAGGAAAAACGGGCAAAAAAAACCCCTCGACATGCACAACAACATTGGCTCAAGGTGCAGACAGATAGAAAATTGATATTTAATGCAATTAGTCGCGAAGAATAGCGTCCGCCGAAAGGGGCATGGGCGCACGAGACGGCCGCCACTGCCAGCTGGTGGCGCGGCGATGACTTCAAAATTGTGTTTCTGCAGAATGGGTGGGGAACGAGGTGGTGGGTTCTGAGGGTGGGCAGGAGTGGGGTGGAGTGTGTCTGGCTTTTGGCAGAGGCGAGTGGCGTTCTCGGGCCGTGTCGATTATCTGACCTCGCCGAAGGGCTCGGTGAGGTCATGCGACTCGGTTGCAGAAAGTGGCAAAGAGTGCTGCCCGACCGGTGCGCGATACCAATATTCGAGGCTTAATAATATATATTTTAATATCAGTAGAGATTTAAATGTACAGATATCTTCAGTTTAGCATCTTTACAAACATTATGTAAAAAATTGACAATTTGCAGTATTTTATATTTTTTTAAACGGTGTTTCAATTGTTTTCTCATTTTTTTTTCTCATCTTTGCAAAGGAATAAGGATTTTACATGTGACAAATACTTGTATACCATATTTTCATCCTTCGTAACGTTTTTCGAATGATCCTCTAATTGGAAATAAAATATGTTTGATGTATCAATTCATCAACCTGCAAACAATTATTAACCTTTCAAATCCTATAACTACAGTATAGTCTTTCCCCGACATTTCTCCAACAATTGTCAAATGCAAAATAAATTGTATTTTTGATAAAATTTTGAATTCACTTAACAGATAGATGTTACCGAATTTTCTACATGAATTTTATTACATATGAAATTAATTGCATAAAAGTACTAAATGTAGTCAAAACTAACTCTTTATCATCTATATTTGAGAGGAAAAAGTTTAAATTAGACTTACGTGAAAATTCGTATCACACAAATGTCTCCGGAACGTATTATTCGCTCAACTCTGGGAAAGGCTGTACTCTAAAGCTTTGCTTTGCGTGAGTTTTTTAATCACACTTTGCTTATCGGTACAACGCACCGTTCGGGCAACGGTGGTCGGCCAGACACCAAAAACCGGGCGCAAAGAATTGCCCCGAGCTAAAACCTCATGAAATATTAACACATCGTCTCGCTCGCATGTAGCGGTTCTCGGTTTCTATATATTTTCCATAAGGCGAGCGAGGCGAAGGCACCGGCGAAGGCAAAACACAATAACAACAAACTAAAACGACAAGACAATGTCTGGCAGTCGCGGATAGCTTGCACGATTTGCAACGATGCACCGATGGAACCCGGTGCAGCACTTCGACGCGACAGAGCTGCAGACACACACACACACATACAAACACCGACGGACAATCGAGGCCCGTATGCCCTTCGAAGGGGTGGACATTTTTCCCAAAGCACCGGTCTGGGGACAGAAACACAAACCGCAGCGCGGATTTCGGGGAAAAGTTCATCGATGACGCGAGCGGTGCATTCGTTTGGAAGCTTTTCAGAGACCCCGACCGACCGGCAAGGCCGACTGTGATTGAAATTCACCCGAGAAAGGTGAGCCTTGTACGCTGAGGGCATGCAATAGACAGTTTCTTAGGAAGCGTGTCCCAACCTGTGCTGTGGTGAAGGTTCGTTGGTCAATTCCGATTTACCCTGTCGATGTGCCCGTGTTTCATGGGCAGTTTCCCTAGGAGGAGGTGGGCGGAAAACCACCCAAGTAAGCACTGGGAACATGATCCACCCTCCCTCGTAAGGGTGCTTGGGATGCGATGGTTTCGTAGGATTCGTTTGGGTCAAGATTGCAAACGAAGCGTAAGGCCACCCGCATCGAGCAGCCGAGCGGTGACTCAAGCGATCGAAACGAAATGCAGAGGAAACAGAAGTAAAAACAGAAAAAAACCAGTGGGAAGAATTAGACATGGGAGCGAAAATGCTGATTTGCGTCTAGACACCCGGTATCGAAATACACACCGGAGGAGATTGGGCACTGTTGCCCAGTTGGGCGATGATGATGGTAGTATCATTGTCTTGTAAAGCATTCAGTTTGCTTCATGAATGGAGACAAAAAATGGTTTCAACGGTGTCAGGGTGATAAGATTTATTAAATGGAAAAGAATATAACAATATTTAGGTAAAAAAATGTTTAAAAAATTGTTTGATACGCTTTTATTTAAACAAACGGAACTGAAAAACGAACGTAAAGATATCATAAGAGGCAGTAGTAGGCAATAGCGTTGAAGTTGTGTTACAACCATAAAATAAGTTCCATCATTAAAGTGCACCAAGGACACTCATTTAAATTGGATATCGCTCGCAACGTAAAACACACATAAATATCCTCGGAAACAGTATGTATGTTCGTTAAATCATGGTATCGCCTCCGGACTAATGCTTGCCGGCTGTCCTTGCAAAAAGCAAGGCAACGGCAAACCGCCTGCACGCTCGTTATTGCTCTTCATTAGTCCTGTGCATAAATTGTGCCCTGGCCCAATAGTGCAATGTTGCAATTGCACCCTGGAGGCCTGTTTTTCTCTCTTTCCCTTGCTCTCTTTGCTCTACGAATCCTTTTCCCCTTCACTTTTGTGGTATTACTCTTCATCCTTCCCGCTCAATGGAGCTTGCGGAGCTGCGAGGATTTGCTGCACCGAAGAATGCAATGCCGGGAGGAAAGATAAAAGTGAGCGGCAACAATTGGCAAACACAGAACAGGCCCCACTCCCAAGCGACGGAGCCCATTGCAAACCCATTGCAAACGCTTTGGATGGGCTGCTTTTTTGCTCTGCAGGCGGCAGTTGGAATTTTACATTGTAACACTATTTCCGAATGCACATGTTGCATCAACTTCCCGAGTGCATCCAGTTCCTGATCTCGCTCGTTTTTCTCATTGTCTCTTGCCGCAACAGCTTATGCTCGGCCATGCACTCGGAGGCCTTGACTGGCGGACTGGTACAGTGCGGGCTAAACAGTGGCTGCAGCTGTGATTGTGGAAATATATTAGGGATTATGGAATAAGGTTTCCTTTTCGCTCTGTGCGCTTTGTCACACAGGTCAAGGTCAAAGTTCAAGGCTATCATACTAAATCGGATCCTTTAAATCAGTGGTGTCCAACCTGTGCTCCGTAGCGTTAACAGAAGTGGTCAGCTTGGCGATAGCAGAGGAAAAAAAGCTTATTACGATTCATATCGTGCTATTATTTTCCTACAATCAAGAATAAATATTTAGCTAGCACGTCTAGAATAAGATTTAAACGATTTTTTTTTTAAATAAGTCTATAAGATGTATGTACTCAATAGATCACATCAAATGTATTTTCAAAGTCAAGTGGTGCCCAATCCTAAAAAAGGTTGGAGCAGTGCTTCAAATGAATAATTTGTGTTTACCATTCATCGAAGTGTCAATCGCTTAATGAGCAAAACATGAAATAAAACTTCAAGTGAAGAATTTTCCTCAACAATTTCAAACCAAACAGCTTAAAATCATTTCTTTTTTTGCACCGCACTGTACCGGAGTAAACTATCGTAACGCCTAGCAGACACTTCCCCGCCTCAAGTCAGTCGCCAAAGCGTTTCCAGTGTTGCTTGTTTTCGCTGTCTTTCTCTCTGTTCCATCCCTTCAAACCCCGCCCGCGTATCACTATTTATTTTCTTTTACTTACACCAAGACTTATCGCGATAGAACACACTCACTCTGCGCTCCCCGCTCGAATCTCTATCCAATCCGATCGCATTCGAGCTGCATTCTCCAGCTCTGCTTACTTGCATTTTTTTTTGCCGTGTGCTTTGTGCTTTTACTTTTATTTGGTCTTGCGTTGTGTGGTGCACCGTTCCCTGCACCGCTGGCGACCGGTTCAACCACTGGCTGTTTCGTTGTTTTAATGCAATTATGTTTCACGTTGTCTACCGTGCAGGCCCGCGTCGCGCTGGTTTGTTGATCACTCCACCGTTTCACGTGCACCCAGTCTGTCCCGTTTCAATTGCTCCCCGTTGCAAGATCGACAACAAAGATGCACCATTTGTTGTAGGGTCGACGTGGGGAGGAAGTGGGAGAGGTGACCAAGGGCCCACAGATCCCTCGCTTCGGTCGAGCAATCCCGGGCCCAAGTGCATTGATTTCTATCTGTCTGGCGGGTGCAGTTCCGACCCTGAGGTTTTCGCCCGTTTAAGGTTTTGTGTGTGTTTTTTTCCCTCTCCCCCGGAAGTCGGCCAATACGAGGGCTAGCAGGCGGGAAACTTGGCGGGAGAGGTCAAACGCAACGCATCGCAGACGGACACCAGACATGGGGCGGATTTTGAGCGGCTCGCCCTCCGACACAGGGCGTCTGTTTCATTGCACAATTGTTTCATGTTGCTTTTTTTTGCTGTCGTCCACTTACACTCGCAGTTGCACTTGGTGTTTTTTGTTGTCTGTCGTTCCAGCTTAGCATTTACTCATTTCGCTTCTTAGCGCGGCAGTCCAGTTTCGTGCGGAGGAATACAAGTTTTTGCCTTGTCGATCGACTAGTTTTGTGTGTGTGTGTGTGTGTGTTGTTGCTTGTTCCCCCTTTTTGCCATTTAGAGAAGCGCCCAGTGGTAAATGCAAAAATTATTCATGCCAATTATTGATGAGCACCAATTGCACCAACTGTCCCTATTTGACAGGCGGCGCTGTCTAGACTCGCCAAGCTCCAGGGAGGGTTTTCTTTGCCTCTGTTGCTTCGCTTTGCCGACGCATCATGGACGCGTCTTGACGCTGATAGGGCCCTTACGCGGCCAGTGGAAATGGATTTGGTTCTTTCGGGGTTTTCTTTTTTGTTTCTTCCCCTCCCAACTGCACACAAACGACAGGCCGGTGCATAAATTAGTTTGCAAGGCTGGAAATGGATTACGCACGGGCACGGGTGCACCCTGCACCATTTGGCGCACTTTCAACGGGCACTTTCATGCCCAAAAATGGCATTTATGTTGGAGAGGTGAGGAAGGGTTGTTTCAGGGATACGAGAAGAGGCACACAAAATCACGACTTCCAGTCGCTGGGGATCGATCGCGGTGTGAAGTTTGCAATACTAATTACAGGCGCTTGGGGCTAATGGGGCTTTTGGCCATTTTCCAGGTAAAGTTTGAGGAATTTAAAGCGTCCGTTTCTTATTTATGTTTTAGCAGTTTGGGCGAAAAACATGTGCGTTACTCATTTCTAATTTGCCGTAGCGAACGGTCCGTTGGCATTTGTTGAATGAATTATGGCTTGTTTAGGTGATTTAAATGGTGATGTTTTATTCTAGAATTCTACGAAATTGAACTGGTGTGTTTTACTTCAAAGATCATAAACGATTTGAAATAATCATTGTAAGAATTTGGTAAATCAACCTCAAACTTTTGATCTGATGTTGTGTTAATCAGATATGATTGTTTAATGTTTGCCTTTGCTTGATTTCACGAATTGGCTGTGTGGTGTTTAGACTCCGATTGATTTTATTGTGGTTGTTCATTGGTATTTTGGAAGCGTTACGAATTAAACGAGGAAATGTAGAATAGATCGTACCTCCGATAGTAAAGGAGCAGGGAGATAAGGGTTCAATAGGCGGATTGAAGCAAAAGTGAAGAACAGTTTGCTCGAATATTCGCTTAGCTGAAATACGTCTGATAAATGGGCATTTTTGATTAAATGTAGTACTGTTATACACTTTACCATTTATTCAAGAAAATTGGGATATTTCTGGCTTTTAAGTGGCTTCAACATTTTGGGAGAACAGCATTTTTGCTTAAATAGCACAATCCCCGTAAGAAATAGTACTGATTTGACAGGTAAACTGTCAAATTTAGAAAACCGCGTGTGTCGAAAACCACGTAACTAGGGAACAGACTGTATTTAGTATAACCATACACCGGTTAGTTATTGAAACCTTGATTGGGTTGGTATTAATTGGTGATGATCAATTACAAATTCAAACTTAAAATCACCTGGAATGGTTCCTACAACAATAAAATGTGTTGCTTTCTGAGCTGAGTTCAAATGCTCTTTTTTAATACATTAAATCTCACACAATCTCATTGACTGGTTGATTGATCTATGGTTTCTGTGAAATTTACTGAACTATTGAAAGCATTTAATCTGATGTTGCTTGTAAGTATGTTCTATACGTTTCACTTATGACATACTATGTAAGAAGCAGATTTATCGACCAATGAATGAAAGAATCTGTTGCTGTCAATGCAGATTTCATTTGTCTATGGAATTTTGCAACAGCCCCATATGCTTGTCGATGACATGAAGTTTTAGTAATATGATGTAAGTAATAAATGAGATTGAAATCAGAATTGAAAACATTCAAAATGTTTGGATAAAACCTCCATCAAATGATTTTGTATATAAATTGTTTCTTAATAAGCGGAGAGATTCCCTAACAAAGGTTTGGGCTATTTTAGCCAAATATATGTCCGTATAACATTCCACCGATTATATAACATTCTAAGCATAAGTTACCTCCTCGAAGTGCACTAACTCAGATAAATTTAAATTCAATAATGGAAGATTAAATTTTATGTTTTTACAGCCACTTTGTCACACAACCACTGTATTAAAAAACCGATGACTTTATGACATAAAATGACCAGCTAATGAAGTTTCATTCAATCATAAAAATAATATTCATTGTGAAGCTTAAAAAAAGTTGCTAATGTGAAACCATCAAATAAGCTTATCCATCATAAAGATCATGCACAGCAACTCTTTTTAACCTGCCTGTGAATGCTTACAGCACAAATTGCCCAGTTTATGGCTACGATTCGCCATCGTGCCAGCTATGCAACCGTACTCAACTGCACTGCACTCACCTAAAGCAGTGCCGGACAAGATTGTGAATTACACGTTCCTTTTAAAATCTCATTTCATTACTACCTTCTCATAGCGGGCCAATATTTCCCTTTTATCATTATTGCCTTCCTTAAAATCTCTTTCATCATCTACAAATTTTTTTTGAAGGGGGTAATATTGATGAAATTTTCCACCGCAGACTCTCCCAAGGTGCGTAAGGTAAATGGCAGACAGACTTTCATTCCATCTTTTGCCGATAGCATCTTTCGCTCGCTTGTCGTAAAGATAAGACTGAGGTCAATAATTGGCTATAAAGGGGAGATTATGCGATACGACTGGCCGTTCGCAAGACTCCGGTACTGTCCGTCCGTCCAAAACGAGTATGAGATTATTGAACCCCAGCAGCAGCTCAAACTATTCGGGTTGCCGAACGAGCAAAAATAAAACTGGGGGTGGCTGAGTGGATTTGAATGAGAATTTATTGCACAATTTGGCCACAACTCGACACAATTTGGCCTGTCGATGGACGATGACGAGACGGTTCACGCACACAGCGGCGGTGCGGAGCGTAAAGGGGGAAAGTTTGCATCGTGGCGTTGGCAAAAACATTGCCATTGAACGGGAAGGTTGAATTAACTCACTCACGTTCGCCGAAAGTCTCCACGCCGAGAGTCCGTGGAGCGCGCGGGCGATGATGGTCTTACGGAGCGTAGCGGCGCTGCAATCGCCCGACGATGCAACTGCACTTCGCACAGTTGGCTGTCTCCGATGCATAAACGGTCGTTGCCGTGCCGTTGATTTTTGTTGCCCTCTCCTTGCTGTTGGTTCTTCTCCTCTCGACAGAAGCGAGGAAGTCCCCTGGAACTAACTGTCTGGTTTCGGTCTGGGCCTTTGCTCCGATTCTGTTTCCCTTTTATTTTGCTCCGAACCACTTGTCCACCCGACGGAAGCACGACATGCAACAAAACGTTGTATTATATGAGTGAGAGAATATGTGCAAAATAGAGAGAGAGAGAGAGAGAGAGAGAGAGAGAAAGAGAGATGGAAAGAGTGCAGAAACGAGACGCTGAATGGTTGCAATGGCGAGAAGCTGCACATTGCAGCAAACGGCAACCTGTAGAGATTGTGTTTGTGCAAACCAAACCCCAAACCCGAATACATTCGAGTGAATGAAAGGAGAACAAGCACGAGAGCGAGCAATGGAAAGAACAGAGAAGCAACTGCTGGTGCACTGGTCTCGTTTCGTTGTTGGCCAATGCACTTTTCTGTTTGTCTCCCAGTCTAGACGGAAATTCGGATTGCACTACATTATGTACGCGGGCGCATGCAATCGATGTTCTCTTCTCTTTCTCCACGTTTTTTGCCCCCCATTCATTCCGCGGAGCTGACCTCGGGTTCGTTGGTTGTGCCGAAAAGGGGTCCCCCTTTTCACCCCCCATCCGTCTCTTTTTTCCGTTTGGAGAACGATTGGTGACGCCATCAACACACACACACGTGCGCCACACACCACTCGATGTCATTATCCCTGTTCTAGCGACGGTTTGCGGGATGTTTTCTAGTTTCCGTGTCCTCTCGCCCCCTCTCCCCCACACTCTGCCGCTTTTGTTTCCACTTTTCCCGGGGCGTGAACGCTAGGCGAGTGCACTCAGCCGATAGTGCACCGGAGGCTATTGTCCGGGTTAGAGTTCGCAGCGGTTTGGTGCATCGCGACTGTGCGCGCTCTCTCCAGCAGTGGCGCACACCGATGCACACCGATGCACTCGCGAGCACACCGTGCTGCAGCTCCCGCGGGGGTCACCCGGGCGGTCGGGCAGCTATGTGGAACACTGTCCGAATGGTGTCTGGCTTCGTTCCCCGTGCTGGTTTGTTTTGTTCGTTTCCTTTTTTGTTGTTGCTATCCACGAACATAGATTCGATGCCCGCCGATGACCTCTGGCAGGTTGTGCTGTTTTCCACCCACTTTCTGCTGAGCGAGCTGATGCGATGTTTTCTAATATATTTTTTTAAACACGCTCTCCAGTCCGCTACAGCAAAGGGTTTCGGAGAAAGGCTAATGAGCGTAAAATGGGAGCAAATTTGCACTGAAACAGGTCGTCGAGCGAGATTGGTTCTTTGAATCAGGGATTTGCATTTATAATTGTACGGTTTCTAGGGTGAGTAGAACGCTGGTTTATTGTTTGCCTCAAGTGACTTACATTTGTTGTTCTTTACTTTGATATTTAGATGACGTAGTGTAGGAATTAGTAGAGCTGCCCTTCTTTTTGTAAAAACGTTGAGCAAGGATAAGCTTACCTAAAAATAAAACAGAACGTGAAATATTAATATGTTGTATCATTTATCACATTATAAAATATGTATCAAGAAATCATCATTTATGGGTGTATTAACAAATATTGTAAATTTTGTAAATTATGCAACAGTTTGCATACCTTCAGGCGCATTAGTCTTTCAGACCCGACCATCTTCAACAACATGTCTTGCGAATAATCGTAAAAAATAAACTAAAACCTCACTTGAAGCACAAACCTGTTTTCCATCCTGTTACCCCCGAATGTACAACATTCGAGCATTAATTTTTTGACTGCATTACTTTCCTTACATTACAAAATCCCTCCCACCATCACCGCGCGGGCGACATAGCACCTTCTTGCGACAGACGCACGCGTTTTCGTGCCACCGGATGTCGCTTTCGGTCGCGTATCATCAGCACAATCAGGTAGGATAGGTAACCCCGAAACCCATCGTACTTGGGCGGCATCGGCTGCCAAGGGGTGCTGCCAGCGGGAACCGAAACCGCGAGATTCGTTTCACGCCTCGCTGCGCCTTGACGCGCCAATGTGTCGCACATAATTTCGATCACTTTGACCGATAGCCGAACGTGACAGGGGGTGGGGCTCGGTTTGCTGATCGTACGCGTACCCTGTGTACAGTGTGCGTTTTACAACATTGTTGCATTCGGGGCTGAGGGCGTGCAATGTGCAATAGTATGCACGGTGCAAAAACAAAAACAAAAAAGCTGTGATCTCTCGCGTAACTGACAGGCGATCTTGCCATCATGGTGGGATCTTGTGACATCGAAAGGTAGTAAAAACACCAACGGGGAACGAGTCTTTCAGGTGTTTGGTTGTCTTTCGTTTTTCGTAAGTAATTTTTACATCCTGTTTTGTGTCGTATTTTGTTGCAAAGAAATAAAGGGAATAAATCAATTCCCTTTCTTTATGCAGTCGTTTGTGAGTCCTGTCTTGTATACGAATCTTGATGTTTATACAGCCATTAATGTGCTGGAATATTAAATCTTACAATAGTGTTTCACAAAATCCATCACCAGCTCATACTTGAGTGTCTGCTTTTAAAGATCTTTCAACAAAACTGTGTAAATCATTTCCAATTTCAACGCAAAATTCCCACGATCACTACGAAATGACAATTTAAAAATGAAATACAATGTCAGTGCGGTAATTAAATGCTCACTAATTTAACCCATTTTTACGATCACCCAACGCCCATACATCACTCGTCGCGACGGAAAAGGATTCTGCTGTATTCCAGCGATGTTTTGCTTTCCTTTGCCCTGCACGGACAGGCCATTTTTTCTGCTGCTCACGTTTGAGTTAACGGAAAAATAACAAGCTCTGTCCTGCGCCAGAATGCAATTGCGTAAATCCCACACTACGGTCGGTCGTTTGTGATTTTGTTACACGCTCCATGTTTTTTTTCCTATTTGTGAGAGTTTGCGTGCGCGAGTATGCTTTTGCATCGTGGAATTTCGTCACAAAATAGCACCAATAAATAGATTCTGTCTTTTTTGTTTGAATGTTTGCGACATTTCGATGTATGGTGATTTGGTTTTGGTGGAGCTCTTTTTTTCTCCTCCTACGAGAGAGATGAAAATGCCGAAACGAACCAACTTTATGGTTTCAGCTTTCCGATGTGTTCCATTTCTGTGCGTCGGCCGTATTTTCATTGGTTGAATATTGGATCTGTTTGCTTCTTGTATAGCACGATGTTGTGTTGTTTGAAGTGTTATTATTTAACATTTGAAACGATTTATGATCGGTATTTATGTTTTTGGAGTTAAAAAATGTATTTATGGCTGCATCAGTGCGGATAAACGAGAGCGTGGATTTAACGGTTGTTATATAACGTTCTACTTTTTTGAAATTATAAAAAAATATTTGAAACTTGGCATTTTTACTTCGAATTGTTATATTATTATGTATTGTAAATAGTAAATGTAAATAGTACACAACAGACAGCAGTAAAATGTAAAATTGTTTTGCAACTTCGCCATTACTGAAAAACTGTCCATCGATCCTTCCATTACACTTAACACTAATGCCACGGCAAGAACAATTTGAGCATGCACATAATGCTTCCGTCTAAACTTTCCCCGCCCGACGCAACCGTTAGAAAAATACAACGGAGCAACTTTCTAAACTTTCCACCATAATTATGCTCGCGTATCGCACGATAGTGACTTCCTCCGACACGGCGGAAGCACCGACGGAGCCTGTATGCCTGGCTTTTCAATTGAAATATTTCACACCCCAAAATACCCGGCGGCGTCCAGTTTTCCCCAAAGCCAATAACTTTCCGCCTCTCTACAGTTATACCGGAAGCTACCGGCTGCTGCCACTGACGCTGCTGCATTGAAGCGTAACGATAAACTTTTGGGGTAACAGTTGATTTAAGATATTCCGAATCGGGTCCAATACCACGGTCCACTGTACTCGCCGATCGGAAGTAACATTTGTTTAAGGACGGTTTTCCTGCCGGCTACGTTACGGACAGACAACCGCCCCCCCCCCCCCCCCATGATTGGTGTGGTCTGGGTGTGTGGCGCTTTTCAACCACGCCAACTGAAGCAACTTTGGTGCAAAAACTTTCGAGACACTTTACATCACTTTGTACCCGTCCCGGGTGCGTGTGCGAGTGGTGAGAGCCCGGAAGGCCGTACGGTTTACGGTTTGATGGCGTCAGCCCGATACACTCCACGGTCCCTGCAATTAAAGTCCATCCGCTGCAAGCGCGCGTCTCCGATCGTCTGTTTGCCGGAATTCCGGAACCGAACTTGCAAGACATTGTTGATGGAAGGGATATTTTTGGGTGTCGTGCTTTTTCTGCTCTTTCTTTGTGTGGCTAGTTTGAAATGATCCAGCATTTGCTAACTTTAAGTGGTGAGTGGAGATCCAAAAACCGTCAGCCGCCATCAAGGACGCACAAGGTGAGCTGCTTTTGTAACATTGTAGCCCGCTCGGGATGAATTATCGGCCACGGTATCAATTGCAGCGCCCCGGATGGGAGGCCCGATAGAAAACAAAAAAAAGCAGGGCGGAAACCACCGCAAAAACAAAGGAGCCAAATTGCACTTCACTAGACAGCTCAAATTACAGCTCTTTCTCGCATTTCCAGCGTGGGGATTGCTTTTTTTCCTTTTGATGGGAAGCGGAATCCTTTTTAACGAGGCGCCGAGGAGCGTGCAAACATTGTAGAACAATGTGTATGTTTGGAAAGGAAAGGATGGTCTGTTTAATTTACGATGCCCTGCAAGCTGACTGACGTTGCATGTGATTGGGGGGCTGGGGTAGTTACACGTACTGGCCAGGCTGGGTCTTGGGTGGTCTTGCGAACTACAAATCAATTCCTGCTGATTTAAGGTATCTTTTCTGCTTACTGGTCTGATAGCTATTTTCAACCTGACGCCGACGATTATTCGGAAGATGTTTTAAAGGACTGAATGCTCTAAAGTTAGACATTGTCAAGGCGCGGTACAGTGTAACACGCTATGGAAGAACCACAGTTTGTTTTTGATTAACTCATTTTTTTTCTTATAATTTATATGCCATTTATTCAAGCCCTTCTCAATGCACAGCGACACTGTATTCCTTCCAGCATTATATTCAAAATCTCATCAAAAAGCAATAAGACACATGTACACTTGTTCATCCACATGCAGGCTATTCTCAAGATACGCTATTCATACAGACTGGGAAGCAACTGCACATGTCGAATATCTGCGAAAGTCTTAGTTCACAGCCAAAATATAGGTAGTTTTTTTTTTAAACTTTGCTTGAAGTAGTACGAATTTAGTGACTAGAATCAATGTTTTGATATGATTCTGACTGGAGATAAAAATTGTGAAACTTTTTGAATTTTTAATTTTCTCAAAGAACGTAAAAAACACGCTTATCTCAGAATTCGTGTATCAGATGTATAACACTTCTTGGACGGACTTCCTGTACAGGTCCACATAATGAGTAAATGAAGGAGGATGCAAAGGGCACATGTTACTTGAAATGATTTCTTTATTCCATTGATCAAACATTAAATATGTATGATATGGCAACAGTTATATTATTCCTAGTTTACATTTTTTATTTAATTTCCTGAACAACATAACACAAATGCAGCAAACTTTGTGAAACGCTTATTAACTTTATTTCAAGGCCGATTATTCAAGGTAAGACTAGGTAATCTACCCCAAGTTCTCGATATTGTGTAGAAGAAATATTGACTTTTATTATTCAGGAATTTAATTCGTAAGACTTATTGAAATGAAGCACCCATTGAAATGAATTTAAAAAGATAATGAAAGCATCTGCAAATGAAAGCGCAAAGTTATTCTAAGTAAACCAAATGAAACCGCTGAATCATTTTAATATTAATGCAAAAACATAAAGGTCAAATTATAAGGCATTGAAATAAAACGATATGTGGCATGAGTAAATAGTGATATGAAGCAAATTTGAAATTGCCAAAGAAATTCTTAAGTGTAGTCTTCAGAACTCCACACTTCAGAAGGAATAGCCAAGGAGAAATACAACAAAATCATTTATTATATTGTTAATGTTAAATGCCAATAAGTCTCTTGCACAATGGGTTTCCCTTTTAGAGAAACCTTCCAAAATAAATAACTACACGCCTTTTAAAATCTATTTTGCAAGATTAGCCAGCCACCAAATACTACACTGCTATCAACCGTCACAATCATCTATCAACCACGAAAGAAGTACAGAAAGCTGCTTTTGCAATTGCACTTCTTCTACCAACCACTGACCAGGGCCTCCACCGGCCAAAGCTTAATTGTGTAGTTACAGCAACAAAAACCACAGTGCCACTTTTTTGCCATGTGTGTGTGTGTGTTTTTTTTTTTTTTTGTGTAGTGCGTATGCGCAACACCGGCGGCCAACGAACCCCCTTGGGAGGATACACGTTGGTATCCTGCGCTGTTCCAGTGCACCGTTTGCCCCCAAAGAATGTCGTGTTGTAGCGATAAATCAGCGCAAGGGGCCTCCTTTTTTCGGTAATTGTTTATTATTTTCGAGAATAATTAATATTTCTCCCAGCCAATCTGACAGCGTACGCACAGCGAACCCGACCGCCCCGGTGTGTGTGTGTGCGTCTTCCTGCCTGGGTGATCTTCTTCTTTCTTGCACTGGCCGCGGCGTGCTCGGTGCTTTGCATGGCTTTGCTGCCGATGTTACCAGAGCCAGGCCAGATATTTGGCGTCGTATGTCATGTGCAGTTGGGAGAGAAATTAATTTCGCGACAGAGATTGATGGTGCATCGTAGAGCCGGGACCACCCCGCCCTGTACACCGCCGTGACCAAGCGAAATCGCATCCCTGCGCGGCTGCGTGGTTTTAAGCAAATTAGGAAACGCTGGAACACGGCGATTGTTGCATTTTTGCTGTAGCTCCGTTTTTTTTTTATTTGTTCGTCTGGTTCCTCTCGTCCCGGGGTGACTGTGTTTGGATTGTTGTCTTCTTACGGTTTAATCGTTGTTTGCCGAAACTCATGGGCATGAGGAGACAGCACTTGGGGAATAATGTAACAACGCACGAAAATTGCACAACATTTGTCTGCGTCGTGCAGTCGCGGACGACACGATCCGTGCAAGGGATAATAAGCAGCAACGCAGCTCGGCGAGGTTGAAGATGTTTTAATTTGCTTCCTTTTCACCGGCCGTCAGCCATGCAGCGTGCGTCTTAAAACGGAAAACGGGAAGCCTTGGAGACTGCAGGCAAAGTAGCAGTGCCCTTTGGTCGGTCGGCACGCAGAAAATGGCTCGTAAAACAGCCCCAAACTGGAAAGCCTACACCGCCACGTACACCGCTTGTCAAATGCAGTTTTTGAAAGGCTGGTGGCTTGAAGAAGCACACAGCCAAACCCGCACCAAAAGAACTATAAAGAAACATCTTTCCTTAATGATAATGACAATTATAAATTGCTGGGATGTTTACTTTTGTTATTTAAATCGCAAATTTCTCCCTTGCTCCAGTGACGACAGTTTAAGTGGCTCGCCACACACTCGGCCCCCGCTCGGCGTTCGTCATCGTCAACTCTCCTTCGCTCCCGGGCCAACAGTGCACAGCCCGGGACGCATACTGCACCGGGTGAAATGTGTTTATTTATCGCCGGGATGAACGAGCGGTAATAAAAATCACATAAACCGAGTCAACCTTATTAAATGCTTTTCATCGAGGTCATTAGGCGGTACCGTTTGCCAGGGATGGAATGCAAGAGAAAAGAAGAAGAAAAAAAAACATGAGTGAAAAGAAAAGGACACAAGGACAGCGTGGCTGGCTGTTGGAGGTGCTGGACGCTTTCCTTTCTATGACCCCGTTCGGTCAGTTTGTCAGGGGGGCATTAAATTGTGACGAGCAGCTCTTCTAGCGCGTGGTAGGGTTGGGCAGATGTTTGTTTCTCCATTTTAGTTAATTAAGAAGCTTTCTGGACGGTTTTTATTGAAAGCAAGAAGGCATCTTGGTCTTGTAAATCGAGTATAAATAATTGCAGATTGTAGAAGGTAGAACAAGATAAGGAAAATCATAAAAGTCACGTTCGAATCATTGATAAACCACCGACTCTCTTTTCAACAAGCTTATTCAAGCCTGCAGTTTTTATCTTCAAATCTCAACATAGGAAAGATTATTATAAGTTTTGGTAAATGACTACTGCAGTTTGTTAACAATAAAAAGATTTTGTTGAAATACATCTTTCAAACTGCTTCAAATAGCTCCGAGGACATCGAAAAGACACGACATGGATGCTATTGCCAATGCATCTAATCCAAGTTCTCGGTTCGATTTATCACATTGGACCGGTTTTCATATGCTTATCAAGGAGTCTCGTCCATCCCAGCCGTAAGTCGGGTGTGTCCGTCGGGATAGTAAATGAGCCAAACGAAGAAGCTAAAAAATGCATACACACACACACACACACACGCACAACGTGTTTGCGAGTTTTCGGTAGACAAAGTGCGCCCGGCACGTCGCGCAAAAGGATCGAAAACGGTTTCCATAATTAATCGATCATTTAGAGCTGAAATTTATGAACCACCGCCGAACCCGAACGAACGAGCCAACCGACGATTTTGCACCCCTTTTCACGTTCGGAACGGAATGCCGCAGACGAGCCGCAGTCCAAACACCCTCCCCGGGGCGGGCAGTCCAAGATGTCCAACCCTAGGAGCAGCAGCAGTAGAAGCAGCAGAAGCAGCAGCATAAATTTCCAGACGACATTTATTTTGCTCACTTTCGGGTTTCGGATAAGCTTTTTTTTTGTTTTGTTTTGGTGTTCGTTGTGGTCTTTCTTTTTCTGTCTGCATTTTTTGCTTGCTTGCTTGCTTTTGTCTTGCGTTTTGACACTTATGATAGGGTGTTTTTCGGGTTGTGCAAGTGCAATAACCTGTGGATGATTGGAAAAAAAGTACGGAGCTTTACTTTAAAGCCCTTCCATGCCACGTGATCAAAGACACTGAAAATTGGGATTAAAAAGTGAGTTGAATTGTTTGAGCGGACTCGAAACTACCCATTGCATCTTTAAATATATTACCTATAACGTAACGTACGTCCCACGACTTCTCCTTTATTACTCACTTTGTGCATTTTTTAAAAAAAAACCATTATTCCATTTGTGCCCGTTCGTCGTCTACCAACCGTTTCCGAAATGACGAATGTCTGGTTTTGGCACCTCCGGACAGATCGTGCCCGACGGACGGAACGCTTCCTTCCTTCCCACCACGCCATCCAACCGAGACATACATGGATACCGTTTTTTTTTCTTCCTTTCATTCTTCTTCCTCTCTATATTGGGAGACACAAAGACCGCAGAGAATACAAGACGGCTGCGCGGTGCGGCCGCCGTTCCAATTCAAAGCGTTCGCTGTCGCATTTGGATGATCATCAGTCATTTAATTGACCTATTGGGAGGCAACATGCCGCCGCCGCTGCTGCCGCCGCTTTATGCTGCTGGCCAGGCTGGCTGGCTGGTCTGGGCGCTGCTTGCTGATCTGCATATTAAAACCGCATGCATCATCCATCACTGACAGCGGGATGTTAATCAAAATATATATTCTTTTCTGCTGCTGCTGCTGCCGCCTATTTTGCGCGGCCGGGCAGCCGGGAATGCACACAGATGCCAAAACGGATTTTGGCAGTTGAAAGTGGAAAGGCTGTGGCTGTAGTTTGTTTTTGTTGGGTGGTTTGCTTTTGTGCAAGTTTGATTTCATTTAGCTGAAAGGGTTATCAATTTACAGCAACTTTTTCGATTGCATTCTTTTCGGCGCAAAAAAAGGCAAAAAAGAATGATACAACAGTTGGGAACAAAAAAAAGGAAATATATGAGATGTGTTAATAAAGTAATAAACAAACGAAATACTTTACAATTTTCCTTTGGATAAGTTACAGTCGTTGCCACCTAATTTTGGCTCTAAGGCATCAATTTTTAACAGTCATCATCGGTCAACAGTCAGACATATTTTTACAAAGTATTTCAGTATACTTTTGACAACTTTTATTTTACATCAAATAAAAAATACAAAAATCATGTAATTTGAGAGTTTTTTGAGAAAAAAAAATTACATTCTATAAATTTTAAAGCCATTGTTTACTCCTGAAAATACATGCTATTTTTCACACCATTCAAACTTCCAAAATTGGTACAGTAATTGTTATATTTTGAATAAGATCATAGAAATTATTAACTACTTTATTTAATTTAAATAATTTTGGATTCAAAAATTGATGCATTAGAGGCAAAAATTGTAACACGCTGTCAAAAAATGGTGTCTTTGATACAAAAATAGGTGAAAAAATTTTAGAGTCAAAATTTAGCGACAACGGCTGTAGTAATCACGACGACTGAAACAGTAATGAGCCCTAAGGAGGAGAAATGACTACCATTTCCATTCAAACAAACAGTAACCATCGTGCTGCAACTGTCTTACACAGTATTGTTTCTTCTAATAACTCCAGCAGCCCTGGTCGATTACAACATTGTGATCCCGTGAAAATTAAAAACAAACTTTTAAAGTAAGTTGTAAATTAAAAATGTTTTGGTGCTTCATTGTTTCCTCATTCATGCTTTGTAAGTTGAAAAGAATTATTATATTTGCCCCATTCTCTCTCTTTCTCCATCTTGTCGAACGACAATCGGCTAGACAATACGTTGAATTGGATTTTCACACTCCTTCTCCCCTTCATAAAACCGCTCAAATCGAACTACAAAGTTGTCATACACTTTTCTTTTGCGTCGAAGTAACGAAAGAAAACGCCCAAATTGTCAAACGACTGCACACACATACACACACCCCGTACACGTACCGAGCTGGCATGATCAAAGGTAAGCGCCCGGTCTGTAGTATGCATCATCGAACCGATGCCAAAAGACGAACCTCGGTGCCGTTTTGGTGGTGCGGCAGGCCAAGGTTGAAAATGTTTGTGTGCTGCACCTCCCTAGCCACCCTCCCCACCCTCCCTTTCAATTTAACTTATTGTCCTTGTCGCTCTTGGTGTGTGTGTTTGTGTGTATGTGGCTGTGTGTACAAGCGCGCTTGGAAGCGTGAAAATGCATGCATGCTTTCGGGGCGCTTTTTATGAAGTCTAGTCCCTGTCTAGACGGGGACCCGACTCCACTCCAAAAAACCCTCGACAACCACACACACACACACAGGACACAGCACAAAACGAGAGGCGCGCACAATAACAATACGGTGGCGCGCGACCAAAAGCGACCACTTGTGCCGTTTTGTACGATGCATGCGCCAAAAACCCACCAGCGAACGCCGTCGACCCCCTCGACACGTGGCTGCAGCGCGGTGACCGATCTCGAGACTCTCCATCCATCGTTTCCCGGGCTCCCCCCATTGCGACGATGCGTCCTACCGCCACGAATGCAAACGAACGGGTAGTGGGGACGACCAGCATGCAGCCGAGCGAACAAATGACGATAATGGTACACCGAGCGCACAACTCCGCGCGACAGCCCGTCCGACTCGACCGACACCTTGCAAACGCGCGGACCAAATCGAACGAACGACGAACGGAACCGGGCGGGAGCGTCTTATCGTTCGACAAGGCATCGTTATGCACCTGGCTAAGCAGCTACTAAGCTGCAAAAGGTCGGGCGGCACCCGGGCCGGTCAAATTAGCTCCCGGCTCCGATAAATCCAATTTTCCTTCGCCAATGGTAGTTTGATGTTTGGGAAGAACCGAAATCCCTCCCCTCCCCCGAGGGGGGGGGGAATATTTTCGGGTGAAAATTCGGCACACAAACGAGGGCAAAGAAAGGGAGAGATTACCGTGATTGACTGTCTGAGCTGTCCCGGGCGCGACTGACCTGTAAGAGGATAACACTACACACTTGGCAAACCCATCACCCCAGTGGGCCACGGTTCACTTCGCCCCGAGCAACGGAACGGATTAGCATTACGGATGCTTCCACGGCGTGATTGGAACGCCTCGCGTATGGTTTGCGTGCTTTGTTGTGCTGTGATCCTCGACGCGGAGCATAATCGGACTAAACCGGAAGGGATTTTCTTCCAAGCCAAGCTCGGGGGAATTGTTTTCTTAACAAAGGGAATTTCAAATACCATCGGCAACAGTAAAAATTGGAGATAAGTCATTGATTCCCTTTCGTGACAGATGCTTGTTGAATGTTTAAATAGTAGTGATGATGTATGTGCTCACTCAGCTTTAGATATGCTAGCAGTCTCAAATTATCGAACTATGCAGTTAATAGCAACAGCAAGTGTTTGTACATATACTTTCGTTTTACGTTTATTCTTAATAGAGATTATTTAAGTTCATTTTTTTACCTCGATTTTTTTGTGGAGGTATGAATTATTTAACTTGTTGTTTGTTTGTAATACACCTCAATGCATGCATTTATTTATTACACTCTTTTGCTATTATCAGATCATAGTTTTTAAACATTTCTATTGCTTTCATATGATTTCTTCAGTTAACATATTTGTTTAACAATTTGCTCGAATTATTTGTTTACTTATTGAACTCGTGTGTGTATTTTTACAGTCATCATGTTCTTATTTCATATTTCACTGTAAATTTGTGTTTCTCTGCTTCTTTCCGACGATTTAGCTCTTTTTTGTTAATGTCGTTTGGTAGTGTATAATGGCAGATGTTTTAATTTTTCATCTAGAATTTAGTTTGTAGAAAAATGAACAAGGTGAAATGTTGAAAATATTATACTTCAGAGACTATTACACTATCATAAGGGTTATTACTTGATCTTTCGATGGGTAAAATATCCAAAAAATATAATTAAAGGTTAGTTTTGAAAATAGTACATTGAAATAAATATATTTTACTGAAAACATGCCTACAAAACATTCAAATAGGAATGAGAGTGTTGAGAGGAATGAGAGAGAGAGAGAGTGCAAAAATTTAATGTTTCCACTATGTGTCTCAATCGAAGCTTTAAACATAACAGCTGTACAATTATCTTTTTAAATCATTATTTAAAATCATATTATTAAAGAAAAGAATGCTATGTTAAAGTATAAAGTATTACACAAATCAATGAAAGCACCATTACTTTACCATGAAACAACTCACACTTTCTTCTTTCAAAACACACCGTAGCTCACCATTTTACTACCATCTACTGCACGCCAATAAAAAGATGAGAAACGTGCAACACTATCCACGTACTCCAGAATCCACGCCAACCTCAAGCACGGGTGTCTTATGGCAATGATGTTCCATCACCTCCATGTACGGAGAGGTACTGAACTCACACAAGTACTTCCATGGAATTCCCGCAGGGTAATTTCAGCGTGCCATGGTACCATCGCTAATAAAATTGCAATATCATTGCATGCTTTCTTCTCCCTCGAAAACACTACACCACAAGTTCAATAGGTATATTCCCGCAGACAAACAGAAGGCGCGGGAAAGTCACGCAAAATCGACATTGCAACCGCAAGCGAGCAGCAGCAGCAGCGGCAACAAACAATCATCAAATCGTATAAAATACGACACACTTGCCCGCAGCAGCAGCGCAACTTCGATCTGCTCATCTGTTCCGCTGATCTGTAGCTTTCGCCAAATCCGCGGTTACAGACAGATTCGACGTGCAGGCAGCGTGTATCGAACCGCGTAAAATTTTATTCCCCGAAACAAAACAGTCACGACCGGCGGACTGGGTTCATGTTACGATCGCGCTATTTCACGCCCAAGTAAGATATCAGTTGCCGAAACCGTCAGGTTCGATTCATTTTCGTGCCGGCGGACACGATGGGCACGACGATGGCCGGATCGAATGCATTCCCGCACGTTTCGTTTTCGGCTGCAAGAAATTGGAAATGTGAGATATTTGCACCCTCCCCAATCCATGGGCAGTCGTAGCCGACAGGGCGTGTTTTTTTTTTTTTTAACCGAAAGGATCGATTCCTACTGCACGGTTCCAGCTGGCAGCAGGATGCCCACCCCCACCCGGTCCGAACAAGCAACGGCTTGATTTATAAACTCATAATTTTGCATAAATTATGAAGCACAAACTGTTGCCAAATTTAATCCCATTTGCTTATGTTCGCCGGGCGGTGGCGCTTGTCGGGGCAAACTTTTTAGCCAAAAGCGTCCGACCTGCTCCAACCCTTGCCCTTGCTACACCGAATTATCCAAAAACACACACTCGTTCAGCAAATGAGATCAG
Source organism: Anopheles merus (assembly GCF_017562075.2). Taxonomy (NCBI): domain Eukaryota; kingdom Metazoa; phylum Arthropoda; class Insecta; order Diptera; family Culicidae; genus Anopheles; species Anopheles merus. The sequence goes on along the minus strand of NC_054083.1, from coordinate 30,310,856 downwards.
TTGTTGGTGGTTTTGATGCTGTAGGGCAGGGCAGGGACAACAACACTGCTGCTGGCATACAAACGCGGGCGGAGGAGGACCGTAGCAGCTTCACCAGAGCTCGCGACCACAGCGGCACAGGCACTGCAAGAACTTTTGCCACCAGCCAACCAACCTTGTTTGGAAAACTTTCGAGACTGCCACGCTGTCGAGCTCTTCGTCTCCGCGACTCCCTCCTTCGCTTAAACCACGAGATGGGGCGCAAATTGCATAAAAAGGCAAACCGAAAACCAACCGAATACAGTCGTGTGGGCTCATCTGGCCCTGGTATCCGGTATCTGTCAGCCGAGTAAGTTCACCCTCCTACTCCTATTCCTTTTGCGATCTGCAAAACACGTGTCCCGACTGCTGCGGGCCGCAAATAAAAAACCACAAACGATATGTGACTTCTAATATAAACTGACACTTTTTATTTGCAGCTGCTGTGGGGCGACGGGAAGAAAGCTTCTCGAGCTATTTACACTCATACACACCTACCAGTGAACTTTTTGGGGATTGTCTCACTATGGTTTTCCAACACCACTTGATGTAGGAGGAATGAGCGTAGAGTTCCGTTTCGATCGTTCAGTACGAGTTGTTGTAAGATTCCCGTCTGTTTATTACATAGCATGATGGTCAATTACGGGAAATTCATATTCAAATTACTTCACTTGTTATTAGCATTTGGAGCGTAATATGCTGAGGTGTGAATTCATATCCTGTCAAGCAAAGCGCTTTTCGTATAGCATGGTAACAAGAAATATGGTCGATACATGACAGCGTTATAATACAGATTAGAGGTAAAAAAATAATCTTCCGTTCAGCCGTAGATGTGCTACATTTTGATGCAATTTTATGGCATTCTTATGTGATTCAGTATCAATTTCCAAAAGTCTGATATATGTTCAAGAACAATTCCACGACCGTTGTAAGTTCAGAATCAGCATCAAGATCTTAATACCGTCGGAATCAGTTCCAAGACCTGTATAGGTTTCAGTCTCTAGAGCGGGTTGGGTTCAGTGTCAACTTCCAGTATGGATTCAGGACAAATTCCGGGACTGGTATAAGTTTGAGATCAGTTCCAGAACCGATATGGGTTAAGGTTTTGTAAACGGACTATCACAGGGTTTCGAATCTAATAAGGGTATAGTTCAATCACTTAGGGCAGGGGTCTCCAAACTACGGCTCGCGGGCCGCTTGCGGCCCTCAAGAGCCTTTAATGTGGCTCGCGATGACTACGTAAAGGTTAAATTGAGCTGTTAGCTGATAGCTGTCTATTGGGACTAACTACACTTACTCTAAAGGAAGCGTCAAAATGACCCTCAACAACGTTGATTGTGAAGCAATGCGGTCCGCGAAGTGAACATTTTGGAGACCCCTGACTTAGGGGAATGTTGCAAGCATACTGTGAGGCTGTCATCAGATTACGTTTATTTTAATTAATAGTAACGTGTAATTATGGCTCTACAGCAGGATTTATTTAGTTTATTATGTGTACAGCTAAATGCAACACGAAAATAGCTCCAAATGATGTTTTTTAGAAAACATCATCGGTATCAATTCGAAGCTTTTTAAACCGCCACTCATAATCTGATGACAGCTCTACAGTATGCTTGCAAAATTCTCCTAATCCATTGCAATACTCCCGTATATGATTGCAAACTTCCACAGCTTGCTTGAAACATTCCCTTACCGATTTGAAACATTCCCCTAATTGATTAAACTATTCCCTTATATGATTCGAAACCCTGTATAGGGTTGAGATCAATACTAGGACCAGTGGCGGATTTAACGGTGCGCGGACTGAGCAGCCGCAGGGGCCGTCAATGTAGGGGCCCCGTGTATGGTAATTCCAGCATATAGAACAGTGTGTACAGTAGTCTCAGCTAGAGTTTCTGCGCTAGATAGGGGCCCCATGGATGAAGGGACTCATAAACTATAGGGGCCCAGTACAGGGATTCTGAGCACCCCCCCCCCCCCAGCAAACATTTAAAATTCATTCAAAACCTAATGCAACAATATGCACCCCCCCCCCCCCCCCCCCGATCGACACCAACCGGGGGGCCTCTTCTCCTTTTAACGCTTAGGGCCCCCAACACCCTAAATCCGCCACTGACTAGGACATGTACAGATTGGCGATCAGTTTCAACACTGGAATGAGTTTGTATTCTGTTCCTGGACTGGAATGAAATCAGGCTCATTTTCGGAACCGGTATAGGATTAAGATAAGTTCAATTATCACTACTGACTGGGAATGATTACTTCAAGATTAATTCAGACATAGGTATGAGCTAAAGATCAACTTGAGAACCGTAAAATGTAGAAAATACCAGCCAAGACTAGTTCAAAATCAAACATTGGTTTGAAAACCTGTTTTTTATTACACCTTGTAGTGAAAGATCAACTTGAAATTGTGTGGCCCTGTAGTTTTGTTATTGAGTTCAACTACATTCATTAAAAATCTGCTTTTAAAAAGTTATTAAGTTTATAGGAAAGTGACTTTCGAATTATGAATAATGAGAAAAAAAACCGAAAAATAGCTTTTAACAAGTCGAAGAAAATGCATTCGTTTCTAACTTGAGCACTATTATCTCAATTTTGTTCAATCTCCTCTAAGTCGAGCTCTACGAACAATTACAAATGCTTCATCGGGTCTGGCGCGTGCAATAAAAAAACGAACCTTCCCAGCACACCTTTGAGCTGCTGCAGTTTCGCAGATACGCACGGCTCAGTCGGCTTTACAAGCTCCATTCCCAAGGTCTTTAATCACTTTCCCGGATTCCTTGGCAGCACCGGGTCGGGCTTTGGCGGACAGCATTGGCATGCAAATAAATCAGCTTTATGCGGGATTAAATCACAACGCACCGGGTGAACTGTTCCTCGCACACACACAGCCAATCAAAAGTGCAATCCCAGACAAGCGTACTAAACGCAGTCTCTGTCGCTCGGGGCACTGTCGTTCGTTTCCTGTAAACCAAATCCTCTCAACAACAGCAAAAAACTCCTTTTTTATTTGCTGCCCCTTTACGAGATGCACAGACAAATCCTGCCACAAACTGTTGTGCTGTTGTGAGATAATTCCCACCCTGTCCACCAGATTGGGCTGTTGCAATGTTGCAATGTTGCGTCTGCAGCCGCGGCTCCGGGTAGATCCGATTGTTGCGGAATCACGCCCGCATCACTCTATCACAGAATGCAAAATATGATTTCATTCAGCGTGCGGGATTTATCGCAGAACATTCCGGTTCCAGCAAGCAACAAAGTATTGCCCTCCTGGGAGGGGAAAGGGGAGAATGGATGAATGCAACGATGGGATTTAGGGCGACTTCTTCATTGTGCAGTGTGAATGATAGAGAGAGAAAGAGAAAGAGAGAGAGAGAGAGAGAAAAAGAGAGAAGGGAAGAAGTGCATCAGCATTGATATACAAAAGGGAGTCAGTTCATTATCGCCAACGGTTGCTACAAATCACGAAAGCATTATCATGGACAGGAAAGGAATGATCTTTGTTGTGCATGTAAAGAGGATAATGCTATGATGTGTATTAGTGGATGAAAGCGAGTTTCTTTTAACTGAGCAACTGTCAGCTAATTGATATGGTTCCTCATGATGCTCGGAAACATTGCTTCTGATTATTGACGCTACAATCCTTTTTATTACGCATTAAATTACATACAAAATTTTAAGCCCAAAAACCAGCTCAAAATACTGGTACACATTGAAGTAATTTAGAAAATTTAATTTGAGTATCTTCAATATTACCAAGATAGTAAAGTTTAGATAGGCAGTTTAGTAACAGTAATGGAGTAAGTTTACAAACTTCCAACATCATCCCCAAAAGACTTAACGTTTTCCTACCAAATGATGTCCTACAAAACGAATGTATCTTCTAGGTATTGTACAGATCACCCAGGAGCTGTTATCACAAACATTTTACCCTCTTGCAATTTGGTTGACGCAGTGAACCATCATCATCCATACTCTCCACATGGCAAACTTTCACATTTTTATCAGCACCGTTTGCGTTCCCTTTTTTTGTAGGTACTTACCCACCCCACGAGCATTGTTGTGTCATAATTTAACGTGCGCATGCAGATGTCTGCCCCGTAGCTATCTTTCCCGGCTGGCCGGCCATTAAACGGCGGCTAATTGTTGCAGCCAATGCACCATAACCGTTACTCAGGCTCCGGTCTGGGGATGCCTGTCGCTCACTCCCACCCAATAACCGGACCCCGAACGATCGCGAGTCGGTCGGTCGGTCGGGTTTGTCAGTTGTCAGGCGGCGGCAATCGTTACAGCGTCTGCCAGTCCAGTTCGCCTGCGGGACGCAATCAACTCCAGCGTTCCGCCGATGCAGTGCTATCAATCGCTGCTGAAAGCTTTACAGCCATTTTCCGCCAAGTCCAAGCGGAGCTGCAGCGGAGGAGTGAAATTCCGGGCCCGGCAGGAAGCGTCAGCTCTCATCTGCGCCACGTCAACGCTCACGCTTGCTGTCACTTTCGCCACTGTCAATCTGCAGGAGGATTTGCGCTCGGTTGCTACATTGGAGCACGCTGCCGGACGGTCCGGGTTGCAGACAGATGGTAAAGGTCGTAATTATTTTTTCATGCCAAATTTCAACGTCATTTTATGGCGGTTAATGCATAAATGTGTACACACACTCACACACATACGGCCGACACCGTTGCAGTTTCACACTTTACGTCATTTAAACTCATTTGCAGCACATAACGTCATCCATTGCAATTTTATATTCATTTTTTGAGGCCTGTGTGCTATGGGAATGAGTTTTTTTTTTTGTATTATTGTATGTCGTTTCCATTGCATTCACGTTAATTCCGTTACTGGCTCGGCTTATGATGGTAAGAGAGAGTGTGTGTGTGTACCATTTTTTTGTATTATTTTGAACACCGTTCCAAAAGTGCGCACACGCATTTACGAACCATTTTAACGACCGCGGTTCGAAGACGGGCACGACACTTGCGCAGCAGCCTATTTACTGGCTGGTTCAACGGACGTTTACGATTTTACAACGCCACAGTCTGGACATGGTCGAAACGACGCCATCCCCGCCTTTCCACTCGCTTTCGAGCGATGAACGTTTAAATATGAATTATAGAGTGAAGATACGTGCTTCTTTTCTCCTGTTTCTACATTCGCTCTCATGTGCCTGCATGTGTCCAGGATGCACGAGATGCTTTCCACCAGCTGCCGGTGACCTCGAAAGACCTGAAGAGCCTGCACTATGTGGCCTAGTACATCGCTAGGGAAATTTTATCGGTACGCCGGTAATGGAGAGTCGATGCTAAATCCTGCCCAGTGCCTTCCGTTTGTCTAAACGTAAATCTTACGATAACACTCCCACAACCGTCCCTTCGCGCTAGGGACTAGCGTGAGCAGCCAGCCACACCGACAGGACCTACACTCGACGGGGTGCCTGTAGGAGTTACACGTAGCGCACTGCACTGGGTCAGCTGTACCGGTACGTAAAGTTGCACTCGTACGGCGGCACCAGACGATTGCACCATCCGGCTGTGCACGATAATTACTGGCCAGTCGGGAGGCCCAGGATAAATCGTTCGACAGTGAGCATTAATTTAAGTCTGAAACTCTACCCCGCAAGCAACATGGCCCAATATGGCCGTGTAGACAGATGAGCGAGAAAGGGAAGGAGTAAAAGGATAGAGGTGGAAATTAAAATTGCACTCGTGTGCACCCACCTGATGGGCATGGGGGATTGGCAACAGGATTGGCAAGTGTGGCACAGTGTTGCAATAACTGCAACGGACACCGTTGTTGTAGGACGTTCTGGACACAACGTGGCACTGGCATTGAGAACGGTTATTGCAATGCACGAACGAATTGCATAAGAGCTGGGCACGGTTTTAATTTTGAAATAGTGCAGCAATTGTTTACACACTGTCACACAGCTAATGGTTTGAGTTTAAATCAAGATTATAGCGGGGGTAGTATTTGAAATTCCCGGAAATTGTGCGGAATGTAAGCACAACAGTGTGTTGCTTCATTTTTAAAGTCTTGTATTGCGAAATATGCTGTTTGTTTTACGAGAAGTTCCAAACAATTTTGAACAAAACTTCATTTTATTTCAAAATCTGCGATTTTGATATCAATTTTGAATTAAACTTACTTAACAAAACTGTAACTTGATGAATTGATGATACTCTTGCAACTTTTACGCAGATTTTTTCAAATGTCTTGATCAGTTCCTCAGCTAGATTCAATATTTTGATGTCATTAGATAGATTATTCTTCTGAACTTAAAATATGTTTGATAAATGGAACGTTCCTGTGATACAGTCGACAAACCGGCATGGGTTCAAGCTCCATGTGGACCATCCCTCCGTAGCCAGATCTGAAACTCCGGCTACATGGTACTAAATTAGTCTCGAATGCCGACATGTTCTCGACATGTTCGCTATCATTTTCAGAAAAAAAAACATAATTCCAAATCAAACAATGTATGACATGAAAGTGAAGTCAAATCAAAGGGGAAGAGATGATAATCTGTAATTTTATAAATACCAAAAATCCTAACCACTTTACATCAGTTTAAAAAAAAAACTTTTCGTTAGGGATTGATTAGATCCTTCTTTTTCCTAAACGTCCACGTTGGAGTCAATTTCTGTTGATCTACTCTTGTCAAATTATGGAATCTCCAACTCCCAATATTTATATCCAACGAGAAAGTGCTAAGAACATAGATATAAAAGCAAGTAGTTCCATACTATTAACATCAAAATCTAAGGTGTTTAAATGACCGTAAAAGAGTTCTACCTATACGTTTTGTATCTACCTTAACTATGTAGGCTCACAATCTCCTTTAGAACTGGCTGGTTATCGTTGTCTGGGGATTATTTCAAACGTATCTTATCTCTCTTATCCACATCATGACAGTGCACAAAGCAACAATGAATGCAACAATTCATTCTTAATTAATTACCTCAAGCCAAAACTGCTTGATTCTTTTCACATTTAACCGAAAATAATCAGCACCGACGGCATTCATCACAAGACGCCCGTTACCAAGCAATGCAAAAGACCATACCACGCTGAACAACTGTTCGCTTCCGACAATAAACTTAATCAAGTCGCATTCGGAATACCATACCCCCCAGCACAACCGGTACGGCAAGCATATCACAAACTCCACGCTGCAAAGAGATAGTTCGCGCATAAATTTGCAAGTCAACGAAACGAAAATGATGAGCCACCTTCCCTGTTTTTTTTTTGCTGTTTCGCTTCCTCGGTGCCAAAACCAACCACTGCAGCCACACCCTCGGATGCTACTTTAGCGTGCAGCTTTGAGCTAGAGGGTAGAGAGCATGTTTCTTTTCCACGTTGCTTCTTCTTCCGAGAGCACATCCCCCATGCGCTATCAGTACTCCGCAATCGAAACATACCGCTTGTCCATTCATTCATTTGGCGAATCTTCGGACCCGGCCCGATGCGGTGCGCTATCAATTGACTTCTATCTGTTATGCAAATGAGCGCAACGCGCATGGGGCAGTGTCAAAGCAAGACAGGCAGCGTGCTAGAAAACTTCAAAGTTTGAACGTTTCTCTTGCCCGCGCCGTAGGTCAGTTTCGTTGCCATCAGGATCTGCTACCGCTGAGGGGTTTTTTTTCCCTTCTGAGGACAGACCCGTTAAGTCCACTGCAAGATCGGCAGCATGATAACCCCCTGCGCTAGTAAACCCTTCAGTGTTCTGTCAGTGGCACAATAAGCATCTCCCCCCGAAAGCTACGGTAAGCCGGCAACTAACGTGACCGAAAGCACCGAAATTCCACCCCACCGAATCTAGGTCGTGGGATCCGTCCGAAATTCGACCACTTCGAAAGGTCTCGCCCCAACGAATAGAAGGGAGGGAAACAATCAGTGCGTGTTATCAGTGCTGTTGCAGCGGCAGGCAAATTTCAATCTAGACGAGCAGCATCAGAATACACGGTGGCCAATCGTAAGCGACCCTTGCCCACGGGCAGCGCATAAATAAATAAACTAGATACAAATTTGTTTATTTCGTGACTGGGCAGCGTTAGCGAGAGGCACACTCTGCTGCTGCAACAGATGGAACCACGACAGGCAGTACGACAATCAAACTGGCGCAACGATTGGCTGTGGTGGTCACTACCAATGTTAGGGACGTCAATGTTCTGGAGAAGAGAGCAAGAGAGAGAGAGAGAGAGAGAGAGAGAGAGAGAGAGAGAGAGAGAGAGAGAGAGAGAGAGAGAAACCATTGTTCTACAAAAGATCCCGCTGATTCCATCAATCTGATAGTGATTTTTCGAAGCGGTCTTTTTAAACCCTCAAACAGACTGCAGATTAGTGAGTTGAAGAAGCAATATTGGAGGAAAGGAGTCAAATTGTCACCCGAACGAAGACGTGCTTCAGTCATTTACTCGCGAGACTTCAACCGAGATTGAGATCTAGATTAATATCCTCCTTTGTCCTACTGTTGGAGCTGAAGTTGCCGTCCGCCAGTGCTTAAACATTGAAGAAGCTTCTGTAACATCTTCCCTTCCGTTTGTGGAATAATTATTCATAGTGACCTTAAATCTGCCCGCTCTTCACACAATTCCCCATGCATGCTGCAGCAAAACTCGCAGATGCTTTCCCTTTTCTTTTGCATAATGCTTGAATCAATTGCAATTGCTTTGGATGCGATTAGCGGCGCGCCCGGGCTCGTCCACAGCGACCAAGGAAGCTCGGAACGCTCCCACAGCGACACACGACACATTGACACATCATCCGGGGAGGAAGGGGTCATCAATTTACCATTCAAATCTCGTTTCATTTCCTTGCCAAATGAATCGCAAACGTTGGCGGTCTAGAATTCGCCAAACGGACCACTCGCACATTACCATTTAACCATGAACCTTTCGCAAGAACAAGCGGACCATAGGAGTTTGAAGGTGCGGGCAAAGGGAAGGATGAATATGCAATGTTGTGCAGCCGAGGCTGTGTGGCTCACCAGAGACGCCGGACGAAACTCGGCCAGCCCAGAGATGCATCGTCTGTGTGAATCCGGTTTCGGAAACCAATTCCAGACATCTTGGATGTGTTCTTTTTTTGTTTGTTTGGAGCTGGTTTTCTCCTATCTGCAGTCTATTAATTCTCTCGCAGCTGGAGCCGCACTTCCAGGGCTTTCGTGGTGTCCATTTCATTGCGTCCGAATCAATCTTGCCCATACGCCAAATCCGCCGCGGTGCAGCTTTATCTGAAACCCATCCCAGCCTGAACCGTCTCGACGAGCATCGAAATGCAGCCAATCATTATTATTCCCCACTGCCGTCTCAGGTCCCGTCTGTGGGGCCGCTCGTTAATGAATAAAATCGGATTTGCAGTGAAATTTTAACCTTGCGTTGCGTTTTGGTTTTTGGCATAATCTTTTTCTTCTGCTTCCCTCCCTTATTTCTCTTTTAAGCGATCATGGGGACACTGTCATTCCAACGCATTGGGGCAGATTAAACAGCGCGACAGACGGCGCAAGAAATGCAATGCGAACAACAGGAAACCACCGTGCAGCAGGAGGAAGGAGGAGACGGAGCAGTGATCATCAACGGGATGCGAGCAAAAACTTGACACTCAATCCGGAATCATCATCGCTGAAGGGGGGTAGGACATGGAGAGACGCGTAAGTCAAGCACAAGACCCGCCGTTGCACGCAAAAAAGTGTCACACGTCGCCGGTCATGGCCATAAAATGAGCGATTTAATGAGCAGCCGGGTCCGGGATGGACCTTTTTTTCTTTTGCGTGTGCGTTTGTTGCTGTCCTCCCCTCTTCTGGGGATATAAATTACCGTTGTCTAAAGCGACAAGCCGGCTTCTCCTGTCTCGTTCACCATACGCCACTTACCTCTGTGTTGGGCGAAGGTGGAGTTCCAAGTGGTGGACGTTTTGCCCGGCCGCAACGGGAACGAGGAGGACACCGTGATGTAGCCGCGCGGATCGTCCATGAGGACGCTGTAATCGCGCTGACCGGTAGTGGCCGGCGGTGCCACCGACGAGGACGCCACCGGCACGGGCGTAACGTTGACCACGCTCGGCAACGGTTCCGCTGGACCATTGCGATCCACCGTGTCCGTTCCTATCCCGACCGAACCGTTCGGGGTAGGACCGAACGGATACGACCCCAGACCGGCCACTCCATCCAGCACGGCCTGGCTGGTGTTGAACTCCTTGAACCGCCGGTAGAACTCCACGTCCACCGCGTCCACGTGCAGATGGGAGCGCTTGCGCGGTGCCTTCCCGTACCGGGATGCGTTCAGGTGGTTGCGCAGGTACTGGCGCATCGCCGTCAGGGTAAGATTGTACAGATCGGGATGGTCGGGCCGGTGGCCGTACTCGTGCTCCCCGTCTGCTCCGAGAGCAGCGGTCGGCTCAGCGGGTCGCCGGTGGTTGCCATGCTGCTTTCGCTCCGGCTGCTGCTGCTGCTGCTGCTGCTGCACCACGTGAAGGAGCGTAAGGGTGGACGGTGTGGTGCCGACGGTTGATGGTGATGAGGCGGACAGTGTGCTGTGATTTTGATCGCTGAACCCACCGCCGCCGCCTTCGCTGCCGCTGTAGTGTTTCTGTGCCACCGATGGCACCGCTAGGGAACACGCCGACGAGAGCAGTGAAGTCAGCAGCATTAGTATGAGCCCGTACGCTCGGCTGGCCCCCGCGGCACCACTGGACACATTCTGGGGGGCCACTGCGACGACCGGTGTTCACCGTTGGGGTGACCCACTGCCACCACAGCTACCCACGGCTGCCGTTAGCCACCCGGTGGTGCACCTCACCATCACGCGCCGACCACGCACGCAAAACCGGAAAGGAGGATGCACGCGCACTAAAACGGGGCTCCCCTCCGCCCACCACACCCGGTGGCAGTTGTCACTACGAAAATGAACCTTGTATTTTTGCTCGCCTTTTTCTTGAACACAGTGTACACTTTTCACTTGTCAAATTTTGTACTTTTAATTACACTTTTTTGTATTTCGGTTGTATTTGATCACTGTTTGGTACTTTACTTTACACACTTACAACTTCACTTCAAACCCACACTGTAACGCTTGTTTGTTTGCAGACTTCTGTTTGTTTGTTTTCGTAGTTTCACTTTTCGGCTTTTTTATCTGAAAATAAAAAAAACGAAGCGAATTATGAATTAATTTTTCGTCTATTTGAATAAACGCAGGAAATTATAGTTTTGTGTATTATGTAGGCAAACATTTGTCTATTGTTTAATTTTGTTGTTTGGTTATTTATTATAATTAATATCTGATTTGTAGTACAAGAAAATCGGCGAAGAATTTCAATTTTTTTCGCAACATTTCAACAACTCGAGTTATATGAATATTCAACCATTTATTTGTATTTCTTTTCATGATCAATCAATTAACTTTTTTGATACCTGATTTTCTAAACATGAGTTTCTAGACATAAATTGCAGAGTTTCTAAATTAAAAACAAGTATGTATGTAGCTTGTTTATACGGTATGAATTAAGGTAAATTTAGTAATCGACTGATCGTGAAAATTAAATCTAACTTTAGTGTATAGAAAAATACCAAGCAAATGAATATTTCTCTTTTACTCAAACGGTTTGATACAATAACAAAAAGCATACATTGAACATTTGTATTGGTCGTTCCCTGCTGACATAAAAAGATTACTGTAAACGTGTATGGAGCGAAATAAACGTTCATAGTAATAAGTTTTCTAGATTACTTATAATACGGCGTATTATAAGTTGTTCTTTGTTCCAATTCTATGTACTTCTTTGTTCTAATACGGCCGTTCCTTCTGGATCAAAAATTATATGTTTTATAAGTAGTTTAGTATAAATCACTAAAGAATATTCTTTGTAGTAAAAAAGCCAAATTTGGCTATTTGGCTAAGCATGTTAATTAAAATATAAATAATAAAACTTTCATGTTCACTTTGGCTCGATCACAAAATGGACTTGATGGAAACAATAGCTTTTGTAGTAGTGTTTAAATTATTTTCACTTTATCCCATAGTATCCTCCCTATAAGGCACATTTTATAGCCTCTGGGAATCTCCAACTATCTTTCATGGCATGCCTCTGGGTAGGCAGGCCAACTATATTTCATAAAGCGAAAAGATATGTAAAAGACTAGTTTGTATTGAATGTTACGATGTTACTGATTCATTCAACGCCATTTCGATACATCTTCCAAAACTGAAAATAGGTTAAAAAGTTACTCAACGCAGGCAAACACATGCTCGCACACATATAAATACGTCAAACCACCCTAAGACAGGCAGGCCTCCAAATGCGCGCTCGAAAGCCGTTTCCGATCCACCTGCTCGGTTATGCAACAGCGCGCGGCCAGTCGCTAGAGTCGCGATGGAATCCAAACATCCCTCCAAGCCCTGTAAGCTGCAAGCGGCTCGCCCAACCACCGACCGGTACGATAATTCACGGCATGTTTCACCTCACTACCAGTCACACAGCCCCTGCCCATCCCCAGGCAACAACTCAGTTCGATCAGTTTCAATTATAGCACCCGGTACGAGACTGTTGCGTCCTTTCGCGCTGTGTCGCCAACGAAGACGACGGCGACGACGCAAGCATGGCGATGTATATATCAAGCAGTTAAAATACCACACATGTACGTTTTGATTTACTACCAACTTAGTGGTCATCGCGAAAAATATGCTCTTCCGCACCTGGTGCGCACCACCGGCCACCACCAGCGTTGTCGAAACCGGAGCGACCTGTAGCTACGTCCTTCCTTTTCTAAACTGTGCCCGTCCGTATCCGTCGCTCTACATCATAATCATCGTAAAACGGTAGTGAAGCAAAAAAAAGCTGACCATCCATTGGAACGGTCGGTGGTTTCGAAGGTAGACAGGGGTTGGAAAATGGGGGCTAGCGACAAGAAAATATATTTATATTTAGCTCTCATTTTTCTCTGAGTGATGACATTTGCAGGATTTGCGTTCTTCTTTCTCTTGCTGCTACTGCTACTACTTTTCCTCCCTCATCAACAGCTTACAGAGTTTTGCATGACATGACGAGAGAGGGAATGTTTGGGACAGTGGAACGGCCACGAATCTAGAACGGGGAACTAGGTGAAACGTAAAAAAGATTGATCTTTAGTAGGGAGGGAAACGGGAGACCTGCAGTGGGGCTCAATCTCCAATACCGGATACATATTTATGGCTTTTGCTTGCCGACTGTACAGAAGACATTCGAACGATGCCACATAGAGATGGGAGAGAGAGAGAGAGAGAGAGAGAGAGAGAGAGAGAGAGAGAGAGAGAGAGAGAGAGAGAGAGAGAGCATCAGCACTAAATGTCGAAATTGATTGAGATGAAACGTCCGCCGGATTTGGCTGGCTGCTTAATCATTTTTCCGTTTTCATTTCGACTTAAAAGCGCTATAATCGTCTTCGTCTCATGTAGATGAGCCCTCCACATTCCTCGCCAAAAGAGTGGCCGCAAAGGAGGAGTACCACAGCACGTGGAACGGGGGTTTGTCTGACAGATGATTTCGCAGGCCCGTACTCGCGCGAACGAAAAAAAAAACACTAGACCACCGAGACATTCGATGGAAAGCTACAGGGGGGGGGGGGAAGCCGTTCGCCACTATCACTGGCCTGGTGGAATCCCGTCAAAACAAACCGTACGGCGCATGTCTACCAAGGCACACACACTCACACACACACGCAGACACTCCAATGTGGAGCTGAAACCTTCCCTGGCAAGGACAGGGGATAGGAGAACGGTGGACGGTATTTTCACTGAAATGGTGAGAAAAACAACTGGCCCCTCAGAATGAAAACTCACTCACTCGCTCGCGATGAGCTCACCTACGGCTGCCTCATCTCACCGTGAGCGGCACGGCGAGTTGCGAGAGCTGCTGTACGAGAGCGTGAGCGCGACTTCAGACTCCCTCTCGCGCCTCCCCACGCTCCTCACCCGCTGCCGCTGGATCTTCCTGGCCCTGTGCGGTATTTTCGCGCTCGCGTTGTGTCGCGCCACGGTTTCTGGGTGAAAATAATATATCGTAGAGAGAGCATTTTGGTTGCAAATCCTCCTTGAGGAAAAGACAAGTTCTTTAAATAGAATGGAATGGTTTTTGGTACGGTCCTGAAGCCTTCCCTTTTCACGTCCCTTTTTCCCCCGAGTACGGCGGCCTCGTTGTGTGGCCCCCTTTTTGGCGTTTTTTGGTTCTAGTTCCTGTAGGCGCACTTGGAAGGAACAGTTCCTCTGGAAGCGCATCTGTTCCGATTTCATCCGTAACATCACTTAAACTACGCCATTGTTGATAATAAATTTGGCTAGCATGCTAAGAGCACTACGGAGAGCACCTACCATGGATGACCATTACTTCCAACACGTTCTAAAACACAAACACACACTCGCACCTTCACTGTGCTTCCCATGTGAGAGCACAAAGTTCCGCACCGGATGTGGTGTACCGGAACGGCTCCGCGCGCACTCGTTCGCTCGCTGGGTCAGTTGCACTTGTGATGAATAAAACGAGCTCTATCACACACACACTTTCCCGCTCACCACTTTCAGCTAGCTCCAGCTAGCCGCTGGAGCACACATTTGCCGCGAAGGCCACAACACCTGAACGACGGCGACACCCAGAATGGCCCTTTTCTGTCTCAGCCAAGCGCACACGCCACTAGACACCGAAACCGCATTATGGGTTCCTGCACAAACCGCAAATGCAAATCACGACCCGCCAGCACGGATATGCACGGACACACACAGACAGTCGCGCAACTGGTGCAAGTGCATCCGCTAGTTTGCATATGAAATTGCAAATTATTGTACCCCTTTCGGGCGGAGCAGAGCCGGGAAGTACCCGCACGCACTTGACGCTTCTGCTGGTTGGCACACAGCTGTAAAGTGGGGGGGCGGGGAGGCCTGCTTGCATTGAGGAACACACACACAAATACACACACACAAAACTACGCGCTCTGCCGGTACCGTACCCGTACACTGGTGCTGTCGGGGTGCGCGCACTTTTCGGCCGGCTTTCACGAGACTCACGAGGTCTAATAATAAACTGGGACACACACTCACACGCGACAACAGGACACCGGGTGGAGGGAGACAGAGGAGAGGCCGTCGAATGCCACGACAAAATTGCGCGACCGCGATGGCGACGGCGGGACGCGCGAATGGCAACCAAGATGGCGCACTCCCACCGTCTCGGCGCACGGGCGGTGGAATCCACCCAGCAGACACTTTTGATCCGTGGTTTTTAACAAACGAGTGCGACAGGGGGGAGGGGATGCTGTTTTTATTCCTCTTCTCCTTCTTCCTCTTCTTCGTCTGACGACGTATCACGCACCACAATCTCGAATATCGATGCACACACGTGGTGCACCCAACAATCACAATAAGCGCGCACCGTGCGCGACCGAACTGCTGCAGACAGACACACACACACGCACGCGGAAAACAGTGGGGCGAAAAAAGGGCCCCCGTTTGACAGCTAGCAATGGGGACAGACACAGCTCACCAAAACACGCGGTTCGTACGATCGGGAAAACCGCGCCGGAATCGCGCGCTCATCTCACGTCTCACGGGGGTGCGCGCGCGCGCACACACGGCCGGTACGCTCTACACTCTGTGCGAGGATGGAGGATGTTTGCCACAGCCTCTCTCGCTCTTTCGCACTATCTTTTCCCTTCGCTCTCTCGATCGCTCTCACTCTCCTTTTATCGCACACACGCAGCTCACTCCGGTGTCTACTAACGCGAACGCGCTCCGTGTGGCGTATGGCGCCGTGGGGGGGGAGGGGGGGGGACCCGAACAGAACCGGCTGTTGCGTGTGCTGTTGTGTCCTCGCGCTACCGTTAGCTTCGCACTACTGACGACGGCATCTTCTAGTTGCGGGCGCGCGCGAGCTCTCTCTCACACTCTCTTTCCGGCTGCCGCTTGGTTAGCGCCAATTTTATTACGCGCACACCGTGTGCGTGTGTGTGTGTGTTGATGTTTATTTTTATTTATTTGGCTCATTAATATTTCACCTCGCGGGCAGGAATTGCGAACCGGTGGCGGTGGCGGTGTGGCAAGAACGTTGGCTAAATCTGTGGCCGCCGCTGCTGGGGTGATTTTACCTTTACCCCCCTGGCGGTGGTGTGGAAATCGCGCGCTACCCGAAACTAAGTGGCCGCCACTGAAGGAGACTCCTGGTCGCTCGTAGCCTGTCGCGTTCAAAGTTGCACCCGCGTGCGTGTGTGTGTGTGTCGGTGCGTTTCCCTATGCTGATGCTGTGTGTCTTCTAGTAGTTGGCTCACTCGTCATCTAAATCTGCTCTCATGCAGGCCATTTGAATTGTACGCTCATTGGCTCAATCCGTCCACGTTGCCGTTTGCGGGATTGATCATAGAAAGGAAAGCATTATATTTGAAGCAGATGCTTGTAGGCACATGAATGGTATTGTGGTAGTAACTAACAATTCCATGGCAAAGACTAGTGTTCTGTTTTCTTAAGATATTCGGAAGTTACTAATTTTGTTTCGAATGCCGCTCTTTCTGAATATAAAAACAAAAAATTAAAATAATTTAAAGCAACACAGACAGTCCTTCACCGACAACGGTTGTTGTACCAAAGAAGAAGAAGATCAAGAAGAATAAAATATTTTATTGAATACATATTCAGTCGTACAACAGAAGTGTTATGAATGATGTATACAGCTGATCCCCGAGATACGAAAAAATATTCCAAAGCAAGGTGCAAGTCAAAAAAGTCCTAAGTCTTAAGACTATCTGTCAATATATGCAGGTATTCCCCGATATACGCTATTAATGCGGACCGGAGACAATAGAATATCTCGAAAATTAGCCGAATTAGCTGAAGTCGAATTTCGAGGTTTTCAGTCAAATTATAGCTAATTTTCGTATAATTTTGCTTGAAATGGTTTTCAGCAACTAAATTAGTTATTTAATCTGATTTCAACATAAGATTACAATTTTATACCTTTTAAAATGGTTTTTAAAATTCGACAAAAAGGGATTTTTTTTGCATTTGACATTTGATGTGTTAAATCAGTACAATTTGCTCGAATAACTGTCAAATTAAAAATGTAGAGTATAACGAAATCCCGTATATCGAGTATAGCGTATATCGGGGAATGCCTGTAGTTTATATCCCAAGTTGAAGAGTATTTTATCTAAAATATTATTCGATAATATATAAACACGATATATTCAAGTTTCAGTTAGATCGTCGTAACTCGAAAGGTTCTTATCTCGAGGGTCGAGGGTTAGAATCCGTCCCACAGCTTTATGACTATTTTTTAAATATTCAAATTAAAATGAATGAAAAATATTAGCACAACAATCAATAAATCGAGGTACAAATTAAAAAATATCAGCAAAACTGTTAATAAATTGGAACAAATGATAGGCCCAGTTTAAAAAACGTGTTTCGTATAATTATTATTATAAGACACAATAACCCGTAGTTGGTATAGGCCTGTCAAAAGCCACACATGGACTTGGCTTGTTAATAATTTATAGTCATGATGATACTCATAAGTCACATGAGTCCTGTCTATTAGGGAAAATCCGGACCATACGGGGCTTGAACACATCATGAACAAGTTGTTAGATCATACGAATTGATGTCCGTATCACGGAACTGGCACTTCCAACAAAATGTTTGAAGAACTATAAAATAGTTCAATACAGGGATTGTCATGTCAGTTTTGAATGTAAACGTTGTTATACTTAATTTCTTAATCATCTTCATTTTTATTTTCTTTGGCATGATTTTAAAAATGTGTTAAAATGGGTTTAGTTTGACAGTTCCTTGAGATGTGTTTGTGATTCAAAAGTTATTTGGAAAACCTTCCAAGTTAAAAAAATATGAGAAGCTCTACATTCTAACAGTGACATTGGCGAACAGAACCTCCTAATGAGCTTGTGGATTCTTCTAATGTTAAGATTCGTTTATATGATTCCAATATATAATTGGTATAGTTTCCCATGATTAGGTTCATTTATTCAAAGACTAGATTATGATAACCTTCATGTTTGGTATATTAAGGTATCTTAAATATCTAAATTGTATGGCCTTCTGAAAAAGATACGATATTGAACATCAGCACTGTGAAACTCAGCAATCAAATAGCTGTTGTGTGTACTATAAATGTATGTACAGAAGAGAGAACCCAAATACAAGTGTTTTTCTTATTTATTTTCATTACTTATTCAGTTTGTAATGCTCTACAATTACTTTCTATTTGCTGAACAAAGAAAGGTGATATTTATGGACGACAAACAATTCCTAAAATAATGAAGTTTCATCAGAGTTAAATAACAAGCTAATACATAAAACTAGTCAAAATGAAACTTGCAGTGCTCAAGTCACCTAAATGTACTGAGGAACTACTCAACATACATGAGACTCATTGCGTTAAGTTTACTATCACCAACCACATCGTCTGGTTTCAATTTTCTCATCGAAAAAAAAGTGAAACATCAAAACCAAAACTAGTGAATCAGTCTAGCACCAACTGTTGTGCTACCAGAAAACCACCAGAGAGCTGATTCGCTCCCAAACCATCGCCAGCGCCAGTCTATCATTGCAATCACAAAACTTAACTTCCGAAACAAACATCCACATCCAGCGCCGAATTGTTTGATGTGGAATAATTACACCCGGCAAACATTTCCCACCGGAAAGAAGAACCACCACCTCCACCATCACGACCGCCGTTGCAAAACAAGTCGATCTGGCAAATGCAAAACCACGCTTTTGCAAAAGACGACTCAACCGAACCGAACCCGGTCGCTCCATCGATGCTCTCGGGCCTGCAACCGCAAAATGCCCGCCTGGAACCAAAACCGCAGCAGCACTGTCTCGGTCTGCAGATCCCCTGTTTCGATTGTGTCTTTCCCCCGAGGGTGGTGGTGGTGGTACAAATGGGGCGGCCTGTCTTCACGACCCGGTTCTGTGGAGTGTTCGAGAACTGGAACTGGGGCCGGGAGACGAAATTGATTATTGCCAGCTCGTGACAGGCTGGCCCGATGAGAGCTGACATTGAGGCTGAGGCGGGGAGGTGTTTTTTCCTCTTCTTTCGTTATGCCTCGCCCGGCTGATGGGGCCAGAAAGGTGGTGGAGCGTTCGGAACGATGGTGGTCTCGTCCCAAGAGACAGTAGACGGAGCACGCCCGGCTCGGGAGGCGGTTGACGGTCGAGGCATGTCTAGTCGCTGTCTAGACATCGAGATACTCTACACTGTGCCTGTGCCTGTGCCTGTGTGTCTCTAGTCGTTCGCTGCCTACGCCATTCTGCCTCGTGCTTGGTTGTGTCATAGCGAGGGAATGGGGTGGAGGGGAGGGGGCAGGTGGGGACACACCAGCACGACTAGCGACAGCCTAGTACGCCCGGTGCTTCGGTGCGCTCGAAGCCTACGCTAGCAAAGGCGTACGTCTCCAGTCATGTCCCGGAGGAGATTCCGACATTCCTCGACATTCCCGGGCTGTCTCGTCTGGGAGAGAATAGGGGGAGGGACACGGGGGAGTTCTCGGGCATGCAGATGGTGCAGTGGTTGTTTACATGACGAGCGAACGCGGAAAGCTCTGCTGCGTTGCAGCGTCGAATGAAGTCATGTTTGGTAATGTTTGGGGAAGGTTCAAGACCTAAGCCTCGGTTTGGACGCTTCTGGCCCTGCTGCCACTACTGCTACAGCTCGCCAAGCCCACTCGGAACCGTATCGTAGCTGACATCCTGACACCTCCAGCCCTGTCCGTATCCGCTTTGAAGCTATTTGGAGCCGTTCCAAACCAACCTCCTCATGCCGAACAGTGAGAGGGGGAGCCCAGGCGAGACACATAAAATATGGCCATTGTCGTGGAAAGCTATCAGGAATATTGCTCACACAGAGTGCTCGCACATACACATACAGAAAACAGAAAGAACCCGATGTGAGCTGACAAATTGCGTAGGTTGTGCCGGATCCGGCAGCAACGGCCAGACGGCTTGACGCCGTTTCAGCCGAAATTTTGGGCTTCCAGACTTGCCTTCCCATCCATCCACCCACCCAACCCCAAAAACGGTTTGTTATTGTCGCTGCGTACCGTCGTGTGTAACGCTTATGCGCCCACGCTTATGCAGGACGCGTACCCACACGCACGTCACGCATAGCTCGGAAAAGGGAGAATGAAGCCATTGCGACGGGTTGCGCCCGTTACAAACTGGGTGGCGTTTCAAGGGGTCACACCGTCGGGAAGAGGTAGGGAGATTCTCGAGCTTGGTTGGTAAAATATTTTCACGACACAAAGTTCAACCCATCCATCGCCGTTTGGGCGGGGGCTGTTGGTCGGGAATTGGCACTACTTTTTCGCTTCGCACTTTTCGCACACTCCGCTTTGGCGCCTAATGGAGCAGCTCATCGTGGGAATGATGCCGTGGGGGCAATGGTTTATGGGCAGGACTCCGTTGGCACCTTTGGTAATGTATTAAAAAATGATCGAGCAGTGGCACGTGCCGTCGGCGGACGGTTCCTTTCATTGTAATTCATGGCGTGTTGTATGGAGAGCGCTGTTTTTAGCCCAAAAAACTGTGTTGTGGATGGACTATTATTTTATTACGTTGTCGTTTTCAATTGATGCCATTTCTCATTAATTGATCATTGCCATTTAGAGACCGACAGTTATATGACATTTTCAACATTTTTCTCTACAATAATCGTGCAAATGTACAAAAAAAATGATGAATTAAACCAAAATGTCTTGATTATGGACGTTTTAGGACCTGCGGATTGCATACCTTCTTGGAAGTAGGGACGTTTTGCATACCTTGTACAAAAAAAGAGCAACAGTATCATTGCATACCTTTCGGCGCATTTTTAAATGTACTGCATATTGCATATGCGTAAGGTGGAAAATCGTGGTGAATTAATGGTGAACTGCTGTTAATCTGTTTTTACAGTACATTTTCAAAGTTCATTTGTCTCTGAACAAAACAATTAAAACCTTGACATACAATATTTAAGCACTGTTTTCAAATGCTTGATTTTCGCTTAGAATAACATACAAATGAACCAAATGGGTTTTTGTTTCTAAAATAGGAAACATTTCCTAAAATTGCTGATTGCAATTTTCAATTACGAGCACACAGCCAACTATTTATTATGCTAAAATTGTATCTAATGATACAATTTGCGTACTCATCTGGAACGGCACAACGTTAACGGCCAGCGCCTTGGCGTCCAAGCCGTAGTAGACTAACAAAATTTAGGCTGTAAATTGAAAAGTCTCATCTTCACAGCCATCCCTAACCCGCCCCCGCATCGCTGGCACGTCTAGCGAGGCTGGCCCCCTTTCCGAACACAATCAACTCGAAATTTACATAATCACAATAATCGGCCCGGTGTAATCCCACACTGTGCTGGGGGCTCGGTCGGTCGGCTAACGACGTCGGGCTGGGCAAAAACAGTTCGGGGCATCGGGTCGAAAGTTAATTTCCTTCGCTTCAATACCATCACGGACACATAATCGCCCATCTCGCCACCCTAGCCACATTCACCTGGACTTCCACCTCCACTACCACCAACGAGAGAGAAAGACGGAGCGAATTTGATTAAAACAATCCATTAGCTGCCGCTGCTCGCTTAAAATTCCCGGCATGTTTGCACCGTTTTGCCAGACGTGTTACCTCGTGTTGCCTCGCTCATCACCGTCCGTCCCGCGCGAAATATCCCTTGCCTGGCTGTGCCGTATCCCTATTGCGTCAGGTGCATCTCGAACGGACGCTTTATCCAGCGTCAGGGATTGCAGACGGATTCCATCCACCAATGCGCTCCATCCATCCACTCACACACACACATCCACAGCCCGAGCGATGGAAGTCCTGCCGACTCACCTGGGGCGCCGCTGTGAGTCGTGATTTTCTAGCTCCCCCCTTTTCCTTCCTAGACAGAGTGCCACCGAAGCACACCGGTTGCCCATTGTTTTCGGCGGGAGCTAGCAGTGGTGCAAAATTTCTTCATTCCATCTCGCAACCTTCACCAAAGCAACTGCTGGGATCGAACGCCAGGGCCCAGGGCTGCTGGAAAGTCTAGTCACGATAAATTTCCATCCTCACCTGTCGCACCATTCTGCCCACACACACAGACACACACACACACAGCCCCCGGGGGGAACAAGACAGACAATCAAACAGTTCGAGATAAACAAAAACCCAAACGATACTGAACCGACCCAAAAGGGGGCGGAGTACCATTTCCAATTTTCCTATTCAACAGATGTTTTGTTTGATTATTGGATCATGCCCTTCGGTTGCCGCTTCAGTGATTGAAAATCACGTGTGCCGACGGCCCGTCGTCACAATGCTCGGGCCAACAGAGCACACTCGGTTGTATAAAAGGAGTCGGGTTCATCTCCGGTGACTTCATTGCATTTCCGCTCCCAACTCCCGCTGCCAAAACGGGGGAAGCCGGATTTGGAAAGCTAAATTCAACCTTACTCAACCTTCGCTGACAACGCTCGAGGGAGCTGTGGTACATAACAAAAACAACACTTTTGCATATTAAAAACCACCCACTTTTTCTAGACTTGGTCAGCCTGTGCTCGCCGGCCGACCAGGGGGGTTGTTGTTGCCTAATTTGCAATGATTGACCGATTGTTTCTTTACCCCTGTACCGTATGGGAGCGGGCGGAAAGAAACAAAAAGCCGCCAGAAGAATGGGGCTAAATCATTCCTAGGATCGATGCGGGTCGTTGAGTTTCTTGTGTGGGAAGGCCCACAATGTTTGGCCACTCTCAATCAAGCTAATGGGAAATGCGCAACATAAAACGGGTTGATGCGAGAGGGGAAGGATGGTTGTACATAAATAAAATCTCGGGCTCTTTCTTTCCTCGCACTGCTGCGCCCAGGAGATGCCCCTTTAAAAAAAAAGGAGAATTGTTTGCTTTGGATCCCTTTTTTCGGCAGAGCGGTGAAAGGTTTAAAAGTTCAACGGAAGGAGGAATCGAGCACGCAACAGTGTTTTGATAGGATGTACACATTGTTCCGCAAATTAATATGCAGTTTTCATTTCCATTTCCAGTGGGGCCGTGTACGAACCCCCGGATTCCCCGGAGCAATGGAGGAGCTGGTGTGTACTAATAATTTAATGAGTATTCTTAGTAAACTGAAGTATTTCTGCTCTTGGACGTAAAATTGAAATGACATCTGGTGCTCGAATTTATCTTTCGCATTGTCTGTCTAATGGCTAATATGTTAATGTCTATCAAACAAGTTGTTCCTTTCCCAATTATGCTACCATCCACTCGCATTACGCAGTTGTACGTGGCACTGATAACGTCCACAAACGCACGTCTTTTGATTGTGGTGTCGTAAACGCGTTTTCTCCGTTTTAATGAAGCTCGCAGCATACCTCAAGGGTGCGTTATCATCATCATCATCATGACACAGCTTCCGCCGCAGCAGCTTCTTGGGCCAGACGACACGACCTTGAACTGTCTGCTAAATATGCAATTAAGAAGACCTTTCCTTCTCTGCTTCTCGCAATGCCTGCCGTACACTTGCGTAAGGTTGTATCCGGCAAAACTCCTTCGCAGCATCATCGTGGGGAAAAACTTTTCACTTTCTCTTTCTCTCTCTCTCTCTCTCTCTCTCTCTCTCTCACTCTCTCTCTCTCTTGCTCTCAGGTGATGGAATATTTGGATGTTCTTTTTTTCCCTCTGCCTTCGTGCGAACCCACCCACCAACCCACATCTCTATTTGTTTTTCCGTTTTTTTTGCTGTTCCATTCCTCCTAGAATGAAGCTCATTCTGAGCAGCATTATTTATTTACCTTCGCCCAGTAAGGAGCATTGGCTCCACGATGATCGTAGAGACGACCTTGGCAACTGGGTCGGCTTCCTTGGCAGGGCCGGACGACCATCGGAACGTTCGTTTCGTTCGTTCGTCTCGTTCGTCGTTGCGCTTTTGCTCCATGGCACAGCCACGGCAGGACACGGAGCCCAGGACATTTACATCATTACACCGTAGAGCGAATATAAATTGCAACATTATACAACTGCCGGGGTGTTCGCTCATCCAGGTCCCCCCCTCTCTTCCCTTTCCCAAACCCTCCCTAGGTGGTCGGTTTTCTCATCAAATCATCGTTCACGCTTCGTCGCAGCTATCGAACCGGGCGAATGAACGTGGGAAACAGGTACGGAGCGACATAGACCACCAGCACCATCAGGCCTGGTACGACTGGATCGATTTCCGTTCCTTCTACGGTGGGTTGGAGTGTTTGTGTGAAATCGATCCGTACATGAGGTACAGGATGGCGGCAGCACACTGACGATAGTTCATCTCCGCAGCCACGCGGCGTTCTTATTGACAGCCGTGTCATTCACGTGTCGAGTCGGATGCGCGCGCGCACACACACACATGGCGCATGGTGTTGTATAAATTAGAAAGACAATTCTGAGAAATTCATCTGCATCACAGATTGGTTTGTTGGTCGGCCCTCGTTTCGTTGGTTGGTTCTTATTGCTATTTCATCTACTGCTGAGCACACGAAGTGTTTGCCTTTAATGTTAGATCAATGTTTAAAGGGGATGGCACTTCACTTTCACTTTTCGACATAAATAGAATAGCTTTTAGGTTGAACGTAAGATGTGAGTAATAAGGGAGACAACAACGTTAAAATTGAGGATGTCTAACAACTGATTTTAATTCAGCACAAAAGGGCCTTAAAATGAGAATCATTTGATAAAACTTACTGTTGAACGTATGACTTAGAAGATATCATATTGATTTTGTATAAAATTGACTGCAATTTTTTTCAAAACCATGTTAAATGTCGTTATTCTGTGTCTTCTTCTCTAGACACTTTGATCTGTTCGTAAAGTTTAACCATTTATGCACATTTGTCGGTACACTGAACGACTTAGTACTTTATGTCTAACCTTCGCTTCTCGACAAAACTCGTACAAATGAGGATGTTGATCAACGTAAATCATACTTCGCGGGCCGACAGGCAAATTTTACCAAAATATCGTTCAAAACGACTTAAACCGGTCTATTACATCAATGAAGAATAAAAAAAACGAACATTGCTGTTAATTACAATTACAATGTCACCTTTAAGAGCATTTGTTACATGCAGCCCTTTCAGGGACAGTCCAATGCGCCGAGCTCGAGTAAAAAACCACAACAAAACAACAAAACATCCACTCTTTCCAAGATGTCTACGTGCGCTCCATCACATACCAGGTGGGTCCAACGTCCAACCGTGCGCAGAGACCACAAACGGTCAATCATCATTTGTCTTCTCGGTGGTGGTGGTCTCAATATGCCCAGCACGCTTGGTAACACAATTTCTGTTGACCCAGCGCAGGGACAGGCAAAAGCTTAGAATCGTTCTAGAAACACTTTAACACATTGTAACGCTGCCGAACCTGTTTAGCTATCAGATTCGCGACAATTCGGACAGGAAGAAACCGGCTTCAGATCTCTACAAAAAACAGTGTTGGACAACTGTAGGGGATGGTCAGTTACGGAAATGTAAATTAGTTGCTAACTGGAAATCGGGCCCCTCTGATTAGCCAAAAGTGGAAGCGTTATTTTCTGTGTTAACCCTCGAGTGACTCCGATGAAAGTAAAGGCAGGTTGGTTTAATCTACTCAATCAATTCAAGGATCAATTTGTACGGCGAGAAGAACGTCTGATTAAGAGATAAATTACCATTAAATCATTCGGAGATGCAACGCGAACAACACATTATTCTCATGCAGAAAGCACTCAAGGGATGATTTGTTACATCACAAAGCGTCACACCGGTTCAAAACTGTCTGCAAAAAAAACTCCAATCTTTCTCTCTTTTAATACCACCCTGGGTTTAGTATCCCCTCCATTTGCTGAAGCTTTGCGCATTTTGTATTTCCACTCAATCTAATAAACATTGGACTTCCGATTTTCTCTTCCTCCCCCCTCTACTGCCCCTCAATCCCGGGTCGAGCACCATTCGTACGGCATCAAGAACATTTCCCCCACCCTTGCCCGACCACTAGCCCGCCCGTTCTTGCTGCACCTTGAACCGTGCAGACCGCAACCGCGATCACCGCCGATCGCGACTTCGAGCCTTCATGAGCCTGTGCAGGACTCAACCAAGCGGTCAGTTAGCGTCGATTCTTCGCTGGCTCCGGACGAGTCGCTTGCGACACACAGCCCAACTGCCGAATCCGGAACTAGTCGGCCCCCGCGTAGCAGAGTGTAGCTAAAGTTGCAATTCGACACGGTGTTTGCGAGTGGTTCGCGAAGGCAAAGATTGGACGGATTTTCCAAGCATCCAAGGGTACATCCGCGATGGAACGGAATGGACGTGTTGCGGTTGTCGGAGTGTTGCTGGTCGGTGAGTAGCGCTGGTGATCCGTGATGCGTTGTTTCGTACCCAACCGCCTGTAATGAGTCGTAAAACCGCGGAAGTGTATCGCGTGTGCAGCGCGCTAAACGCTGGTTCGCCGCCTGTTGTGTTGCCGTTGATTGAGTCTTTCGTGGTGGAAAAGCACGGTGTCGATTGGCGGAGAGGGTAGTGAGCATTACACTGCAAAGAATTATTCCACTGGGTGTGATATTAATTTTAAATAGCTTTGTATTGAAAAGCACAAGAATGAGGTAGAAAATCGTCGAGCAAGAGAACAGAAAGATAATTAAAAATGGTTGTAAAATGTTAAGCATCCTTTTAAAATTCAAATTTTATCATTATGAGCCGTACGAAGTTCATCGTGTGAGCTTCAGAGGACTTACTGCGAATTGTGAATGTTTTATTGGATGTTCTTTTCCGTCTACTGATACGAAAAAACGAAAGCTGCAGCTGGTGCTAACCTTAAACTAAGTATCTAATATTCCTTGAGCTTTAAAAACCTCAATGTTTGCATCCTCAAAATTGCTGCGTAAAAGCTCCCCCATTTGCCAAACAAACATACACTTTCCCTTACACACGTGCGCGTTCAATCACGCGCAACAACGCATCGGCAAAAGCGCTCCTCGCGCTACTTTCGCGAGCTCTCTGCGGAGCTGTTTGAACATCATCAGTAGTCAATACAAACATGCATACAAAAACCACACCATGCAAACTGGATGCTCGAGCGCACACACACACACAATTACATACCAGCGCAACCGAAGGATACGGCACGCGTCCTTTGGTGAGTCATGCTGTGGGGAGTTGTTTTTGTTTGAGCTTGCCGCTCTGCTTGCGCCTTGCTTTGCTCGCTTGCAATCGCTCGCCGTCCGAAGGTCTACAGCCCCAGAGGTGCAAGATGGAAGGCTGTATGGAAATGTGGAAAAACTTCTTCACCTTCACCGCAAGCCAAACGGAAGCAGCAGCAGCATGCGAGCGATGGCAGAAGGTTTCTTCTGCTCTTGTTGCGAAGCAACCAGAAGATTCGCCCCACTGACGTCATTGGCGATGCCTTTGTTGATGAGCTTTCAAATTTGCATGTGGCAATGTGTGCAATGAGTGCACGGTTTTTCTATTATTTCTTTTCGTTTTGGCACATATGCACCGAGGAAACGAACCATAGTGGTCCGGAAATTGATTCATCAGCTGAGTGTGGTTAACATTGATTGTTGTGTCGGGATTGGTTGATGATTTTATGATCGCAATTTAGAGTTCGCCACAAAGTAAGTGTTGAGGACTTTTTGTCAAGGAAGTGTCTCTGTTACGACTTGATAGCGATAAAAGAGGCGTGAAGGGAACAGAAATATTCCTCCAATGGCAATATAAAGTACTCACTTCAATAGCACATCAAAGACAATGGTGTAGAAACTTTGGTTCAATGAGATAATATCTCTTTACACTAGATTTAGTAAACAATCTATAAGATTCGTTTTCCATCGTGTATGTTAAGGATAGAATTATATATATGTTTCAACTATTTCCAAAATAAACTTTCAATAAATTGTTTTAACTTTAAATCATTTATTCTCATTCATATTCATACTGCCTTGCAAAGTCGTTCACGTCGCAAACAGATCTCAAAGACTCTCCCATTTACAACGGCCTGTTGTGTTGCCGTTGATTGAGTCTTTCGTGGTGGAAAAGCACGGTGTCGATTGGCGGAGAGGGTAGTGAGCATTACACTGCAAAGAATTATTCCACTGGGTGTGATATTAATTTTAAATAGCTTTGTATTGAAAAGCACAAGAATGAGGTAGAAAATCGTCGAGCAAGAGAACAGAAAGATAATAAAAATGGTTGTAAAATGTTAAGCATCCTTTTAAAATTCAAATTTTATCATTATGAGCCGTACGAAGTTCATCGTGTGAGCTTCAGAGGACTTACTGCGAATTGTGAATGTTTTATTGGATGTTCTTTTCCGTCTACTGATACGAAAAAACGAAAGCTGCAGCTGGTGCTAACCTTAAACTAAGTATCTAATATTCCTTGAGCTTTAAAAACCTCAATGTTTGCATCCTCAAAATTGCTGCGTAAAAGCTCCCCCATTTGCCAAACAAACATACACTTTCCCTTACACACGTGCGCGTTCAATCACGCGCAACAACGCATCGGCAAAAGCGCTCCTCGCGCTACTTTCGCGAG
The DNA here is from genome assembly GCF_017562075.2 of Anopheles merus. Taxonomy (NCBI): domain Eukaryota; kingdom Metazoa; phylum Arthropoda; class Insecta; order Diptera; family Culicidae; genus Anopheles; species Anopheles merus. The sequence continues at coordinate 30,282,296 of NC_054083.1, read as the reverse complement.
CTCTCTGCGGAGCTGTTTGAACATCATCAGTAGTCAATACAAACATGCATACAAAAACCACACCATGCAAACTGGATGCTCGAGCGCACACACACACACAATTACATACCAGCGCAACCGAAGGATACGGCACGCGTCCTTTGGTGAGTCATGCTGTGGGGAGTTGTTTTTGTTTGAGCTTGCCGCTCTGCTTGCGCCTTGCTTTGCTCGCTTGCAATCGCTCGCCGTCCGAAGGTCTACAGCCCCAGAGGTGCAAGATGGAAGGCTGTATGGAAATGTGGAAAAACTTCTTCACCTTCACCGCAAGCCAAACGGAAGCAGCAGCAGCATGCGAGCGATGGCAGAAGGTTTCTTCTGCTCTTGTTGCGAAGCAACCAGAAGATTCGCCCCACTGACGTCATTGGCGATGCCTTTGTTGATGAGCTTTCAAATTTGCATGTGGCAATGTGTGCAATGAGTGCACGGTTTTTCTATTATTTCTTTTCGTTTTGGCACATATGCACCGAGGAAACGAACCATAGTGGTCCGGAAATTGATTCATCAGCTGAGTGTGGTTAACATTGATTGTTGTGTCGGGATTGGTTGATGATTTTATGATCGCAATTTAGAGTTCGCCACAAAGTAAGTGTTGAGGACTTTTTGTCAAGGAAGTGTCTCTGTTACGACTTGATAGCGATAAAAGAGGCGTGAAGGGAACAGAAATATTCCTCCAATGGCAATATAAAGTACTCACTTCAATAGCACATCAAAGACAATGGTGTAGAAACTTTGGTTCAATGAGATAATATCTCTTTACACTAGATTTAGTAAACAATCTATAAGATTCGTTTTCCATCGTGTATGTTAAGGATAGAATTATATATATGTTTCAACTATTTCCAAAATAAACTTTCAATAAATTGTTTTAACTTTAAATCATTTATTCTCATTCATATTCATACTGCCTTGCAAAGTCGTTCACGTCGCAAACAGATCTCAAAGACTCTCCCATTTACAAATTCCAACATAGGACCTCTTAGTTATGTTAATTGGACATAACATGATGAGAAAACAAAGCTATAAACATAATCATCGAATGTCGTCTGGAGACTGTAAAAAATCTCGCCTATTTAACCTGAACCTGGCTTCATTAATCTTCATCTAACACATCGCACCACTTGAAAACCAGCTCATGTTAGCAGTTGCTGTGTTGGAGTTTCGTATGCTTCTGTCTGTTTGTATGTGTGTGTGTGTGTGTTTTTTTTTTTGTTGTATGCTAGTGTTGCATGTTTTCACCACAGATTTGCACATTTCCATCAAATGGACACCCGCCGATAATCGCTGGCAAATAATTACCGAACGTGATCTGCTTTTGATTTGAGGCTAATTGAATTCGTCTTCCACTTTGCCCTGTACGCGGACCGCGCTGTACACTGGCTGTCAGTAAATAAAACAGAGAGAGAGAGAGAGAGAGAGAGAGAGAGAGAGAGAGAGATGAATAGAGAGGGAAGGAAAAAAAGCTCCAGCGCCCCTACCCCAAACACAACTAAGCCGAACAGATTCAGCCAGATCGTGTGCATTTGTGTGGAAGTTTGGTTGAATGTGGAGGGGAAATGTGTGTGTGTGGAAGAAAAGCCTCACAAAATCGACAGCAGTCCGAATCTCGTCCCGTCCCCGGCGCTCGAAAGCCGCATCATTTCCATGAGGAAGGATTTCTCTTTTCGGGGCATTTTTATCTGATCGAGCTTGGAAAAATTTCCATCCAAACGATTCCCATGCGTAGCCGATATGGTTTTGGGTGGCAAAAAAAAAAGGTGAAGAAACTTGCCAAGGCATGCCGAAAGTGGATGAGGTTTGTTTTCGATTGTGAACCAAATCGAGCCATATTTCACGCAACGGCGAGCGCGAACAGATTAGGGAACATCGCAGATATCAATTTTGGGTATGAAAGCAAAATTAAACGCTTCAACCATGCTGCCTTCATTAAAGTTGTAATATGCCTTCATATGTAACATTTATCATTACAATTCGTCCTTTATGATAACAATATTCTTCATCAAAACCTTCCACTTTGCGCATCATATAACAACATCAATCAGCTTCGTCCGTTTTCCATTATGCAACCGAGTCCGAGTTTCACCCATTTCGACCGTTAGTTTTTGGCAGAATTTATTGCCATCTCATAACTATTTCGCACCTCTGGCTCCGATCCAACCCATCACCCCATCATTCCACTCGGAATGACCTTTTCCAGCAGAGCTCATTCCGTTACACAACAAAATCCGGTTCCGAATGGACCGCACTTCCTTTTCTGCGGCTCATTTTCGCAACAATTCGCGATCTTTACGATCAACCTGAGCCAAACACGATCGAACTGAATGTTTTCAAACCCCTGCGCTGCACAAAATCCAATTAAAAACGCTTCCAAGCGGAAAAACAAGCCCCCAAAACGTTCAAGTTCAAGGAACCAGCCGCGTCACGGCACGTCAGAGCCATCGCGCGCCCGCAAGTCAATGTCCCGCGCTCAACGCGCTCATCATAAACGGCCATCGTCCGTTTGTGTGTTACTCGGTGGAGGTCATCGCTGGAAGTTTGATCGCACGGGGCCGATTGATTTTTGGGCTCGCGTTTGATTTCAGCCTGGTGGCTGGCTATCATTATGCGAGGGCCACAATGCCGTTGGTCGTTGCTGCTTCCCTGCGTCTGCGTGCCACCGGTTTGCTAATGATGACCTAGTGATGGAAAACTGACCGCGCGGGACCATCATTATTATACGTCAGGCCGGTCCAAAACGGTGCAATAATCCGATGCAATAATGCTTCGAAAGCGCGCTCCCACCGTTGTTCTGCGGGAAGCTAACGGTGTCGGGGTGGAATTATAGCCCTTCAAATCCAAACCACCTCTCCCTCCACTAACCCATTGCACTGTTGTTTAATTTCCTTCCCCACAGTAAGCTGCCTGGCACTGCTGCTGCTAGCCCTAGCCGAACCGAGCCGAGCCGATGTCATTGCAGGGCGGGTTCGTCGCCAGAGTCCGTGGCTCCAGCGGGCTCCACTTACGTTCGCGCTAGGCAAGAAATTCGGTAAGCTACCTACCCCCCACAACAACAAAAAAAAACCGCTGCTTTAAGACAAACGCTGCTCTAATCTACCCCGTTCCGATCTGTCTATTATAATCAATCCCTTCAGCGCGGAATCGACCGGCGGCCAGTTCAGCATTCGCCCTCGAAACCAACACCGACTGGCGGGAGAACGCGGTGGAGCAAAGCCGACCAGCCCAACCGGTAGCGGTACGTCCGCTTGCCGAGCTTTCGGCGGAAGTGACCGACAGCAAGCCGGCGCCACGATCGAGGGCCTTCTACGGCTGCATGTCGAACTGTCTCACGCTGTCGCAGTACAATCCGGTGTGCGGTACGGACCACACCACCTACCACAACGAGTACAAACTGGAGTGCGCCAACCGGTGCGGAGCAAAGCCCAGTAAGTGTGGAGCGTGTTGTACGATGGTGCTGTTTTGCAACGGCCAGTTTTGATGATTATCGCGATCATTAGATCGTGTAAACGGTTTACATGCTCGCCTTGATCTTATGCTTTCTAAACGCCGTAATTGTCTGCTTTGCGTGACCTAAGCCCGATTGGTGCTGTGACTGTTTCCATTTTCTGTTCTAAAAACACACACTTGGGCCTATTGCTGTATGTTTATTATAAGGAGCATCGATAAGGTTTTGCCGTTATCTAATCGAACTTCTTTTTTAGGTGAAAAATGATTATTTTATAATAATTTAATGTTGGCCACAACTGGCGGTGTTCGTCGCCTGTTAGATTCAGTTCAGTCCACCTTTCGGATCTTTTCAATTGGTTTTAGTAGATGCCAAATTTTCTGAGATACTCCAGGTGTACTTGGAAGCTCCTGATGTCTTTGTATAGGATCATTACCGAGCACCACCTTTAGTTGTAGGATATCCTCACTTTCTCGCGGTGCCCTGGAACATTCTTCGTCTTTTAAATCAAAATTACGATTTTTTAACCAAGCAAACCACTTCCGACAAGTTGTCTCATCTTGTTCATTACCAATTTCTTCTGCTTATTTGTCTTCTTCTTCTTCTTCGTTTTCTTCGTCTGGCTACGAAGGGACGGTCCATATGAGGCTTGCACCTATGATGAGCATTTTATTATGTCGTACGAGTTGACGACTGTACCGCGGGCCCGCTCCATTTAGCTTAGTTAGTTCTTCCTTCTTTAGCTTTGACGACTTTATTAGGGGACCGCGATAAATGATAGCGTAAGGCAGACTTTTTTTCCATAGTGTCAGAGCTTCTCTTAAAAAACTCTTGAAGCAGAACTTATTACATAAGAATTGGCATGATTAGTTAGGCTTACAAAAACGATCTTGTATCGACTGTGGCTCTTCAATATAAGATTGCCTAATCACTAACAGTGACAATATCTGACATCAAAACATTTCGAACTTATTGATACTCATAATTTTAAACAAATTTTGCACGGTTTGAAGAGACGAATCAAGGGACCGCAAGACTCCAAAATAGTCTAAAGTTGAAATACCTATCGTTTCTTTCAAACTTTTCCAAAAGTGTCGTTCAAGCTTACTTATCCCTCTACCTCCAACTCTACGTCTAGCTAGAAGACCATTAACGAGCATCATAAAACCCATCACTTTTCCCCCCTAAATGATCCCAAAACACTGATCGTATCAGCATTTGAAAGTGAAATGAAACTATGCGCACACATAATTCCACACATAATTTGAACGACACTGAAACCGTTTCCACGTCTAAGCCTAATGAGCCATATGGAGGAGTGCCAGCGGGAAGTGCCGGAAAGCCAGAAATGCTTGCCTAACAATCCATTAACTGTTTTTCTTTACCCTTTCTTTTTTTTCCACAGGAGTTTCGATCAAAAAGTCGGGCATTTGCTAGGCCAGCCACAGCAACCTGTCGCTTCTGTCCAATGCATCCGAGACGCAACCGAACGTCCCAGCTGCATTGCTCACCCTTCACTAGACTAAGAAGTCCTCTAGACGCAAGGCGACTGGATGCGTACAAAATAGGGGAGATAGGCGAGCGAAGATTTCTAATTTATTTCTAGTTTTTATAATACACCCGGTAGCGAAAATATGGCACAAAAATAATAAACAAAATCGCTAAACACAACACCGCCCATCATCCGGTATCATTTCGTGTTGCGTCGGCGTCTTTTCCCTAATGAGGAGAAAATTTCAATTTTGATCAATATGGTCCATCGTGTGTGTATGTGCGTGAATGCGTGTCTGTGCACGTGTGTGGATATCTAACGAGAAGCCAATTGATCGTTTCCATCCGCATTAGCCCTCCCGCAGTGTCACCTTACGAGGGAAGATGAAAAAAAAAAGAACGTGCCGGAAAAATGGGGAAAAGTACCGTTCCGCCTTCGAGCGCGAGGGATGAGCATCAGGCACTTGCGCAACCACGTGCGCAGTGCGGTTCCACGTGGCAGGCATTGTCGTCGTTAATGGCATGATTAATTGGCAGCGTTTAGGCTGGGTGCTGGCTGGCGGAGCCAAATCGAGCCAACAAGGGCTGTTTTTCGCCCGCACTAATGCCGAACCGATTAATAATGGCGGCGGAAAGATGGTTCATGTGAAAGAAACCACATTGAGCACGGTACGTCACGGGTGATTATTTCCTGTAAAGTTGAGCCCATCAGTCCCACGCACTTCCAGCGGGTGGCGTAATTATGTTCATGCTGTGATGAGCTTTTTTGTTTTGTTTAGTGTTGGGATAATTACCAGAAACGAATGTTTTTTTCTTTAGCTTTCAGTGTTATGCCATTGTTTTGTTGTTATTTGTGTTATTTGCAATATTGCTAGTGTCTTTTCACCAATCCTGAATAATTCGATTGATCTTTAACAGTTCACTGTCCAAATAGTTTCCTCGTATAAATTGATATGATGTGAAAAAGTTAATAATAAATCATTTAAATAAACTAACACATTATTTAAAACTTGCATTGGTAACATAACATAACAAAACATTGGTAACATAATTCAAAAATTTATGCAAAACATTTATAAATGCAAAACAGTTCTTTAAAGTATTCGTTGTAGATTAAATCGAGATCGAGTATCTTTCTCAGCAAGCTGAATTTCATTTATATTTCTTCTCATCCCAGCAAATGATTCCAAAACCTCAGTAATGACTTATTCACCACGGTATGAGATTAAAGCGCTATTAACGCCCCTAAACTTAAATGGCATGACAAGTCCATTCTCAAGAACATTACTACCACTGCCCTGTCATTTCACCACCGTAACAGCACGTTCTCCATCGACACTTCACTTGGAATTGGGTTACACAGTGGATCTGCCCAGCCCCATGTACCTTCTTTTCTTCAAACGAACTGGCCTATGTTCTTACGGCCCTTTCAAACCAGCGACTAACCCTCACCAATCTCTCGCTCCCCCGGGCGAGGGCAGTAAATACGCATATTTTAACACTTCACTTCAAACCCCTCCAGGAAGTGACCACCGAAATGATGCCGTTAAACTCCTCCCACTGAAATCGGTGCAATCGCTACTGCTGCTGCTGCTGCTGCTGCCCCACAAGCTCAAAACGGAAACGTTTCATTAGCCTCGAAAGTAAGGGAATGATCGGTCGGAGGAACAGAAAGAAAGACACTCGAAAAAAAAACATCGCAAACCCCAGACGCCCTCACAAGCTGACGAAATGTACGACAAGCACAAACCCACGAGCGCGTACCGAGCCGTAATTGAAGCAAGGCAAACGAAACGACCAGGATGGAACGAAATGACGGGAAGCCTCAATCGGCTGAACTTTGGCGTCTAGGCCAGCTTTAATGGCCGTGCGGGCGATGTGAGTTGCGATTGCAAGCGGCAGTCGATGCCAAAAATCATGTCAATGTAATTGGGCCAAATCGGGTGGTGGTTGTTTTTGTTGGTGTTGTTCTTCTTCTTTCCTTTCGATCCTTTGCTTTGGGGTCGGGGTTTGTGTTTCGATTCGTGTTTTTGCGCCAGCATCTTCCGATACAAGTGGCCAAAAACAGCAAGGCAAAAGAAAGGCTAGCCAAATAGATGGGACACGGGGTTTTTTTCTCTGGCGTAGAAGGGGGCATGGCTCAAATTGCTGCCTCTGTTTGATTAGCATGGTGGAGGAAAAGAAAAATAAACAAAATAAACACGTGTTTATTGTGGAGAAGTGTGCAAAAACATTTAATTCGTACAGTGAAGGGGAAAAGGTTTAACATCGCGATCGAGATAAAACATCGCATCGGTAAGATGATGGCAGTTACACTTTTGCTACGGACTATAAAGACACATTTACATTTTTTGGGTTATTTTATTATATTGTTGTATTGTTTTTGTTACTTTTATCATAATTAGCAATTATTGAAGATTATTGGAGTTTTGGAGATATTTTTTCTTTATCACATGGCCTAATATGAAAAAAACAACTATCTGAAATTTTCAGAATTATTATTGTTGCGACGATCGCTTTTGCAAAGGGGTTTATTTAATATAATAATCACGAAAACCAAGCTTTTTGTAGCGAGACTTGTTTATTTGTGTTAAGCTTAAAAAACGTCTTGGCTTCTCCTTTGCGAATGGACTCGTTAAGTGTTTTTAGCGCGCTTAAATCGGTTTGACCTCTCTGACCTTAACCGCGATTTTGTCCCTTTTTTCGGAGAGCTGGTTGGTTTCTTCTAACTGATTTCCCTCTCTTTTCCACGATCTATTCCCTTTTCCACGATCTATTCTATACGCCATCTAGTGGGCATTGATGGCACCTATCATTATTCGAAATCATAGATCAATATTCGAACTCATTCGAACATCAACAATCCGCTGTCAGTTTAAAGCCGTCCCAACAACAATATCCGTTCCAACATTCCCCACCGCGTGAACACATCTGCCTGCACGTTGTTGCTGTTCACTCATATCCTACTAGTTTGCATTGGTATTTTCGGCTTATTTTGCTCGTCTATGTTTTCCCCATCTTTCACTTCAACATCGATCAACGCTAGTTTTACTGCCGGACGTTTTAGTTCCTTCCCCGTAGTTGTACGTACCAGTGCTTGCCTTACTGTGCCATCCGTGCCCGGGTATGTTTCCAGTACGATTGCTCTCAGCCATTCCTTCCTTGCACCCTCTGTGATGAAAACCAGGTCTCCTGGTTTTAGTGGTTTACATGGCTCCAACCATTTACTGCGGCGGTTTAGGGTCGGTATATATTCCTTCAGCCATCGATCCCACATGGCCTCTGCTAGGACAATCGCTCGTTGGTAGCTACTTCTTAGCGCGTTCGCTAGTTCTGGTGTTGTGCGAAGTGTTTGTTTTCTTCCTGCCGAGTTGCCTAGAAGGAAATGGTTAGGGGTTAGTGCTTCCCTATCCGATGAAGTTTGTGGCATATAAGTTAGTGGCCGAGAATTGATCAGGTATTCCACGTCTGTCAACACGGTAACGAGTATTTCGTCATTCAACTTTCTGCCATCATTCAACCCGTTTAATCCTTCTTTAACGCTTCGGACCAGTCGTTCCCAAACTCCACCCATGTGTGGCGCGGAAGGGGGGTTGAAGATCCACTTCGTGTGAGTGTCTGTAAAGGTGGCTGCACAGGTAAGGTTCAGTTCTTTCATCTGTCTTTTCAGTTCGTTGCTGGCGCCTTGAAAATTGGTTCCATTGTCGGAGTAAATCTCCGCCGGTGGCCCTCTGCGACAGACAAATCTTTTGATGGCCATTATGCAGGACTCGGTAGAGAGGCTGTAAGCGACCTCGAGATGGACTGCTCGTGTCACAAGGCAAGTGAAAACGGCCACATATCGTTTCTCGTGCCGTCGCGCATTTATGATGTCTATTGGCCCCAAATAGTCAACTCCTACGTTTGTGAATGGGCGCAAGAAGGGGGTAAGTCGTTGCTCCGGTAGCGGAGCCATTCGAGGATTTTGTGACTTACACTTTTTTATTTTGCAGTATTGGCATGTTTTCCTCACTCTATCAACTACTGCTCTTAAGGATGGAATATAGTACCGCTGTCGGACTTCATTCACCACGGTTTCCCGATTCGCATGCCCATATTGCCCGTGGTAGTGTCGCAGGAGCAGTTCTGTCGTGCGGTGTGAGGAGGGTAAAATGATTGGGAACCTTGTGTCGTAGGGAATATTGCTTGCATTCGCGGTTCGCCCATCTACACGTAGAATCCCGTTTTCGTCTACAAACGGGTCAATGCTGTACAGAGGGCTTGATTTTTCGACCATTTGTTTGTTTTCGGCCCCTGCTTCTTTCTGGAGGACTTCGAGCTCTTTTCTAAAGCAATCGTTCTGTGCTAGCTGTATCAGAAGCTTTTCAGCGCGTTGAAGTTCTTCGGATTGTAGTGGTTCTAACTCATGTTGCATTTTGCATTTAATGATCTGAGCCTGTTTCTCGGTAGCTTCGAGTGTCTTTATGGGTTTACCAATCAGTTTCAGTTTACAATTTGTTATAAACCTGCAGACTTTAGCTACAGTGCGTAATAGTACATTCCATTTCGAGATTCGGGTGATATCAATGAGCGGTAGATCCGAAGGCGTAATGGAATGTGCAAGTAGGGGGACCCTTCTTTCTATTGTTGTTGTGCGAATTGGTTTTTGTTCAGGCCAACACTCTTTAGGATGGTAGAGGAAAGAAGGACCGTTGAGCCATCGCCCTTCCGCTCCTATTTCCGTGTCTTTATTCCATTTCGTCAGACAATCTGCTGGATTCTCTTTAGAGGGGACGTATCTCCAGTTAGCTGTGTCTGTCAAGGTTCGAATCTCTCCGACTCGGTGTGCTATGTATTGTTTATATTCCCTAGGGGGTGATCGAATCCAGGCAAGAACGACTTCAGAGTCAGTATGTATATACTTTTCTGTTATATTTATGTCGTGATTTTCACTGACAGTTTTCATCAGTCTTGATCCTAGAAGGGCTGCTTGCAGTTCAAGCCTGGGTACGGACAAATGTTTAAGGGGTGCCACTTTGCTTCTGGACATCACCAACGCACAGCGAATAGACTTGCTCTCTGTCAATCTAAGATACGCCACGCATCCGTAAGCCTGCTCGCTTGCATCCGTAAATACATGCAATTGCACTGGTTCTTGTGTAGTCGAGCATGCACCTTTGAAGTACCAACGCGGTATTTTTACTTTGTAAATACTGGGAAGTATGGCTATCCAGTTTCTCCATTTAGTCAGTTCTTCGTCTCCCACTTGCTCGTCCCAGTCGATTCGGCTTCGCCACAGATCTTGCATCAGCAAGCGTCCGTGAATCAGAGTGGGGGCTAGTACTCCAAGAGGGTCGAAAATGCTCATTATCGCTCTCAACGCAATTCGTTTCGTGGGTCTTTTTTCTTCAACCACATAAGGAATTAGTTCTTTGTGCCATGATGAGGGAAATTGGAAAACATCACTGATTGGATCCCAAACCATTCCAAGTACTCTTGTTTCGCTATCGTTATCAGCGGGTTTGAAGGTTATTAGAGTTTGGCTGTTTTGGTTTTCTTGCAAGCGCTCTACAAGAGTGTGGTCGTTGCTCACCCAGTTTCGCATATTCAGTCCTGCTTGGGCGTGAATGCACTTTACTTGTTCAGCGCGCTCGATTGCTTCTTCTTTCGTATCGCAGCTGTCGAAGTAATCGTCCATGTAGGTGGAACGTTTTATGGCAGCTGCCGCAATCGGGTATTCCTTCGCATGTTCATCGGCATTACGGTGCATGATATATTGGGCCGAGCATGGAGAACACGTTGCCCCAAATGTAGCTACGTCCATGAGATAGACGTCTGGGTCTTGGTTTTTCTCGAATCGGAATAAGAATCTTTGACTGTGTGTGTCTTCTATCCGTATTCGAATTTGATGGAACATTTTTTCGATGTCTCCACCAAAGGCAATTCGTCGTTGCCTAAATATGCTCAGTACTCCTGGCAATTCGACTAGTAGATCTGGGCCTTTTAGTAGTTGCGAATTCAAAGACACTCCTTCTACTTTTGCGGCGGCGTCCCAAATCAGTCGTTTTTTAGTGGGTTTCTTGGGATGGGACACGACATTCAAGGGGAGATACCACACTCTGTCTTGATTTGCTAGTCCCAATTCCTGGGGTGTGGCAACATGAGCAAATCCCTTTTTCACGTAGTCTCGGATTTGATTATGGACTTCTATTTTGAGTTCGGGATCTTTATCCAGTTTCCTTTCCAAGGCGAGCAGTCGCTTGAAGGCCATGGGCTTACTATCTGGAAACCGAAATTCATCGCTCTTCCATAGTAGTCCAGTAGTGAATCTACCGTTTGTTTTGAATGACGTGTTTTGCAAGATGGTTTTCGCTCTTGCCACGTCAGTGGGTTCTGGAATCGGTCCGGCATAAGTCCCTACATCATCTAGCACAAATAATTGTCGCAGTAGCTCGTTGAGCTCCCTATCTGCAATCGCTCTATCATTTCCCTCTTCGCGAGGTTTAACGCGGGAAAACTTATCTACTGCTAATTGTAGTGCTACTTGATTATGTGGTTCGCTCACCGATTGTCGTGGTACGGCAACGTCCTCCAGCACGCCCTCACGCGCTCCCTCATCGCGGTGGGTTTCGCGGGAGTTCGAGTGGGGCTTTTCAGTTGGTGTGTCGTTGCTCGTTCCTTCATCGCGAATGTCTTCGCAGAAGCTCTCCTCCTCCTGTCGGGGTGTTTGGTGTACTCCTAGGGTCATCCTTTCAGCACGCGCGTCGGTTGGTCCGTAGATGGCCCAGCCGAGGGCACTCCTTACTGCGACGGGCTCATGGGGTAGGCCAAACCGTGTTTCGAGCGGTCGCATCAACTGCATGTCTCGCAGTCCGATCAGGATGGTCGGCTTCGCGTTAGCCAGGGACGTCATCGGAAGGTGCTGTAAGTGTGTAAAGGAACTTATCAGTGCGTCGTATTTAATGTTGTTAGACGGCAAACTTAGCTCTTTGACGGTGCGGGCGGCCGCTATGTCGTAGCGCCGCCCCTCTCCTCTCGCAGATATCTGGAAACTGACGCGGCGGGACTCTTCTTCCTTCCGGGTTACGTTGGCTGTCCAGCAGAGCTCTAGTGGTTCTACCTCTCCGTCAAGTCCCAACTTCGAGGCCAATTCGGCTTCCACCAGGGTGATGGCTGATCCCTCATCAAGAAAGGCGACGGTGTCGATGGCGCGCCGGCCGTGGTACACCGTAACTGGCACGATGCGGAAAATCGCCGGCTGCTTGATGTAGTGATGAGCTTGGTAGTGCACGCCCTTAGGTGATTCTCTATCTCGGTGTAGCAGAGTGTGGTGTCTTTCGCCGCATCCTGGCACCCGACATGTGAATCGTGATCGACACGGTTTCGTACCATGTCTGTTCAGGCACGTCGAGCAAAGTTGTAATTGCGTTACGCTTTCCCACCGTTCGTCCACGGTCATTCTCTTGAGCGTTTCGCAATGCTTGGCGGCATGTCCCGGCGTAGCGCATACCAGGCATTTTATAATGACTTGTCGCGAAGTGTGTGACGTATGTGCAGGCGGTTCTGGGTCGGAGTGTTGCACGTGCAAGTGGGAGTGGAAGCTTCTTGATCTCGTTTGATCTGCTCTAGGAGGAACGTAAGTGGTGACGTCGCATGCATCGTCTACCAGCGTCTCTATGAATTCGCCGAACTCCTTTAGCGTTGGTTCGGAATATTTGTTTTTGTACCTAGACCACTCAAGTTTCCTTGTTGCAGGTAATTTATCCACCAAATCCGCCAAAAGTTCCGGGTTGTTAAAATAGCCAGTCAGGTTGCTCAGAGTCAGGTGATCGCACAAATTAATGACTTCCAAGCCGAACGTAATAAGATTGTTCAACTGCTCTGGCTTGGGGGGGTCCAATCTGCGAACACGTTCCGTGAGTTGTCGCACGAGCTGGGCTGGTTTTCCGAACAGTTTTTCCAACCGTTTAATTATGAGCGGAGCGGCATTTGGCAACCTTAGTTTGGACTGCACGGCATCTCGAGCGGGGCCCCTTAAACACTCAGTTAATCTGATGGTATTTTCGCCATCAGTATACCCGCAGGCTTTGGTCGACTCTTGGTAGCAGTTGAGAAAGATGGACCATTCATTTGCACACCCTGAAAATATGGGTAGTTTTTTGGGGTACATTTCGCGTGCGATACTTAATTCGGCCGTTCGTGAGTGTGTCGCGACCGGGGTGGACATTATTGCTGGCAAAATGGGTTGCGATGGAGGCTCGGTTCTTCGGCTCTGTTCGGGGGTGGCTTCCATGACTTGCCGATTTTGGTGCTTGACCCACTCGGCTGTCCTATTTGTTTTGGAGTCTGCCGAGTAGATTGACAGATTTTCTATCTCGTCTTTCAATGCATTAAGTTGCGTTTCGTGTTGTAGCTCCATTTCGGCCATCTTCGCACGAATTCCCGCTTCCATTTTTTCCTTTTCAGCCAGCAAGATCTGTTTCTGCATCTCCTGCTCCTTCTCTAAGCGTTTCAGCGCCAACTGTGCCGATAGTCGGGAGGAAGCGACACTTCCTTGCCTGGTTGGAGTGGGGTTTTCCGGATGGCTCTTTGCAGTGTTCGGGCTAGGAAGAGGCTTAGCGGGCAGTTCCTTGCTAATACCAGGCGTCGCTTCCGATTGTTGCTTCCCTTCCGGGAGATCGGGCTGCTGGCTTGCCTTTGCAACCGCCATCGCTTTTTCGCTCTTAGGGCGCCGTGTCTTCATTGACGTTTTTGGCCCTTGTTCCGCGCACTTGTCGCACACCCAGAAAGCTTCTGAGACGCTTTCTCCCACTCCAGCACAATTGAAGTGACACCATTTCTTACACTCCTGGCACTGCACCATATCATCGATATCGTTGGGTAAACTGCACTTCACACAATCACTCTTAGTCGCGGGCATCTTGTCACTTAACTTAACTTAACTCGCGGGCACTTTACGCGTAGACTTTGAACTTTCAAGAAGTTTTTTAAGAATGTTGCGACGATCGCTTTTGCAAAGGGGTTTATTTAATATAATAATCACGAAAACCAAGCTTTTTGTAGCGAGACTTGTTTATTTGTGTTAAGCTTAAAAAACGTCTTGGCTTCTCCTTTGCGAATGGACTCGTTAAGTGTTTTTAGCGCGCTTAAATCGGTTTGACCTCTCTGACCTTAACCGCGATTTTGTCCCTTTTTTCGGAGAGCTGGTTGGTTTCTTCTAACTGATTTCCCTCTCTTTTCCACGATCTATTCCCTTTTCCACGATCTATTCTATACGCCATCTAGTGGGCATTGATGGCACCTATCATTATTCGAAATCATAGATCAATATTCGAACTCATTCGAACATCAACAATCCGCTGTCAGTTTAAAGCCGTCCCAACAACAATATCCGTTCCAACAATTATAATCAACAGGGTATATCATTAAAATATAATAAAAAAAAGTAAGCTTACAACTAAATCTGACTAAGTTGTTTTTAAAAGTTTCTAATACATTCAAACATATACAATTCAAACATATACATTCAAATAAAGTTGATAATAAATAACATAAAAATACGAAAAACAAATAAACCCAAAAAAAAACAAACCTCAAATAAACAGCACAAACCAACAAATAACTAGATCCTTTTCAGCAATTATAGCCATAAAAACTCAAAACTACAGTGTGCCTCTGTATGATTCCCACCAAATACTAAAGAAACAAATCGAACAGCAACACAGCAAATGTCCCAAAACGCAACACTTACTTTCGTTCACAATGGTTAGCACTAATGGGTGATTTCTCACACACTTGCTCACCCCTGTCTTTGCACCCCTAAACCGAGCAGCTGCTGTTTTGATTGGCATCGATCAGAGTCCTCACCTAATGAGACGTGGCGCATAGCCTCCGGCATGCCCTAACCTCATTCATCAAGAACTCTCGCGACCGGAATCACTCCACACAGGGCAATTGCTAGTTGTATGTGTACCAAGGGGGAACTCCCGTCTCTTTTCAAGCTGCTAAAGTAAACATAAACTGCCCGATAAATCTCCCGGTGCGGAGACGTTTATCCGGCCATCTGATCGAACGCATCTCGTCATGCACCAGTCACTCCAAGAACGGTGTGCAATCTTCAGTGCGTGAAGATGCTTAAGTCCCCCTGTTCCCAATGGTTCTTCATCCGTCGCTTCCCTTTGGGGCAAGCTGTTTTGACTCCGAGTCAAGTGTTTTTCTGTTTGGATCTAATGATTGGGAATTTCCTGCTTTTGATTGTTCACTTTTGCTTCAACCACAAACAGCAAACTAATAACAAGATGCAACAATCAAACCATACTCTCCTTTAGACAAACAAACACCCCCCCCCCCCCCCCCTCTCCGCCAGGCCCAGTAGAAAGTGATGGCAGATTTCTACATCATTCAACTGCTTTTGCCTCGATCGAGCCCAGCGGACCTGGCGAAGCGTCTTCCGTGCATTACTGGTGAAAATGAAAGCTCACGAACTCGTTCACACAAACACGCACACTCACACACATGCTCATGCATCATTAGCCTGAGCCTTGGCAGAAATTATTTCCTTCTGCTCCAAATTATTGATTCGCTGGTCACGGTCAAAGGCGTGTGAAGATTGCCGCCCTGCGAGCGTTGAAAAGATGATGTGACCGATCGTGGCTTTTCGATGCGCTCGATGCAAAATTACTATGATTTGCGGCAATTGATTGGTGGAGTCTGCCAGGACATTAATTTACCCCGGTGAAAGCTGAGAGCATTTTCCCTTTTTTTCGCACATTTGAATCGGAATGGCGAGACAAATATTTAGGAAATGGTTCAACAAATAAATGTACAATATTAAATAATACTTAACGAATGTTATTTTCCGATTGTCTTATGTTTGGCAACGTACTTGAACCTGTTGTGCCTTTTTTATAACCTTTCATTTTATGCTTCAAGCCACCAGAGGAAACAATCAACTGCAAAACATTTTAATTAAAGCTTCATTAAAAGTGGTGCAACTTGCCTAACAATAGCACATCTCACCCTCCCTCTCAAAAGACACAGCTCTCAAAAATCCCTTTTACCTTTCGATATAATTTTTCCCTACCCCATCACGGGCCGTTTGCGGTACGCTTACCCATCCGTTCCGTACTTTATTGATTTCTTTGGCATTTTTGGGAAGAGTTTTACCATTAGCGAGATTTTTCATTACACTCTGTCTCTCTCTCTCACTGTGTCTGTCTTTTGCTCTCCCTAATAATTAACTCCCCATGCTGGCAGGTACGCGCACTCACCGGTCCGCGAAAATAAAATAAAAATCTACCCCACAACCGTATGTGCAGCTTCCTCCAGCCTCTGTATCTGGAGCCTAGCATGTGCGGCTGGCCCGATGCTTTTGGGGCTAGAGAAACCCATAACGGCACCAATCGGATGTGTATGCGCGTGTAGGAACGGAGAAAGTGATCGCGTCTCTGACCTCAAATTTAATTTCGATAATGCACCTGCACGATCTTCCTTCTATTCATTTTTTTTTCGCCAACAATTCCAAAGATGCTAACCAAAGAGTGTATTGTTACCGTTTGGGCCTTGGTTTCCTTTTTTTTTTTTAATTTTGCTGTCTCTCTGCCGTTTTCAATTAATTTTCAGCACATGACTCCCCGGAACCCATTAAAACCCGTTCCGTCTGTCCTGTGCCGCGCTCTCCTTTTTCGTGCTTTGAGCCACCCAGATGGCAGGAAAATCAAAACAATTAATGCGCGTTTAAAAAGCATCGACCGCCAGACACCAGGCTGAAAAGAAGAGGAAAATCAGTGAAATGAAAACAAGCGGCAGTGTTGGAGACGGGTTGAAGAAACTGCTCGTATCAGACAGGTAGTTGGGCGGTGAAGTTGCATTTTCCGAAATCGAACCCGAGAAAGACCAAAAAAAAAACGGTTGGCATTAGTAGCAGATGAAAACATTCGAAAATGAACCCCTCGTGGCGCCTATGATAGACGTGCCAGAGTGCGTGAACAGTTGGTTCGGTGTCGTTTCATAACGAAATGCAACCTGCAAAGCGTGTCACCGGCGGCGGTAAATTTGACGGGACTGTTTCAATTAAACCGACCCGGCCGGGGGGAGATTTTCTGCATTTAAACCTCCGAAGCACGCGGCCGGTACGAAGTTTGCCTTGTATAGTACTCTGTACAGAAAAAATAAAACCTTTTCCGGCTTGTATCAGTCGGCATTGCTTACTGTTTTACTTTCTTTCTATTTGTAATCGGTTCAGCATCGTGACGGCTGTGTCGTTTTGGGGTCAAGCGTCCCATACGATGCATCTATTAGTTTGGATTTATTTTGATTAGTACAAGTTTTGCGGTCGTTGTATAATTTTCTATAGCTTATCTATCTTAGGCTTATTATCTTAAATTATACAGCCTAACTCTCTTTTCCTTTGACAAATAAATGAAGTAATAATGAGAAATTCAAATGATTCAAAACTATGATATTTACGGTAATTTACTAAACATGTAGTTCAAGAGAAAATAAGCCAAACATCGAACAAAATGGATGTGCAAATTAATGTTCAATAGCACACAATTGAATTATAAAAAGAAGGCAATGAATTAAAGTAACAATAAACTAACATAATAAAAAAGCTATAAATTATTCAAGCGTTGTAAAAGAAATTAAAGAACCCAAATTGAGAAATAATATAAAACACGCCTTAAATTAAAAATATTTAAACTGAATGCTAACATTAACCAGCACAAGTGACAAGAAATAAAAAGTCGCTAGGATGAATTTTAAAAACAAAAAACGAACTTATAAAATTTACATTCAATGGGGATAACACACGAACAACGATAACATACACAAACAAAACCCTTAAAAAGACACAAATAAAAGTCGCTATTGAAATATCATTCCCCAACCAATTACCAATAAATATCAGCAGAAAAACAAAGGGACAGGTGACAATTGCTTTCTATCATCAAAACATGTCATTTTTCTACCCTAACAGCTCTCACAATGGTCCATTTTACTTTCGTTTCACGTTTTATGAGCAGCCGGTATCAAAAACAGGTGCGATGCTTGTCTCAGGTCTGAGCTGGAATTGAAAATCAGTTTTGCTCTTCACCTCGCCAAACCAATGCAATAAATCAAAACCTTATCTAGGTCCTCTTTAACAAATGAACACAAAACGAGACGCTTGTTGTATGTCGGTGAGAAATATTGTGTTACTTTAATGCTTCCGTATTACCTTCGAACGGTTCGACTGTAAGTTCAGTACACATGCACACTCCCGGAGCCCGGTCGAAGAATTTCCCCGCTTTTCTATCGTGTGCGTACCAAATTATTCGGCTCCATCCATCGGCCACCGCAAAACAACGAAGAAAAAAACAAACCCCCCCCCAAGGGAAAGAGTGAGGAGAAAGAAAAGCCCAAACGTACAGCGCGAAAGCTCACCCTGAGGCCGGGCCTGAACTGCCGAACGGTGTCAAGAAAGTGGAGATCAAAGCGAAGATCGAAACACAGCAAAACGATCGCACGCGGAAAAGGAATCGGTGGCTCGGAGAGGTCGTAAACCGTACGCTACTACACACTCGAACACTGGGTGGATGGGTCCAAAGGGGATGGGAAAACTCCTCTCCCCGCATGGAAGGGGCTGGAGATCGGCGCGAAAATGTTTCAAAATTTTGTACACCCTCCCGGGGAAGGTTTATTCATTGGCCAGCGCTTGCCCGGGACGGAAGCCGTGTTGTGCTGTGGGTAACGAAACAGCGGAAAAAAGGTTTTAGACAACGCACGACGACGAAGCGTGTTCGTCGCGTCACAGTGACTTAGAAAAAAGGGGTTTGCCACCTTTCACGCGTGTACGGTGAACGCGGCAAGCAGTGTGTAAAACGTGCATGTGCTGGGTGCCAAAGAAAAACGGGATCCCAAGACGCGAACAAAGCACAACAAATCTAATCAAAGTGAAAATCCTTGTTCTGGAAAACTACCCGAACAAATTATAAAACTATTAGCGAGTGATTGAGTGTGTGTTTGCGGGTGTGCGTGAGTGTTCTGGTGAAAACGCTGCTGGGAAAACACGTTTGAGATCCACGCAGAGAGCAAAAAGGCACCGGGTCGGAACGTGCTAGACACAGCGACAAACCTTCCCTACAAAGATTGAAAAGGTGGAAATTAATTTTCACGTGTGAACGTGTGCTGTACGTGTGTAGCATTGTGGAAGCGGAATTCTGTGCGCGCTGCCGGAAAAACCGACTCCCGGGTTCCTTGACATCCACAGGCAAGACGAACGTGCGTTGCGAGTGACGAAGAACAAAAAAAGCACGATGCGATCCTTGTGGTTGTTTCTACTGGTGGCAGGTAAGCGCAGACGGTCGGAGACGGTCGGACAGACAGCCCTTGCCGTTTGTAATTTAAAATGTGTCCCAAACGCTCCGGTTCGTTCGCGGGTTTTTTGCATACCGCGGGGAACTTCGCGGGCGGAGCCGTTTGGTGGCCAACTCATTATACCAAATTACTTCGCTTAGCGTTTCGGTTCCGTTTATGGGGGTTTCCTTCTTTCGATTTTCATCTCATGTGTTGGCTGCTGTTTGAGATGGCATTTGCAATTAATTCTCGGCAGCAGTGGAATTTGGTTTTGTGGCGAGAATGGGGGTTTGATTTTTTGAAAAAAATTAATTCCACCAGTTTTTTTTCTTCTCTTATTGCAATCATGTTCTTTGAGATTGCAGAATCAAACGTAGTAGAGGAAAAACAAAATTAGAGAAAGAGTGTTTTATCCATCGGGATTTATGTCTGCTCTGTTTTTTTTTGGAATACCAAGGATTGGAAGTCAGGATAGTGCAACCGGTAGTAGTTACAGGCTTTTTTTAATTTCTAAAAAAAATGCGAAACAGCAGATTACAATTTATTAGCAGTTTGATTTATCACAAATGACGTTGTAAATTGTTATTCAAATTGATTGTTTCATCACTCAAATTTCTAACTGATTCCGATATCAAAAAGTTAGCTTTGAATCTATTCAAGCGTCTAATATAACTGCAAAATGGTCACAATTCAAGAAAAGCTCTGAATTTAGCTCATTTTGAGACTTTAAGAACGATACCTTTGGTACAATAGATTCAGTTCTGTTGAGGGATCTATTGAAGCTCTGACTCCACACATGAGAGGACAACCATATTAGTAACAAGATTTGTTCATGGGTTTAGATTAGAAAGAAGAAGGGATTTTCTGGGGTTGTCTTGATTTTGGGAAATTTTCTTTAGTCTTTCTTACGGTTAGTGATCTTTTCCTGTTGGAAATTGGACCATTTCACCAACATTTTTGGACAGGCACGTTGAAAATTCCTGAATTGGATTCCAATTGAGTCTGTGCAAAACGAGTGTTTTAGAGCCCACTGCACATTATGTTGACTTTCCGTAAGAAAGTGTTCTGAAATTATCAAAACTCCTGCGAACTCCAGTATGTGCCCAAATTCAGAAAAGCCATATTCTTAATCAATAATCTTTCTTCTTCCTAGCGCCACTGGTACTGGCCGAGGATAAGCTTAAAAAGCCCAACCCCGCCGTTGCGCCAGCGGTGGCCTCCACGTCCAAGATCGCCGACAGCGTTGCCAGCCCCAGCGTGACCGAGTACAAAAAGACGCTCATCCGCAAGCCGAAGCGTTCGAACGGTGAGATTCCGCTGCTGATCATCCGTCCGGTGGACAAACGGCGCAAGATCTACTTCAAGGAGCCGACGGTGAAGATCGCTTCCGGCGGTGTGGCCACGTATGGCACCTATCCTGGTAAGCAATTCGATCGCTTGATTGATGCCGCTTTAGACTAATCGACAATGGGCCTGCCCTTTCAGAGCTTCATACGAACGACGGTGAGATGTTTACGCTCGAGCACATGCTGCCGATCCTCAGCCTGGAGGGCATGCTGAAAGGGTTCTCCAAGCACGGTCCGAACCACTTCGTACCCTCGCCACAGTTCAAACCGTCCGACATCCATCACCTGGTGGCGCCCCAGAAGACGAAGGAAGAGTATCACCATCAGCTCGCGCCGCTAAAACCAAGCCAGCTGCTGTCCATCTCGCACAAACCGGCTGAGGCCGTGCCGGCCCAGACGCTACCATCGCCGCCGCCCCCGAACTACGTACCGGCCGTAAATTCTGAAGATCAGCTACTGAAACTTGGTCAACCACAGCCTTCCTTTTCGCCCCTGGTACAGGACAAGCCGGCGTTCGTCAAGCCCGAGCAGCTGCCCGCCAGCTTCAACTTCAAGGTGCAGGAGGAGGTCGGCCACTACAAGGTGAACGCGATCCCGCTGTCGAAGCCGCCGGCGGCGTCCGAGCCGCACCACCATCAGCACCACCATCCGGCCCATCAGCAGCACCATCACTTCGGGCAGCCGACCGCCGGGGGCGCCACCAGCTACGTCGGCAGCCAGCAGGGTAAGTCGCCCCAGCCGCCCCAATCGCAACCGCTCTACATCCATGCAGCGCCACCGGCCACCGACCACCACGCGTCCAGTGGCAGCAAGTGGCAGGAGGTCGTCCCGAAGAAGTCCCCGCAGGTGTCCGTGTCCACCAACTTTTACCATCCGAAAACGATCGTCACCGAGCAGGAGCAGTCGCAGCACACGAAGGCGTACGCGCAGGCCCAGCAAGCGGTTGCAGCCCCGCCGTCCCAACAACAGCCAACCGTGCAGACGCATCTGAGCTACTACTTCCCGAAGGAAGAGTCGGCACCGCAGTCGGCCCCGGTCGCCCACCACCAGCACGGCCAGCAGTCGGCGACGTCGTACAGCAATGTGCAGGCGAGCGGTAGTGCACCGCCCGGCGACCATCTTGCCGACACGCCCGCCGAAAAGCCAATCCACAAGACGTACAGCTCGCACATTAAGCAGAAGTACCAGAAGCAGCACCATCAGCAGCCGCACGTCTTCATCCAGAAGTACTTCGAGTTCCCGTCCAAGCCCGGTACGCACCAGAAGAACGTCGTGAGCGAGTTCCACGGTTCGCACGGTAACGAGACGTCCGACCATCAGCATCTGCCCGAGCCGCAGGCCTACGCCGCGCCCCAGTATCTGCCACTGCCCCAGCCGCAGGCCCTTCATCAGCCACAGCACACGGTCAATGGTGGTCCGGGGGCCCAAACGCTTCACCTGCAGCTGCACCACCCTGTACATCATCCGGTGCACCATCCGATGCATCACGGTGGACCTGCTCAAAGCTACTGGAAGTTTGGGCGTCGCAACCAGGACACGACCCAGGCAGTCAAACCAGTGGTAGAGCACACGAACGAGCCGGACCATCACGATAGCCAGCATGCCGGTTCGGTTCTGCGCCCGGTCAAGCACACGACAGTGACCATCGGAACAAGCACAGAGTCGGCCCCATCCACCGGCAAGGACACCAAGGACGGACAGCCCCAGGCTCAGGATCGTATCGATCAGGGTGCGCCGTCGACCAATGGGACTGCCAGTGCGTCCACCAGTGCACCGACCCGAACGCCCAAGCAGATCCAGCACGGCTGCGAACGGCGCTGCATTCGCAACACGGTCGCCCAGGCGTACGAGCCCGTGTGCGGCACGGACGGTGTGACCTACTCGAACCGGGGCAAGCTGCGCTGTGCCCGAACGTGCGGTAATGACGGTAAGCAGCCGGAGCTCATCTCTCCAACTCCAAATTGGAACTAAATACCTTGTGTTCATGCCACATTTTCGGCGATCTCTTTCTTTCTCCAGATCTCGAGATACGATCGTACGGCGAATGTTCCACGACCTCGCGGAACGCATAATTGACCTGTGTCGGCACAAACGGGCCCACAGCAGATAGTTTCATTTCCGCTTTCACTCATTCACTCAGGCTGCCGGCAGAAGTAGTGGTTACCCTCGATTATGGAGCCCGTGTGGAACGGAAATGATGCTGCCAACAACACACACCTGCGGCGGGGCATGGTAAACTCTTAAACGGTGAAACAATATCGATTGCCGCCTGATCCATTGCCGTGTTCATCTTTCCTGGGGGTTTATTCCTCCTCCCGCCGTAAACTGTTTAAATATCGATCGGGAAAATTCGATCGCTTCGAGCGCGGGCAATCTGAGAGCGGAGTGATTGGGTGGAGAGTGAGAGAGAGAGAGAGAGAGAGAGAGAGAGAGAGAGAGAGAGAGAGAGAGAGAGAGAGAGAGAGAGAGAGAGAGAGAGAGTTACCTGTTTTGATCGAATTGGTGATCAGGGGAAGAAGAAAACGTAATTAGTGATTTATTTATTTATTATTGGATTCCTCACCTCGGGAACCGTTGTTTTGTTACCGGGTTTTCTCTTCTTTTGGTTTTTTTTTACAATCAATTCATTTGCAGTCGAATCGACTCGAACACACCTACACATCCATAGACACATACACACATCTACAGACAGACACGCTTAGATATGTAAGATTATTTTAATTTCCTTGCGCAATCTCTTTCTTGTGGTTGGCAGGAGGCAGTGGAGTTGACGTGCGGATGAATAAAATGGTGATGATGATTAATAATAAAACACAGCAAGAATGCTTTGCTTATCAAAGAGAACTGGTGAAAGAACGGGATACTTTTATGACGTGATAAAAAGGTGAGAAATGTCTGGTGTGGTGATACTGATTATTTTGTGAATGTACGTGGAATGCGAGGGATATTGGAAGATATTCGAGAGGCTGCCAAAGGATTCTGATAACGTAATTAAGCATACATTATCATATCAAACTTACGGGATGACCTTAACCATGGCCAGGAAGATCCCAGATATTCAAAAAATAAATCAAATTATGCCGTTGTAACACATTCATTAGCAAAAGGACTAGGACTAGGTGTTTGCTGCTTAGGAATCCGCCCCTCGCCGAACGTGTTGAGCACACGCCAGGCTGGCATTTATCACAAGAATCTTAAACAGAACCATCGCCTGTCCCGAACAACCCCCTTCTGCCGTCTACTAAATTCAGCTGACGATCTCTATAAGCCTGGAATGACGATAGCAGAACTGACTTCAGGTTTAAGTGTTCGAAATGCGTCCAACAATAACAATATATAAATGTTCTGTTCGTTATCTTATGTATATTGTAAACAAAACTTGGCTCGAAAGGGATTTACAGTCCATCGGTTAATTAACACTAAACTAAACTAAACTAAAATTAAACGATATCTCAGCCGATATACAGTGAACTCTCTTATTTGACACCTCTCCAATTTTAAAAACCTCTGTTATTTGAACATTTTTCACAGTTCCTTGATTTCCAGTACATTTTTGTCCTTCCAATTTCAAAAACCTTTGAAATTTCGAAATTCGACAGTTCCATCGCCTATTAAATATCTCTCTCTTATTTGACTGTATTTTCAACATTCGAATATAATTTGATTTAAATTAGCAGGATCACTAGTTTTTAATGGAGATGTATTGTATAAATTTTTTTAATATTACTAGTCAACATGTGCTCTTCTCGCATCCGAAAATACTGGTATTGGACCACATCAGGGTCCTTATTTGGTGGAATCCTGGGTTAGATCTAACGAGTTAGCTATTTACTACCAGAATGTCTATTAGAACCAATATCGTAAGGAAATTTATAAAATCTAAACAACTTATCTAAACAACATACTTGATTAAATCCGGATGCATAATGGGGAACGATCCAAATGGAAAATCAACATTTACCGTTTACCTCATTTGGGCGCATTTAAAGTGTAAATTTGCGTGTTTATCGTGATTTTAAAATTCTAAACAGGGTAGAATACATATATTCGCAACCATAAAATCTTTTATTTAAAAAAAAACTCATTGGTTTTCTCTTCTTCTTCTTCTTCTTCTTCTTCTTCTTCTTCTTCTTCTTCTTCTTATTCTTCGTCTTCGTCTTCTTCTTCTTCAACTTCTTCTTCTTTGACACAACAACCGTTGTCGGTTAAGGGCTGCCTCTACCATTAGTGGGCTTGGCTTTCAGCGACTTACTGATTACACATAGCCGGATAGTCAATCCTATGTATGGGGGCACGCTCCAGTTGGGGATTGAACCCATGACGGGCTTGCTGGTACGACTAGTTGACGAATGTACCACGAGACCGTTCCAAACTTGTTTACTGTTCTGGTAAAAACGAAGCCTGGCGAACTATTTACTAAACGAAGCAAATCTGCCAATGAATGTTGAATTCTACACATTTTATTTTATATTTTGAAAAAATACAAAAGGAAATTATACAAAACATTCGTTTATGAAATACAAATGAGCATAATTATATTTCAAAATTGTGTTTTGAGACGCATTTTTTTCGTATTTTCAAGTGTTTAGTTATCCTACCGCAAAGAGGTATTCTGCGGAAAACTATTACAGCTGCTCTGTATATATTTTTTTATCTTCGGGATTTTGCCGAACAATTTGGAAACAGCTGGTATTTTGGAGGACAGATCCAAAAACATTCGAAAAGCAGTAAAATATTTAAAAAAAAACTAATTATCTCACGGACCATTTTGTAATCAAACCATCTGTCAAAACTATGCTGCAACAGTTCAGCCACATGCTTTTCATCATACGTTTCTTTCTTCCAATCACCATCATTATTTATCATTAGAACGAAAAATACTTCAAAATACAATTCATTTCAGCTATCGACATCTTAACGTCTTTTTTCCAACGAACATTGTTTAAAATTCCAACAGACAAAATGTACTAAACTTTAAACGTTTTAGCACTCATCGTACAATTTTGACCATCTTGTACTAACTGATACTCCCACCGTGAACGATCTGTCATCGGCCGCTGCTATAAAACGCCATAATAGCAATTTTAGCAATGAAAATTCAAACACTTTAATAAAATTATGCTAATAATCAATCGCAACCAGGCAATTTGAACTTTTCCACTCCATTTTAACAAGTTTTCATTTAAAAAAATAAAACTTAATCCCCAAATCGCCACTTGTTTACATCACTGTGGGATGTAAACAAACAAACAAGACGTCATTTGGCGGCAATCGCGAATCGGTGCGTTTCGTGTGTGACTGTGTGAGTGTTTATTTTTTCGTTCTTTCATCTTCTTCTCCAAGCACGAAGGCCAATTCTGACGAGGAGACAATTACAAGTGCGCTTCATCCATTTGAAAGCATTAGATAAGATCAAGTACGTGTTTCGTGGCAGCAGCTCCGGCAACAGCAGCAGCACCAATCGCATCAGGAGGTCTATCATCCGCTCGCGTCATTCCGAAATAGCACCGCCATTCGCACCCGTACTAATGCACTTATTTTCGTACCCTTGCAGTGAATGGCATCGAATGCGGCACTGGGGAAGCTGATTCTGGCCGCTACATTTAGCGCGTTTCTCTACTACGTGCTGTGGGTTGCGGTACTGCCGTTCATCGTAATCGACGCCAGGGATGGTAAGCGGGGGCTTCTGTTCTGTTTACAGCACATAATCGATCGCAGGGAACGGAAAAAAGAACCACCACAGGCGTGTGTTGAGCATGTGCTTGTGTGTGCGAGTCACAAAACAGCTTCACGCAATTGATGGACAATAGAGGAGTCTCCAGCTCCCCCCTCTCGCCGGCCCGTGTGTGATGGCACAAACATCAATCTAATGGATTGCGCGAGCAACGGAAGCAAAAAACATTGCTCACCAATAACCTTGAGCCGGGTCGGTTCGGTCGCGCTTTACATGTTGACCCTCATGACGCGCGCGAGCTCTCTCAAGCATTACGCGTTCCGTACGAGGCGACGGTTCGCTAGCACACGGTTCTAATTGGTTCTATTGCATTGCGGTTTCGTTTCGTAGCGCCCGTGGTCTTAAATTGTGTCGTGCACGAGCGCATGATCTTGATTCAATTGATCTTCATTTGCAGAAAGTTGGATCTATGCGCTGTTTCCACCGATGAAGTTTGCATTCCTCGTGCCGGCACTGTTCGGTGTGGTGCTGCTCGGCGGACTGTCGGCCTTTTCGGTGTACCATTTGCGGGACCATCTCGGAGCGCGGTTTATCCGACCACAGTAACGCACAGGTAAGCGTGCGGGTGTGTGTGAAAGCGAACGTTTTTCGTTAATCTGTTGCTCCAATCTTCAAACCAAACACGACAAACGCTTTGCACAAAGATGTCATAACAACCAGCAATGAGCGGTTTAGAGCAGGCACTAGACAAGATAAGAAATTCACTTTAAAGGTTTACGTTAGAGTCCCCCTCACGCTCGCCGTGCAGCACACGAGAAAATGATTATAAACCATAATCATATTCTCGTGCAGCGGTTCGTGTTGATCACGCGTTACCAACCCAAACCGCGGACGACGGCCCGCCGTTCTTATCGCCCTGTTTTGAATGATTTACCCCCGGCAAAGGTACGCTGCGGTACGGTTGCTCAGTGTTTCCACTACCCTAGTACTAGGTCGATCGTGTGCAGTTCGTTCGCGTCTACACAGTGAAGAGTGTTGTAAAACCATTTCCCTTGTTACCCCGCCTGTAGCGACAGCGCCACACCATGGAGACGTGGCTCGTCATCGGCATATCCGGGGTGACGAACGGCGGCAAGACGACGCTGGCCAAATCGCTCGAAGCATACTTTACCGCCCACCTGCACAAAACCTTCTTCAAGGAAAATCTCATCCTCAACAAGGTGGTTGCGCTGTGCCAGGACGATTACTTCCTGCCGGTGGACAGCCCCCGGCACGAGATGGTGAAGAAGCTCAATCACATCAACTGGGAGATTCTCGGCTCGCTCGATATGGACCGCATGTGCCAGGACATTATGCAGGTGCTGGGGCAAAAGTTCATCCTGTACAACTGCCACCAGCTGCGGCGCGCTCGGAGCGACGAGGACAGCGAGATGGGCGAGCGGGTCGAATCGATGGACGAGTTCAATCTGTTTGCCGACCACTTCCTGAGCAACTTTCTGGCAAAGTACGATGAAAACGGGACCGGCAGCAGGACGACGAATTTGATCAAAAAGTCCAAAAACGAATCGTACCAAAGCATGAACATTAAGATCAACGTGCTGCTGCTGGAGGGCTTTCTGCTGTTCAATCACTCGTTTACGCGCGATCTGTGCAGCATCAAGTTTCACATCCATCTGCCGTACGAGCGGTGCTACGCCCGGCGGATGCAGCGCGTGTACGATCCGCCGGACGTGGTCGGCTACTTCGAGATGTGCGTGTGGCCACTGTACGAGAAGCACTATCGGGAGTTTAAGGGCCGGAAGGACATCTACGTGCTGAATGGGGAGATAGCGCCGGACAGCATTTTCAACTATGTGTTAAATAGCATCAAAGACTTACTGTAGTAGCTGTGGGTGGAGAGTATAAGTTGGTTGCTCATAACCAGCAGCAGCAGGTAGAATAGTTGTCGAACAATTCCAGAGACGGGTTTCAAGAGTTCCTTAACCCCTGTAGGCAGCGACTAGGATGTAAGCTATAGAAATATATATACCAAGAGAGCAAGAAGGGGCTCGTATGGACATACGCGTTTAAGCCGTGTCCACGAAGCACGACACCGCGGTACAGTGTAACAACACACTTTCGTTTGTTTTTTTTTTTTGTACATGTCACACGTAACGCCTTTCACGACACATCTGAATCATTTCGCACGCCCATCCCCGCCCCCATGGGATCTCACTTATCGACACACAGGGAACAAAGGTGAACCAGCGTTGCGAATACGATATGCAAATAACTTTCTTTCTCATTTACAGTAGGGAAACATCCAGCCCCCCAAAAAAACCCCGTTTGGCGCCGGCAACACCGAGAGGGGGCCAAGTTTCATTTTCGCCCTCGGTTGTTGTTGATTTGTATGATTTGGGCTTCTCGCGTATTTTTTGTTTGGTGAGTGCGGGATTTTTTTTTTTCTACGTTCACTCCAATCGTTTTCACCGATCCGTGTGTTTGCTTTTTTTCATGCCGGCATCCGGTCTCTGCTGAGATGATCCGTTTTGGGGGGTTTATAGAACCGGTTTTTTTTCGGGGGGAGAGGCTCAGTACTGCCGGGTGTCTGGCTCGCCATAATCCCGAAGCGTGCAGCACGCCACGCATTGGCGAGGGAACGATGCGTAACTGTAGAATATTTTAAGCGATCGCAAAC
The DNA here is from genome assembly GCF_017562075.2 of Anopheles merus. NCBI lineage: Eukaryota > Metazoa > Arthropoda > Insecta > Diptera > Culicidae > Anopheles > Anopheles merus. The sequence continues at coordinate 30,253,314 of NC_054083.1, read as the reverse complement.
GGTTGTGGTTTAATTGCTTGTTTTTGGGAAAGACACGTTCTGCTGCCTCGCCGTTTAATGCTATTTTTGAACCCCTCCCCCAAGGGATCTCCTTTTCACGCATCCTCCCCTCCTGCTCCGTTTTCGAAGTACCGCTCTCCCTCCCAAAAAAAGGCCAAAAATAGCATGAAACCGGTATCGATCCTGTGCCCGTGCCGTGAAAGAAAGTAGTCGAATGAAAACGAAAGCAGCCCAAGCGCCCGGCGTGTACCCGTACCTGGGTGGATGCGCGAATCCACCAAATGTTTAATTCAAAACAAAATAAACAAAAAAAAACAGCCGAAGAACCCTGGCCGCAAGTGTGGTTTGATAGTGAACGCGCGCCGTGCCCGATCTGGTTGCTCGAAATTCGAATCAGCGATCAATTTGTGGTTTGTGTGTTTCCGGAACCCGTGCGACAACCGCTCCACACACACACAAAAAGGGGTGAAAAGATTGAAAGTTTCGCACGAAAATAAGGAAAAGGGTAAAGTGCATTAACCTTCATTGGAGCTCCTGCGAATCGAGCCCCGTTTTCGTGATTGTGAAAACTGGGATTGCAGCGAGCGCGCGTTAGGTGCATCCTTCGGTCAATGTACGCGGACCGCTTCCACAATGTATGCGTGTGCTTTAAATTAATTGCATCCCTTGTTTTCGCCACTCGTCGTTGCCATTCCTCGTTGCGGACCAGAAGAGAGAACGAAAGACAGCGAGAAAGAGAGAGTAAAGTCCCTGGCGTGCTGCAAACGCGACTAAAAGGTTGATTGACAAGGCTTAATAAAACTGGTCGTTTAGCTCTGCCACAAATCGCTTTAGAATCTGGCTCGCGGCCTGATTGCTCCCCATGGGGAGTTCACCTAAGGCAAATGATGCGTTTGCTCTCACCCTCACAAACCCCAATCCGTGCGCCAAACCACTCGCATAAATCGCGTTTTCCACAGGCGGGTTGCGGAGGCATATGACACGTGTCGTTGGGGCAGCAGAGAGGGAGGAACACTTTCCGGAGTGTTTTCGCTCTGCTTCTTTTCTTTTTTTGCACTGACAGGGCAGTATTTTCTACCGACCCTTTTTTCCGTGTGCGCGCCCATTTGCTGCTCATAAATGCTGCCCGGCCCGGTTCGTCGCTTAGCCTGTGCCGCACAACGCAACACGACGTTAACGATCCTTTCCCAGGCGGAAAAGCAGCAGAGAACAGAGAACGAACCTTTCATACAGAACCGATGCCAACGCGAAAGGTTCATTAACTTACTCCTATAAATCTTTGCAAAAATCTCCCCATCTTTCAGCCCTTCCGGTCACTCTTCGCAAAACCCTCCTCGAGAGGGCAGTCGCACGTTCACAGCCAATTATATTATTATGTGATCGCGAGCAAGCCGGCCGCCATCCGCCGGCTGCTCGGTTCTGGTTCTAGCGGGCCGAAGAGATGCATCAACGCGAAGAGCGAATCGTCCGGACCAGAGCGTCCCATTGGCGATCGATGTCTAAACACGGGCTCGGTCAGGTTGTGGTGTCCATCTAAGGCACATTTCGCACATTCGCCACTTACCGCTAACAGCGGGTCGTGTTCGAAGCCACCACAGCAGAAGAGCAGAGGTTGGTGGTTTTCTTTTGCTCCGTTTGGCGAGCGCGAGAGCCCTGCCTGACCACGGGTCGTGTCGGGTCATTGTCGGGCGCGTTGGAGATAGAGGAGTAAAGGGAGGAAGTAAGGGCACGAGAAAGAAAGAGAGACAGGGGGAAACACAAGGGAGATATTGAAGATATAATTTACAACCGACGGATGTGGTTCGGGAAGAGGAGCATAAAATGAAACACACACACACACATAGAAGGATGGGACGAAACCTGTCCGGGACGCGCGATAGACGGACGATAGCAATTTGCGGGGATTGGAAAGCCGTGCAAAAACCGTGCAAAAAGGATGTGCGGCTGATTATTTTTAATGCCAGCCGTCGAGCGATGGCCGAGCGACGTGCTCTCGCAGCAGGAGGAGACAGCGTTCGGCGCGATGGACGGGATAGAAAAATTCGTTACTGCGAAGGTTTTTTTTGCTGAAATATATATTTTAATGTACGTGCTAGATTAAACTAGGGAAAACGATCGCTGGGAAACGATTGAAGAATGTTATAAATGGTTAACCACAAGTCGCAGTTTACAGGTAGTTTGTGGTGGCGAAACTCGACCTCGCCGGTGGAACCAAAATATTAAACGAAATGGCATACATGGATAAATGGAAATGGTTATCGTACTTTAACTAATGTGAAACTATGTTATAAGACGAATGGCGACGTTCAATGTTGAAATTTGTACACAAAGGACTGTCAAGCGTTTTAAGCGTTTGTGACAATATTGCTAGTAGTTGCTTGACACTAGAAGCGCTTAAAGTGTTGCAAAATTGCTAGCAGGAGCCTAATACAAAATTGCAATGAGCTCGATTAAAGCTTTTTTAATATACTTTAATTATTTTTTTCAATTCAAAAAATCGTTCTCAATCTCTTACATGGTTTTCTAAGTCACTTTCGAGTGTAAAAGTTGTAATTCACCGCATGCAAAATGTTATTCCACATCGATCTAACATTTCATTTCCATTATCATAATTTTAAATTTCTTCAGCATGATTTTCAACACGTCTCAAGCTGGATTGAGTTTGATTGATTGATTGTCTTTGTGATGTGTTGAAAATCATGTGTAAGAATTGAAAATTGATTATGATACAAGTACACCATTTGACAGCTGTTGAAAAACATCTTGTAGGCGGTGAATGCCGAGCTGTTGCCGAATGTGTAATGATGTACACATTCGAAACTGACTTGGAAACCCCTGTAAATAGTACCATAGCAAATGTGACTAATTTATAGGACGATCGCAGACGTTACAGGGTTTTTTAAGTCACTTTCGAATGTAAAAGTTGTAATTCATCGCATGCAAAATGTTATTCCAAATCGATCTGACATTTCATTTCCATTATCATAATTTTTAATTTCTTCAGCATGATTTTCAACACGTCTCAAGCGGGATTGATAGTTTGACAGGTCTTTGTGATGTGTTGAAAATCATGTGTTGAAACTGAAATTTCATTTTGAAACAAATAAACCATTTGACAGCTGTTGAAAAACATCTGGGATGCGGTGAATAGTTTAAATTCGAAACTGACTTAGAAAACCCTGCAAGTGTTGAAATGTATATACATAGAACTATCAACCATTTTAAGCGTTAGTGACAATATTGTTAGTAGTGACTTGACACTAAAACTACTAAGCGCTACGATTGAAGGGTTACAATAGCCTAAGCTTTCAAGAGCTTAATACTCAATTCCAAATATCTTGATGATTATTCTATATATGTCAGCTATTTTTTTAATTATAATAATACTCTCTCAATTTCTTAAATACTTCAACAATATTTAGTTGCTAATGATGAACAGTTCACTTAATTTGAGCGTTATCTGTCAAAATGCCTAGTCCGTTAAGTCTAGTGTTAATTTCCCCTGAAGTTAAGGTCCCAATAGTTGGAACTTTTCATCATCCCTTGACTAGATTGTCCCAAAAAGTAGTTGTTACGATCTTAATTAAAGAATCTGCTTCTACTTTTGCGTCAAACAGCGTTATCATCGAAAGAGTGAGCTCAAAACCGCTTACGCTTCATGTCTCGCTGGCAAACGCTCCAGCCACGCTTGAGGGCACTTTCGTTGAACTTGAACTTGACCTTGACTCCACGAACCTTGTGCAACCATCCCGTTGTACCCATCGCGAGCAAAAGGGCCATCCCGCCCTCCCCATGTCTTGACGGTTTGCGCGCTGCGCAATTGTATCGCGATGTGCGCACCACACATCTGGCGCGACTGCGCGCAGCCCGGGGTAGCTTCTGTGGTGAAGAATCTCTCCCCAACGCGAGGCGCGGGTTGTTAGTGTGTCTGGAGGGGCCGAACCGAAGATGGGTTGAAACTGCGCGAAGAATCAATTTATTGGCCCGATCGTTGGTGCGCTCTTGGTCTTCCTGTGCCCGCCACCAGCCAGTTAATGGGCAGTTTTGTGTGACCGTAGATGGAAAGCAGGCAGGCAGGCAGGCAGGCAGAGAAGAAAATTGGCCCGTGTGTCGTGCTGCCCCCGTGGGGAGCCGTGAGGGCATTTGCCCCTGTATCCCGAGCGGTGTGGAGTGACTTGTCCACAGCAACATGGTAAGACCGACGAACCCCAATGCAATGGGAGTGCAATTATTTGCCGTTCCGTTTTAGTGCCGTAATTTCTAAGATCGTGCGCTGGATAAATTAGATTCGTGGTACGCAAGAACCACCACCATCACGCGTGTGTTCTGCGCGCGAAGCAGACAAAGCGACATGCTACATTTAAGAAATAAAGACTGATATACTGATGAAGGTTTTTTTTTACAAATTTTTATACATTTTATTACTTTTTTTGTGCTTACATATTTTTTTGTTTGCCGTCAACCATTCACAGTTGTGTGGACGGTGTTCCTGCCTGTGCGCGTGCACATTGTTGCAGCGCGCATCGTGGCAACCCCTCTCTTGCTATCGCTCTCTATGCTATCTCCTGCTGTGTTATGCAATCTTAGCATGCCCTGAAACAATCCGGTCGCCATTCTACGCCTTCTTCTCTTGCCATTCCTCTTTCGCAGAGCCCATGATCGCCTGCCCGCTCCTGCCGACACGATCGTGTTTTTCGCTCGTTCTGTTTCTTCTGTGTGGATTTTTTGTTTGTTTTAACCTGTTGCTTCTTATCTCCCCGTTTTCCTTCTACCGCTCACAGAATCGCAATGCAATAAATTAAGAAAAATAAAAATAAAAACCGAAAGAAAAACTGCCGCCCAACCGGGGGGATCCGCCCCTGACCGCCGTGTGGACCGACTGCCGACGGTGCGTGTGCGTTTAAATAAATAAGTTAGGAAATGTGTCTCTCACCCCCTTCTCGCTCTCTCACTCTCTCTCTTTCACTCTTACATCGCGCCTTGCTGTCTGTGTCGGTCCGCACTCTGCCGGTTTGGCCGCGGATGGCGTTTTTTGCAGTTTTCTTTTCGAACGGCGTTCTTATGCTGCTGTTTTGTTGCGTTTTAAAATGGAAAAAAAGAAAAGTCTTAAAAAGGGAAGCGACGAACCCTTATTCAGGGGACGGGGTGCAATGCAAGTAGTTACATTCCTTAGAAAAAGAAAGGAATCAACACTTGACGCGCCTTTCCCCGCGCTCACTTGTGCACTGTGCATCCCTTCCTCTCTCTAGCGTTTTTTGCGTGTCTGTATATGGCTTTTGTGTGTGTGTGTGTGTGCGTGAGTGTTGTGTTGTGTTTGTGGCTTAAGCGGCTGGCGTGTCCTGGGGCGTATCGGCGGGAGCGTTGGCCGTACCCTCGGACTGGGTGGCCGGGGCAGCCGTGCTTGGCCGGAAGAAGTTCTGCACGCCCTGCACGATGTTCTGGATCGGGTTCGGCTGCTGCTGCTGCTGCTCCGAGTTGGTCGCCGGTCGGTTGAACACCGAGCCGACCGCATTCTGCACCTGCTGGATGATGTTGGGACGGGTGGTCGACTCCGCCTCCGCGTTGGCGTTGGCCGCGTTCGGGTTGAAGAAGTTCTGCACGTTCTGGGCGAGCTGCTGGACCAGATTGGGAGCGCCAGTCGTCGGGGCCGGAGCCGACTCATCCTGGGCCACCTCGGCACCGTTCTCGGCGGCAGGGGCAGCGGCGGGCGTGTTGGACGGGCGGTTCAGCACCTGGCCGAGCGGGGTCGCCTGGATGAAGCCCTGCACCGGCTGGATGATCTGCTGCAGCAGGTTGGGGCGGGTGGTCGAGCTGCCGCCGGTCTCCTGGCGCACCTCGTTACCGCGCAGCGCCTGGTGCGGCTCCGCCTCCACCTCCTTCACCGGCACGAGATCCTCAGCGATCGGGACGGACTTGACGACGCCGGCCGGCTCCTCCACCGCAACCGGAGCTTCCTGCTTCTCCACGTTCTCCACCACTTCCGGTACGACGACGGCCTTGACGGCGGGCGCAACGACGGCTTCCGGCTCGGCGACGGCAGCAACCTGCTCCTTCTTGGCTTCCTCCAGCACGACCGCGACCGGCTCGTTTACAGTCTCAACGGGGGCAGCCTGGCGGAGCGACTCAACCGGAGCGACGACCTTCTCCTCGACGGCTTCCACAACCTTTTCCTCGGCGGCAACGGCGACAGCGGCGGGCTCTTCCACCGGGACGACCGGAGCGACCGAACGGAGCGACTCAACCGGAGCGACAACCTTCTCCTCCACCGGCTCGACCACAGCAACAACCTCGGGGACGACCTTCTCGACCGCCTCGGCAACCTCCGGAACGGCAACGGTGCGCAGCGACTCGACCGGGGCCACTTCCTGCTCAACGGCGGCCACTGCCGGCTTCTCCTCGGCGACGACGACCTCCGGGACGACCTTAACCGACTCTTCGACCGCAACGACGGGCAGGACGGACTTGAGCTGCGGCACCACCTGTTCCACGGCCACCTCCTTCTCGGCCACCTCAGCGATCGGGACCACCACAGCGACCGGCTCGGCCACCTCAACCACCGGCTCGACCGACTTGAGCGACTCAACCGGGGCCACTTCCGTTTCCTTTGCCGCCGCTGGCTCCTCAACAGCAACCACCTTCTCCTCGGCCTTGTCCAGGATCACCTCAGCAACGGTCTTGACGGCGGGCACAGCGGGGACCTCCACTTCGGGCTTCTTTTCCTCCTCAGCAACAACGACCGCGACGGGCTCGGCCACCTCCGCCACCGGAGCGGCACTGCGCAGCGACTCAACCGGCTCGACGACCTGCACCGACTCCTCGACCGGTGCGGCAGCGTTCTCCACCACCGCCACGACGGGCTCGGCCACCTCCGGCACGGTTTCAACGGTGCGCAGCGACTCAACGGCCGCCGGTTCCTGCTCGGCGACCGCCGGAACGGCCTCCTCGACGGCGAGCTTTGCCTGCTGCTGTTCGGCGGCCACCACGGCCTCCTCGACGGCCTGCACGACCGCAGCCTCCGGGACGGCAGCATCGGCAACGGCATCGGCAACAACGGCCACCGGTTCGGCCACGTCGGCCACCGGTTCGGCCAGCCGCTCGGACTCGACCGGCTCGACCGTCTTCTCTACCGGAGCGGCGGCTTCCTCCTCGACGGCGACCGGAATCTCCGCGCGCTTCAGCTCGGCCGGCTCGGCCACCTTCACGTCCTCGGCCTGCGGGACCACTGCGACCTGCTCGGCCGCCTGCTCATTCTCGCGGCCGACGCGCGTCAACGAAGCACTTAGCACACCGCCGACGGCACAGGCCAGCGCACAGATCAGCAATAGCTGTCGCATTGTCTGTCCTTCCGCTTGATCGATGCTCTCTGTTGGGTTTACCGCAAAAACCCCGCAACAAACTTCACTTCAAGGTATACTACTACACACACAATACAACCGAATGTCACACAAACGTTTTTTTTTTGTCTCTTTAGTCGCCCTTTGGGAAGGAAGAATTTTGTGGGCGGATGCGGTGATGCTGCTACTAAATGGGAAAACCCGGGGACGTCGATCGGCCGATCTGCACCGGGCCAATTAATGTATCCGACTGAATGTAAAATGAGAAAGAAGCTCGGTTTTATACGAGCCGCTCGGCGCTCGACGGTCAGCTCGGTCCCGGCCCGATCGACGCTGGCCGACGACGGGACGGGGGCCGGGCCGCGGCGACAGGACGGGCCGGTCGGTTGCGAAGGGAAAGTGGGCACGCATTGTGCCCGGGCAGGCGCCCGCACGCAGCCGATGACCCGTTAGCTGTCTTCTCTTTTCCCTGTGTGTGTGTTTTTTTTTGTGTTTCCTTCATCCCTACCTTGCTTCTTTCTCTGTTTGCTTGCCTGGGATCGACCGGGTTCGTGTCTTGTGTTGCCCAGCTCTTCGTCCACTTTGTGCTGTCTGCTGTCGTCTTATGCTTATCGTTCCATCCTCTTTGCACTCTCCCTTGCAGGTGGAGGGAGGAAGGAGGAGGGTTTTGCTTTCGGTGCTGGCGCACGAGAGCTTCCGCTCGTACGGTTTCGGGTTTTGTTCCTTTCCTTGAGCTTTTTCCCTTATCGTGCATCCCTTCCGACCGGGTCGAGCAAACGCATTATGCGCCACGGGTGAAAGAACGAACGAGAAAGTATGTACTGTATTGGGGGGTAGAATTGGGTGGTTTGGGGGGTGGTGGAGACCGTTCGCGATGAATCGCGTCAGGATCGCAGAAAGAACGAGCTTTTGCAAAGGAACGAGAACACTGCCAACCGGAAAACCGGGAGTGGGTGAGGACAGGGAAGGACGCTCCAAGGGTTCTCCTGTTGGAGCTTGTTTCTGAGAGTGATTTTGTTGTCGACCGGTGTCTTGTTTTCCTTCCCTCCTTCTCGGAGAAGGGCAAGGTGGACGGGGACACAAGCACACAATCATAAATTAGCAATTGGAAATGCTTACTGCGGGCGTGGAAAATCTTGTTCGATGCATCTCGTTACATGCCGCGCATGCTGTACGGGCACAGGGTTAGGGTCAGAACGATGTTGGCACCACAGGGGTGTGTGTATGTGCGTGTACGTATGCTGTGTGGCCAAGTGTGAATGCATCGATTGATCATTTAGGGGAACGGGGAACGTTGCGGAGGCCGAGGAGTTGTGCAAACAGCAGCGAGTTAGTGTGATCGGATAGTCTGATTCTGTGATATAGTGGAGTCGATTGAGTCGAATTATTTTACAAAGAATGGAGCAATTCTAATAAAAAAGCACATCTGCAAGCCATCCTGAAGCTCTTTGTTAGGTTCGTGCGTTTGCTAAGCAGCGTAATTTGAGAAGAAGGTTTTTGAAAGGAAAATAAAGATTATTCTTATCACTATCCGTTTTAAATTCCGGAGTAAAAAAGGCTCGACATTTATATTCGGTCAACAGTGCAAGCCTACTCATATGGTGACATAGTGGAGTGCATAAATGCCTGGTTTAATGCAACACAGTTCACGAGATCAAATCTCGCCTGGATCCCATTGACAATGTGTGGCAAACAACATACACCTGGATACTTAGAATGAGCAGTTTCATGCCATCAAACGAACGGTCACAACTAAGGAACAAAAATATAGGTGGATACGTACATACGTACCTTAAAATGCCTAACTTTTGAGCTATTATCCCTGCCAATATTAAATCAATGACTATGAGAAGAGTGACTTTTGCATAAGAAACAATAATTTTGGATGTTTACAGTTTAATAATTCGTATTCAATAGTTAGACGCTTTCTTAGTTCTTAGCATACTTTTCTAGTCCAACATTACATAACTGACTATTTGTCAGTCAGTGGAAACCATCGCAAAAATGCATTTTGTTTCTTTCATGGTCACTTTACGTTTTTATTCCATTAATGTTTAAAAACAGATTGTGAGATTAACCCCAAATTGTTAAGATTTTAATAAATTTGACGGGATTTTACAAGGATTTTTTTTATTGCTTCACTTACTGTTTGTTTTAATTATGAGATGATTCAAAAATATGATAGTATCTTTTAAACATTTTAACACATCCAAATAAAATTAAGGATCAGTAAAAAGAGATGAAGCCTTAAATTAAAGAAAAAACTACTAGGAATGCAGGGTTTCTCCTAATTCCAATAGTTTCAAATTATGATTTCGTCTTTTCATATGAATCATATGAATCTTCAGCGATTCATATGAATCTTCAGCGATGAGTGATGCGAATCTCGAATCGAATGTCCACAAATTATTGTATCTCTAAAGATGCATGAATCCAAAAAGATTCACATATCTCAAAAGAATCATGAATCTCTGATGATTCATACATGTTTAAAGATTTGTGATTTTAAAACGTCTCCTCGAAACCGGCATGTTCGCATAGATTTTAAACCAAGAAGAAGAACAAGAAGATACTCAAGTATCGTTTGAGATTCATAAATCCTACGGGATTCATTGAGGATTCGTGAATTTGTTGAGATTCATGAATCATACGAGATTCATATATATATATATATTTTTTTTGAAGTTCATGAATCTTTTCATCCAATATGCAATTTCATTGAATCATTTAAAAGATTTATTCTGATTCATTGAATCAGAATCAGATACATCTGACTATTTAGATCCTTGGTTCTTAATAGCTCTTTAGTTCTCAATTCTTAATTTCTAAATTAACTGATGTTGATCTCTTTAGTTCTCAAACAAATCAATATTTGTTAATTGCATCCAGCACTCTATTCTTCCTAAAGCTTCAATAATGAATACAAAATTCATATGAACAGTTTAGGTTAATTATTTTGAAGATAAACTAATTTAGATCGTTTATATCATTAGGCTAATGTTTTCTTTCTTTTTTTTTCATTACAATTCATACCATTTTGTAGCACACACAGCAACATACAAACCATCTACTACTTAGCATGCCATAATAAAATCATCTACAGCCACGTCGCAACAATGATCGGGCATTTTCCTAAAACCCCTAAACATCTTTTTGCTTTCCATTGTAAACGAGTACGAGCACCAAGGCGGAGACTAATTTACCCACTCAAAGAGCATAGAGCAGCATCGCTTTCCTTCGCAACCCATCCCGCTTGAACGAGCAAAACGAGCATCCGCAGACCAGGAATTAGAAAGAGCAAATAAAGCAATAAACGACACCCTGAACCGACCGCCGTCCCATTTCTCTTGCCGCCACACAGACACACACATATTCTACAATTACAACCGGGCGAAATGCTAATGTCAAGTGCCAAAATCCCTGCGCCGGTCTGTGGCCCGTTTTGTGCTGTGCTGTTCACAACCCGTCGTCACAGCATCCCTTCGCACCGTGAGACAGGTTCGTGGCCCGCGCTGGCCAAGCCATATCAATCAACATTTACGAGGGCATATCAGGGCACGGTGGGGTTTTTTTTTGCTGGTGTGTTGTTTCGTGTTTTATTCATCCCGTACGGTTGTTGTTTGTTTGGTTGGCATGCGATTTTTGTGCGGTAACGGTGGCATTTGTAAAGTCCTCCCCCCCTCCGTGCACGGGGATAGGAGAACCGTCTCTCACTTCCTGCTGTCAAAAGAATGGTTGCTGTTGCTTGAGCCATCCTGGGGCAGCCAGAAGCGAGTGGCAGTAGAACGAACTGGACTGGAAGTTAAACGGAGGCCAAACTAAGTCGCGCTTGGACCGGCTTGCTCCGATCTGCCGTTATATTGCCGTTGCCACTTTCTTGGTCGATCTTGCGAGAAGATCGTCGTCGTCGCTCGTCGCCGCAGCCAAATTAGTTCAACACTCCCGAGGCTGCTGGGACAGTGACAGTGTGTATGTGTGTGTGTGTGTGCTTGTTTGTGTGGTAAAAACCCGGGGCGCCCTGTGACCGTGGCCCTGCGTTATTGGCTTCGGAATAAATTACTCCACTACCATGGCTGCTATCCCCTTAGCCTCGATGAAGCTGGGACCGTGTGCTGGAAGGTTAACGGGACTTCATGATCAATAAAATTTCTCTCCCGCTCGCCCCTTGGAGCGGCCCCTTTGGGGGGGGGGGGCAACAGTGTAGAGGGAAGGAAAACAGCCAAGCCACACACTTTATGGCAATGAGTTCTGGTGGGCGATGTCCCTTTTTTGTTGTTTTGTTTGATTCTCCGCCAGCCCGGCGGCAGCATGGCGAGTGCTATTTTTAGGCTCTACGACCCTAGGCCTAGATCGGCGGATATATCACCTTACATCGGCGGTTGGGTCAGTGGCCTATTGAGCCCTTAATAGTGAGCTGCAATCTTCACCCGGCCCGGAGGGATGGAATTTTTCAAAACATAATACTATCGTTCGACTTAAAAGCTTCGCTTTACGTCCCGTTTTTTTTTGTTTTTCTTCTCCATCCACAAATGCACCATTCTGCCGCTGCCATTAGCAGGGGAAGGGACCGAAAACGGGCGATTAGAAGATTAGAACGACACACAATGGTCCAAAATTCTCGAAGAATAAAAAAAAAACTGAACCGAAAGAACTGTTACTGTTACTGTTACTGTTACTGTTAGAACTGTTAAAACATAAACCCTCCCTCGTTAATGGAGCCATTTGCTGGAGCCGAACCGATTTGACTGAAATTGTGGTGACATTCCACACGCTTGTCCCGGCCCATCACGCCCCCATTAGAATCGGTGCTCCGTTCCAATCCGATGGCTCGCTCGCTCGTCGGGGACGGGACGCTGACCCGATCAAAACCTACCCACCCCATCCCAGGGGCACCCAGTGGGGTGGTACTTCTGGCCGAGAATGCACTCGCCGCGAGCACGGTGAAGATAAAATGTTTTTATTTTTATCGCCAGTGCTTCGCGCACTGCTTTCTTTCGCTCACTGAAGTTGCTCGAGAAGGTTAATTTATTCAACTAAGGGGCAACGGGTGCGGGAGTGGTAGGAGGTTTCGCTGCAGTAAAAACAGGTTCAGCCCGCCCTGTCCGTGTGGCCCTTTTTCTTTCCATTGCCCTAAGTCGAAGCCTTCTAGCGGTGTGAGACGCCCAGAAGCTTCCGAAGAAGCGACCGATCTTTCGGGAGGCGTGTGTGGGTCCCGGGTCCCGGTCCCCGGATCGCATGCATGTTATTATGCAATTTGAGTGTGTGTACACTGTGTGCAAAGAGTGGTCCCGAGCGGTGCAAGAGCCGCACAATGATGCAGCAGGTTTTCTGCTGGACTGCTTCTTGCTGGACACCAGCATTGCCCCGCGCGAGAGCTCTTATTATCGTCCGTTTTTATTGCTATTTTCATTGCAATTGTGAGCGAGTGCATTTGGTATACGCGTGCGAGTGTTCATCTTCCCCCGCCGCTACACTGGATGCACCATTCTTGACAGAAGCATTTTCTCCGCACCGTGCGCTTTTACTCCTTTGACAGGTTGCTTTCGATCATATGCTGCTCCAGGGGGGAGGAAAGCGCACGTGAAACGAAAAGGGAATCCTGTTCCGCGTGTACACTGTCGTGCTAAAAATAATGCCACAGCGTTTGAATGGTGCCACTTATGGCAGCACTGATGGCGCTTGATGATAAGGCGAGAAATGGGCCCGGGCCGCCATCACGTCCATCATCATCATGCTCATCGTCATCAGCGTTGACGTCGTCGGCGTCGTCGTTCTGGTCATCCCGCAAGGGAGAGAGGAATTAATAGCATCTACATCTTCAGCGTTTAATTCGTTCCACCGCGCGCGTAAGCATGAAAAACACGGGCAGAAAATAATAACTTTAAAAATAAATCACCTCACTTAAGCGTCCGCCGGCTTGCAAGCAACACTTTTTGGCTCGAAAGACTTCAACGCCACGGCCGGCGACGAACCCGAGGGGCCAGGGTTGACCGTTTGACAAATGGCGCCAATGCGGCGGCGGGGATGATGGTTGTGCAGAAAACAAGAATTCACTGTCAGCGTCGCAAGTAGACCACTGGAATTTCGCTCACCAAAACAAAACTGGGCTGGCGACTGCATGTGACGGGTGAAATTAGCTTCACCGTGTGGCGCACAGTTCCGAGTCACTGCGATGGTGTTGTTGGGGTTTTTTTTTTCGCGCGTCACAACGTCATATACATCGATCATAAACAGCCAAACAGGGTCAACTGATGTGTGGCTAATCCCGATTCCCCTGAAACCGGAGGAACGGACCGCTATGGTGTGGCGTAAACAACCACAATTTCTAACCGCCTTCCGCTTCCCCGCCAGGGCCCGGCACACCGAGCAGGAGGCAATGGGGAGCAACAAGTTGACGGATGATGGCTTTCGAGGCTCCGACTGATCAAGCTGTCAAGCACTCGGAGCTCAATGGACCGATCCGGTTGGGAGCGATGGGGATGTTTTACTACCGACTGAAGCCTTAACTGGGACCTCGACGAAAAACTCTTGTTTTGCTTCCCCAAGCTGCGCCGGGTTCGGTGTGTATTTTTTTCCATGGCCCTTTTTGGTGGTCAGATACGAACACAGCTCAGGGGGAGTTGTTTTTTTTTTGTTTCAGACGGTCGATCAAAATCTAGGTCAAATTGCGGCCAAATCTCGACATACACGCGGACCCCCTGCTGCCCCGTTGTAAAACCATAAAAGGAAAGTGTGATTGTGCTGCTGTGAGCCGCGAAATTCGGCGACCCGAGCGAAAGCAAACTGTTCCGGAATCACGGTATAAAATAAATATCTTCTTGCTCGCTGTCGTTTCGCGTAGGGTTGTTGCCTTTTTTCTTCATGCTGTCCAATATTTGCACCCATTTGCCAACGGGGCTTTCCGCATGCTGAGACACCGGATGTTGCTTTCTGGTTTGCGCTCGTACCGATAGTGTTTACGTACCTAGTTAACACACTGCTTACAAGTGAGGTAAGTAGGGAGCAGGATCGTGAGGGCATGATAGGAGGCAAAGCCTCGGCAATGACGAGTGTGTCGCACTTAGGTTAGACACGTCGAAAGGCAGTGCTGTGGCCAAAAACTGCAACATGGAACGAGTAACTGCAGTGCTGTACTTACGACCTTGGCATTGACACGGGCAAGCGTCCGTCGGTCACATCGTTCCACCGTGAGGAAGGTTCGAGAACCCTTCGGTGGGTACGATCGCTATCATTTCGCCGTATTTTATTCACATCTTTTAACCTGTATAACTTGAGTGTGTTTTCTATGTCTTGTACAAATTGTTTCGTAGAATGTTATGATTAATGATTTCTTTCGTAAGATAATTATTTACACGTATTTGGTTCAAGTATGCATGTAGTAAATTATTATTACTATTTTTTGCTATAATTTCAACTCCTCTCTGTTCATCATTACTGTTGTGTGTACGATGAGATTTTTGTAAATCTTAATAATTCTTACACCACAGTTCATCAACCAACGCACCGCTGCTACTCAAGCGGGTAGAGTATACAGTGCTGGGTATTCCAAATCGGACACTTTTCAGCAGTCCCTTGCACAATTTTCATAGTGTTTTATAATTTTTTGAAAACCGATAAATGCATCGTAAAGCAGGGGCCGAATTCAAAGTTAGTAGTAATTTGCATTTATTATTGTCTCCCAATAAAAAAAAAACTAACAGCAATCCTGGGACTAACACACGCATACGGGAAAGTTCAGTGGCGGTCCCTCGGGACCACCTTAGGGCTGAACGTGTTAACCATGAATAAGCATCATCACACTGAGTAAGAGTAAGTGAATAAGAATTGAATCTTACAAGTGATATGCAGGATTCAACAATCAGCACAAAGAGTTTCTGTGAAACATACTCTTTGCTCTTTGTATAAGATTCAATCTTGTGGAATTTCGTACACATAGATTCAGGGAGTTACATCTGAAAAGAGCAAGCCTTTGGTCGGCATAAAGAGTGAGTGAGTTGAAACTCAAAAAAGTTAAACACTCACTAGTCCCAGTTTTACTTACTAGTCAATATTCGAAAAGAGTGAGTCTATAATCGGCACAGATAGTGAGGGAGTGACAACCGAAAATAATGAATCTTTATTTAGACCAGTACAAGTAAAAGAATTTTTTAACCAAAAGTAAGTAAAAGGATTTATGAACCAATAGTCAGCACAGACAATGAGAGGGTTAAACAAAAATGTGAGTTGAAAGTGTAAAGCAATAGTAAAGGATATACGCTATAAATTGTGTTTATGATTTTTCTTAAAGTGTTTGAAGGTTCTAATGATTGTAAACACTCAAATCTCTAAAATTATTGAATATTCTAAACTGTACTAAGAGCTCAATATTAAAATGATAATAATCAACACTAAATTGATACCACTTTTTTATAAGAACATCTAAGCGATTAAACATCAATAAAACTAGAATTATGCCTTGAATCAGTCTTAACTAATAAGAATAAAAAAAACAAACCTTTAATTACCAATGTAATTCTTTATTTCACTTCCAGTGCTATTTATATCGGCTTCCTATAATTATAAAGGACCACCAGTGCCTCCCCCTTCCTCGACCCAACCGTCGCCATATCTCGGGCGTCTTGATTAATTGAACTCGGTCAATCGTATTCCGACCCTACGAGGCAGGAATGTGGCGGCCGCGTGTGTCGACTTCTCTTCCGCAAAGTCTGCATTTTCGCCTGCTCAGTTTCCACTCGGTGTCCGACAAAGGAAAGCCACCACCGGGACGGATCTTCCCGAACAAACGCACACACACCTGGTCTCTCAGCATAATGCGTCATTGTTCGGGGACGGTGGGCATCGTGACGCACGCTCTCCGGTCGATCGCATTGAAATTGCATCCAATTGCGGCGGTGCTCTTGCGTTTCGTTTTAATTCACGACCCCTCCCGCCCCCAGCTGTCCCAGCTCTACTTGCGTTTGCTATTGGACTGCCTGCAGCTGGACATGAGTTTGACGTCGCAGCTTATGGGTCTACTACACAAACGCCCGCGAGACGGATGAGGCGTGTATGACGAGCAGTTCGTTCCCGGATCGGGTCGGCGACGTGCATCCCATACCAAAAGGCTTCCCTGGCCGCCGCGGACTGATTGAGAATTCAATGTGCCCGCCGCGATCATTGCCGGGTCCGGGCGAGTGAAAAGCGAAAGACATTCTTTAATGCATCGCAATTTAGCGAGCGATAATCTTGCACCAGACGGGCGGACGTGCACTGCTGCCCTGCGCCTGGTTCAAGAATCGTGTCCGCCCCAACGCAGGGCAGCAGGAAAAAAAAACGGTGCAAGAAGGGCACAGCAATCGATTGGCAATTGTAGCTGCACGGTTGTACTGTACAGGTGTCATTCCGATCGTACGTACAGGCAAGAAGTGATTTTGTTCGCTTCCTTGTTTACACGCCTTTCTTCGCCGCTGCTCAAAATGGACCGATAGGAACGCGGGCGTTGTGCGGGCATGCGGTTAAAGGTCATGATCAATCACGGCCGGGCACCGGGGAGGCTCCGGGCTTCCAATCAAGGCGATTTTGATTTGTGCCCAGGTAGAAGAAGCAGCTGTAAGAACTGTGGCGTAGGCAGGATTCTGTTCCCTGCTAGGGACGGGGCTGATAAATGAGGTGCGCTTTGTAAAAGAGAAATTGAATTTTGCTGAACGTGCGTTGTTACCCGGTGGACCAGTTTCCAATCGGGAAGAGAACCAGGAAACCCCCTTAACAGTGGCTGCACCGTGGGCTATAAATCAGAATGCAATTATTTATTCATTGTTTACTTGTTAAGTGTTCTCCGTGTCGGGCTGAACGATTCAATTCAACACTGGTTTGCGCAAAATTGCGGAAAAGCAAGCGAATGCAGCATCGGAATGTTTGCCGTTAATGAAAGGTTCGCGGGATAGGATTGTTGTCCTCTTTGGTAGGTTGGTTGGCTTTGCTTCTGTTTGCAATTGGGTGCTGGTGCTAAGATGATAAATAGAAATGATCTTGTATCTTCATATTCTTTGTATTCCGAGATGTTGTCACCACACCTTTTCAATTGGATATAATAATAAATAGATAGATAACAAAATTCTCTGCATTTTTTTAAATTTATATTTTCATACAAAAAACACAAAAAGATATCATAACAAATATAAAAAATGAATAATCTTAGCTTAATTTTTTAGTTAAATTGGTTAAAAATCGCAAAAAAAACAATTTAGTAATATTATCCAGATTTTGTATGGATTGCTAGGCGTTTCCCAAGAATTTTTGGATGCTTATGGACATCTGAGGAGTTCTAGGAAATTGTAGATCTCATGATTTATAGACTGATTCGTCTATTGGTTTATTATAGGCAACAATTTTGGATTCCTTCCCACAATTTATTGACATCGTTCCAACACTTCCAAACTGTCGATACACTGTGACAAATTCAATGATTTTAAAATTCAAAAATTTAATTTAAAAAATTCAAATAACTTTGGGATGTATGGTGTTCATATCCTCAAAGCCATAGTCATCTTTTTATTAAAGTATAGATAAATTCAGCATTATGAAAGGTTAAAACATTTAAAAAGAACTAGGGATTCATTCATACAAAACAAATGTGCGATCTGGTTTATTTTTTCCAATCGAACTATGCCGCCAGTTGTATTATCTGATTTCATATAGGAAATTATCGTCTATTAGCAGTGAAGAGTAATCGATCAGGTTGTATTGCTTGATTATAAAACAATATTTCAAACAACACAAAGCCAACTGTATCGATCAAACTACCTGCCTCATTAGCAAACATTGCGAAATGATTCTGAATTGCTGCTCTCCTCTTAAAGATAGTCTTCCACTAAACAATCAATAAAATCTACTACTTACCCTTTCATTCTTCCGCCTTGCTCGAACAACATGCTGGTTCGTTTTTCATTCTAAAAATAAATATAAAAAAGAATCGCAACAAACTGCACGAACTTTTTGCGGCAAATATCGATCCCAACTCAGTACAATAAAATCACACCAATCAAAGTGAGCAGCCCCGAGAACGGAACAGTGGACCGTTTGGGTTGGTTACTGACCGCTAATTAAGTTTATTTATGATGGAAAGCTGCACCGGATCTCGACACAAACGAACACAACACGTACCCAGCCAGCACACCAGCCAGCCAGAGAGTCTGAAATGGTACGTGATTAAGAACGAGCTTTTGCGATTTGCGACTCCGCAGCGAAGTCACTCCGGTCTAGAAGCCTCCAGCGGTACTTTAGTGCGTCCGCCGCTTAATCACCCAGCTTGTGGTCACGTAATTAATGCGCGAAAAGACAGCGAGGATTACGAAAAAATCAAACCCAACGAACCTTCCGCCGACGGAAGGGAGCAAGAATTGGATTGAATTTCGCCCAACGGGCAAGGCAAGGGAATCGCGGACAGCGAAAAAGGGCACACGGGCTAAACGGACCACAAGCAACAGAGATCGAGAGAGAGCCAGAGAGGGAAGAAGAGGGAAAGGAAGAGCCAGAGAGATATAAATATATGACGATCAGATATTGTACCGGGGCGTGTACACAACGACAAACATTGCAATCGTTTCACAGTGATCGTGGCTTCCCTTCGGGAAGGATCCACATTCCGCCATGCTCTTTTTTTTTGTTTTTCTTCTCATTTCGTTCTGCTCACACCTCCCCTATTCGTTTGAGGTCAACAGCCCCGGACGGGCCTGACGGGATGCCTTCGGGGCGTTTTCCGACTTTCCGACTCGGTTCGGTGTTGGCCCGTGCTTGGTTGGTGTGCTTTCGTGGGGCAGCAGAGAATTCGTAGACGAATCGTGTGTGAAATCGCTGCGCCACTGTGATGCGCGCGCCTTTCCGCTTCACCCGCGACCCGGGATCTTCATGTGTTCGCCTGTTCGCGTTATAATTTACACGAATCGTTTGCATAAATTAATCCTCCGGCCCGGGGTCGGTGTAAAATACGGCCACTGTTAGGCTGCCCGCCTGCCAGATCCTGCCGTTGGCGAATGACCCCCACGCGAGCGAGCGCGCGAATGCTGGTAGCACCCAGTCGGGATTGGATTCGCACATTGGCGAAATAAAAAACAGATTCCACCGAGAGTGAGAGACGAACGCCATCGCAAGGAAATGGTGCTGGTGGAAGGTTTGCGGTGTCTTCTAGGGACAGCTTGCAAATTGCCTTCCAGAGCGATACGGTGGGAGAACATGAGCATAGGAAAGAACGCAAACCAGCAGGCGAAGGCGGGTTTGATAGAATCGAGCACGCGGGCGAGTGTGAAAGTATTGCATGTCGCTGCCAGGTCGGTTGATCGGTAATCGTGATCTACGACACAGCAACGCAACGGATCACGCCGCTTTCGGGACTGTAATCGATGGGACAGAAAACGAACCACGAGCAACGTTTCCCCCAAAGTCCGATAGCCACCGCACGATAACCCACTTTCGAGCGCATTGGGAGGGCTTTCAAATTCAAACGTACTGATCTGGTGCTCACCGTGTGATTTGCCTTCCCTCCGCCCGACTCCCTCCCCCATTCGGTGCCCTTGAAATTGGCTGCTCCGCGGTTGGGGTTAAAACATGCACGATACGTTTTCATCGATAAACGGAGCGCCCTATTAAAGGTGATTGAAATGGCCGTGCAGTGAAATGAAAGCAGCAGCGAGCGTGTATCAGATATCTAACCGATCGGAAATGGAAATTGATTAATAGAAGGATGGAAAGGGGAGGATCGCCGCGTATCCAGGGTGACGAGTGGCCCAAGCAGTGCTCTTTCGATCTTATCTTTTTGGCCTTATTTTTTAGCAAAGCATTTTAAACCATTTTTCACACTTTTCTCCAAAAAGCATTACAAGTAATTTGCAATAAATATTTCACTACAATGTATTTCAATTCCGTAAGAAACATACTCCAATGAACCCACGAACAGAAACGAGCATCCCTTCTTCCCAATGGTTCCGGAGCGACTGCTCGCTCTCGGTCCACTCGGTGAAAGACACGACTTTGACTTTGACCGAGTGAGCGAAAGAAAGTGCGATTGAATCGGTGAAACAGCGGTACATGAGGTGGAGGCCGTTGATGTCCTCCCCCCTAACTCTACGATCGCACGATCACGCTTGGCCCATCCTCGTCACGTCGCAGTCAAATGAGGCTCTGGCTCGGCGCCACATAATAAATTGTTTCGGTCACATGAAATATTCATTATCGACGACAAGGGTACCACTAAAGGAGGAGTTGAAAAAGAGTACTCGATACTAGACACACACACACAGAGTGGTCATGCTAGATCACGGACGCAAAAGCGTCCCGAGCTAATTGGCGAGCTAGACGCACGGCAAGGAACCCCACCGGCAAGGGGGTGGGGATGATTGTAATTATGCAACTTATATGTTTAATCGTTTCGAACTGCTGCACGACCATTAGCTTTGCAAAAAAAAAAACAGGAATAAAGAAGCGAGCGAGCATATTTAGCTCGAGCGGTAGTTGAGACCGAATGCGGCCAACTCATGCCGGCAACATAACTGGAACAGGGTTCGTGGACCAGATGGTTGTGGAGAAACGCAACGCACTGCCCCCGAAAATGAGGTCGTCGATGCACTTTTATTCTTGGGCAAACAAGTTTACTGCACCGTGCCCGACCAACCGACCGGCCGGGGCACGCTGGCTTTGCTTAATAGTGCTAGTGGTGGTGTTTGGATGTTGTTTTACGCTTACGCCGAGCCCACCAAGCTTGATGGAAGTGTGTTAAATGTCTGGAAGAATGGTTTTGAGAAGGGGATACGCAGCGGTGACCATAACCCAGCCAGATTACATGACACCATTCCATCATGTGCACGGGATGGCAGCGATTAGCTGATGTGGATGTGTATTAGAGAGAGAGAGAGAGAGAGAGAGAGAGAGGGAAAGAGGATGGGCTATTCTCGGCTGGAACGAGGTTATAAGGGCTGTAAACGTTAAGAGAAAAGCTGTGTTATGCTGGGAGCAGATATTTTTCTTTTGTTTTGTTTAAGAACTGCCACAAAACCATCGTAAATGAATGCTTTTAATGTCTTGTTTTGGCGTTAGTTGATGGATTGAAATATTGAAATACGTTACATCTTCTCAAATGTACAGCATCTATAACACTAAATACAATACATTTAACAGGAAATACACGTGTTATTACTACTCCGATGTTATACAACTCATGTTGATGGTATGGCTCCTATAGTTCAAGTTCAATAGTTCCTTTACTACAAGCAGTCAAATTTACGTGGAAAAACGTCGAAATGCAGCTGCGTGTTTAAGCCGTTTTTATATGAAAATTACCTTCATAATACAGTGAAATCTCTCTAAGGCGAATCTGCAAGGAACCGTCAGCTTAAAGAGATATTCATGTTGAGGAAACTAATGAAGGATGAAACTAATACTAATGAAATAATGAACTAATGCATCCTTCGACCAATATTTTGTGTGAACTGTCACCCAAAATCTTAGCTTAGAGATTTTCGTCTGTCAAATCGCATATACAGCTTGAAAGATATTCTCCTCAGGGAGACATTGTGGCTGTAGAAGAAAACAACTAAGAGATATAATTTATTTTCATGGACGTACTTTGAAAGGTTACTAGCAAAAATAAATATAGGACCTTTCCAGCAGGCCTTTCGATCTACCTTCGATTTTTATCAATTTCTCCTCAGTTTTCGCGACAAAATTGTTGGAGTTGAAGCTTTTGCATTATTTTGGTCCAGAAAATTTCGACGAGACGCAGCTGGGGACTGTTGGACCCGGGTCGCGGATTAGGGTGTCATTTCGAATATCTGCCGAAATTTGCCTAAAACGATTGCGTTTTGGCGTCATTTTGATGCCAGTGAACGCGATTTCTGCATCTTGTTGTTTTTTTTTTTAAATATTTCCCAGGTACTGCTTCAATTTTTGGCCGGTTGCTTCGACCTCCCTTTAGCCAAGCGAACGCGGCGATTTAGCGACTTTTCACTCGGCCCTTATTTTCAGATTTATTTATTCATATGAATTTATTCATTTGAGATTTATTCATATGAATCTTCAGTTGTGAGTAATTCGAATCTAGCAACATATCTCCAAAAATTCAGGAATCCATTAAGATTAACAAATCTTCAGTACCACGTTCCAGTATCAGTTCATGAATCTTTGAATGTATATGACTTTCAAGATATTAAATTTTCACAATTCTGTGGTACAGACATTAACACGTACGACTCAATAGCATGCCGTTAAGGGTTCAATCCTCACATGAACCGTCCCTAAGTAGCAACGACAGATTAACCAACTGCATGGTACTTGCCAAGAAGTCTCGAAAGACTGTACAGCCAAGAAGAAGGATCAGAAGAAGCTCAAGTTCTTTGGCAATCTTTGGAATTCCTTGAGATTCGTGAATCTTTTGAGAGTTATTAAATTTTTTAGTTTAGGTAACTAAATTACTTATAATTGATCTTATGGAACATATATTAGAGCACTACAACCATTTTTAGTAATATCACCTCAACAAGTACTAATTTTTTTTCCACATCTGTTTTGCATTTTTGGAATAAATGTTGAACCACACTTAACCCGCCTAATCCACCATAAATGGTTCTTTCTCAAATTTTCTTCAAGATAAAAAAACTACCACCAACCACGGTCGTCAGTTTTGGAAACACATTTATTTTCTGGTTTTTTGGTTTGTTTTGCTGCTGTTGCAATAATAGCATATTTCATTCCATTTCTGACGGCTCAAAATATCATCGGTACGTCATAGTTCGCAATGTTTTACCTTCTTCTTGCTTTTTGCTGTGGTGTGTGGATGCGGGGGATCTTATCTCCTCCTTCTGCTCTTTTCGTTTGCTGCTCGCAATATAGCAAAGGGATGCAAGGATATTGATAGCAAAGCGAGGATGTAAAGTAATGTTCAACACACATTAGCAAAGCAAAGGACGGGAAAGGAAAACAGGAAACGGGCCATAATTGCCTCCGGAGGGGGGGGGAGGGATCATCATACCTGGCTGCTATATCTTTCGCTTTGTGCGTGTCTAGTTTCTTCTAATGCTGCTACGGCTGCTGCTGTTGTTGTGGTTGTCCTTGTGCCTTAGTTTTGTGCTCGTTTAGGGCAGTTTTTAGCGACGGAAGAATGAAAATGACGCACAATATTGTACGGGTTAATTATGCTTATAAAACCATTAAAAACATGGGCTGTTTACTTAGAAAACGGGTTGTACAGACTGGAAGAGATGGATTTGTATTGCTTCGGTGTAGGGAATTGTAAGTTTCGTGTTGTTTTAGTCTATTGTATGAAGAAGAGCAAATGAGTTCTTTTTGCTTTTGAGAGTGAAAAACAAAATACGAAAAATGATTTGAACAAAAACAAAACAGAAAAAGGAAAACAAAACAAAAAAACATTCCATTCCGCAGCCTTGCCGTTTGCCGACTGTATGCCCGAAATTGTTTGTCCAACAAAAAGGGACAAAGGGCAAAGTCTGGATAGCCTCCGCAAACCATCCCATCGTACCCGGAAGTCTGGGAACAAAAACGCTCTCAATCTTCACCAAATATTTCTAGGCGGTTTGCATCGTTGTGCCCTTCGCACCGGTTTGTTACCGAACGGAATTTCATTACTTGGCGAAGGCTGATAAGAACGTCATCGCCCACAATCGGAAGTAAAAAAAAAGAGGAATGCACAACTGGAATGCAGCACTATCGGGCACGCAAAGCGATATGAGACGAGATATGACCAACGCATATGGATGGATGGATTGACGGTGAAATGGGAATTGGGAACTCGGGGAATGTGGATTGCTCGATCGATCGATGAAAAATGACATTTTCTTTTTTATTAATGGTATACGCGCGTTACGATGTAAATATAGTGTGTTACGAGTTACGAGTTAGTAAGCTGATCGTCCTTAAATTAAAGCGTAGTTGCAGTTTCTCTAGGTAGGATAGGGGATATATTCTCCCCTCTTACATATCGCAGCGCAGATCCTCTCCCGGTGGTGATAGTACATAGTGCAGGTGATATAAGGTGATAGAGATTTGTTAGTAGGTTAGTTTTGTGGAACGGTTTTTGCACAGAACGGTACATCTAAAGGTACGCCACAACACGGGCACAACGGGAGCGAAGCGGAAACACGGGGAAGAAAGGATAACGTAGAACGGAAGGCAAGCTTTAGCAAAGGCAGGCATTTTATATTGTGCGATGATTATATGGTTGGTCAATGGGATGGAGGGAGGGAGGGGAAAAAGTGGGATGGGAAGAAGGGGGATGATATAATAGTTAAGTTTGTTTACATACGGGTGTATATCACATGAAGCCATCTAAAGGAGTATATTCTTTGTCGCGCGGCATGGGTGTTTCACATCATCGAACAAATGAGAGCCTTGGGGCGAAATTTCGCTTTGCTTTTTGGTAGTAAGTAAGGGCGAAAACATGCACTTAACGATCCATGAGCGATCGCGCACATTGCGCATCACTTCATATAGCGCTTGCGCGTTGCGATAAATGCGGTTAGATATGAATGTTAACGCATGTAAGCGAAAATGTTGTAATTTATCTGTGTCTGTGTTATGCTTTTTTGTTTTTGTTTTTGTTTTTTTGTTTTTTGGTTTCGAACTGTTGCTGCAGATATACATATTATCACGACGCACAGGATACAGGCTTTTGCTTCTGCATTTGCTTTTGATGCCTTATGTTGGAGCTCTGTTTCTTTACTAACTCCACTGCGCCCTTTTCGCTCTACGGAAGATTCTAAGCCCAAGCCACGAACGTCATTTGTTTGTTATTGTTGTTTCATCACGCAACGGTTGGCATATAATTGTTATAGTACGCTGTCTGGTGTATAGGTTTGCTTTTCCATATGCTCAAAGGAAGAAGAGGGGGTTTTTTTGTGTGAGGGAGAAGTATAAGGGGAGCGTGTGCTACTCCTGCCCGATGCCCGCGCTTATATATGTATATATATATATAGTTAATATGTATAGTGGGAGTAAATATCCTGCTCCGTTCTGTATCCTTCTCGCTTTCCACACTATCAATCAACGGGGGAGGGAAAAAAGGCATGGTTACATGTGTTGCAGTGTCAACAGTACAGCACTGCTGGCGAAATAAAAAAAAATACGACACGCACTCGGCCACCTTTCTTACATCCATCTCCGCCCTTATTTTAGCCATTGCTTATACTACAAACAGACAATACATGTACACTTCGCTTCTTGATTTATCCGATACTACCGTTTAATCTCTACCCACTGGTCGCGCTTTGCCGAAGGAACTCTCAGCTCGTTGGGTGGTTTTGGGGTTGGGTTGGTAATGCATTATAAAGTTGATTGATTATTCTATATTCCCTCTTTTTTCCCGCCCACATTAATGCTGTTTTTTCTCTTCTTTTTGCTCTCTATCACTAGCAGTTCTGGTATGGTTGGTTTGGTTTCATTACTTTTTTTGATTATTAACTGATTTTGGACACTCCCGCTGGTACAGAAGCATGTTCCACGTGGGTTGCGACGTCCACAGAATGTAGAAAACTATATGGAATGAGGCGGTTACACTATTCGAATAATAAAACTAAACACATTTACATACTACGCTTAACCGGTTAAGCGTGCTTGTGCGGCGTCCTAAGCAAAACAAGCTACTCACCCATACTCAGCAAGAAAAATAAACCCTAGACTAAATTATTGGAATTA
This sequence comes from Anopheles merus, assembly GCF_017562075.2. Lineage (NCBI taxonomy): Eukaryota > Metazoa > Arthropoda > Insecta > Diptera > Culicidae > Anopheles > Anopheles merus. The sequence goes on along the minus strand of NC_054083.1, from coordinate 30,227,305 downwards.
TTTCTTAACCTTTTCCCCTCCCAGGCTTCCCCTTTTCCCCCATGGCGCCGATTTTGGCAAAGCGCACTGGCTATTTGTATATAATATATTGGATTTTTTGGTTTTGGACGTTTTACTACTACAGCGAATGTTTGGCAATTAACTCTAAACATAAATGAGCACTTTGATTCCCTTTCTCGCTTCCTTTTTTTCTCCTTCTCTCTCATTCTCTCCCTCAACACACGATTGCACGTGCACCGTTGCACTTTAAACCCAAAACTTTATCAATGATAAGCCCTACCTGCTGCGGGGTCACCTTCCCCCCCTTTTGTGCTTCGATCTTGGCGCGTGTGCCCTTTTGCCTAAGTGTCTGTGTGTGAGTGGTGTGGCCTATCTTCACTACGAGTTACATACCTATGCGACTACGCGTTCAACAATGTTTTATTTTGTAAGCAACGTTCGGTATATGTATCCATTAACTAATCCGAAGCTCTGGTTTCCGCCACCCCTCGCTTCGCCCCTCTTTCCGGACACCTGTCTTCCTGGCCGGGCCAGCATGTTTGTGCGAGCGTGTGTAGTTTCCCCCCTGTTACAGGAGTTGCTGTTTTTTTTTTTTTGTCTTTACAGATTCGTTTCCGTCCGGTGTGGATTGATCGGGTACTTGTGACTGTTGCCGTACATGTTGTTACCCCCCGCGCCACCAGTGCCAGAATGGTGCTGGTACGGTGCTTGCGTCTGCTGCGCTACCGCCATCCCGGGAAACAAGCCCTTGGTGCATGGGTCGCGCACCGGCCGGACGGGTTCGTCGCCGCCCCGGCCCTTCACGCTGGAGGCAGAGGACGAGATGAGCGACTGGCGCCGCACCGTGGACCATTCGTTCTGCTTCAGCAGAAACTGTTTCACGTTGTACTCCATCTGGGCGAGATCGACGCTGCTGCTGTCGTCGTCGTCGTCGTTGCCGTCCGGATGGTGCGGGTCCGGGTCGGGCAGGGGCGCCAGCCGGCGATCGTCACCCGCGAGGCACTGTCCGGTGAGCGCACTGTCCCGCAGCACCGTCACGGTGCTGCCCTTCCGGATGGCACCGAGCGCAGCACTGGTGGGACCGGGTGCGACCGTCGTCGCATTGCTGTTGTAGTCCAGCATGCCGGACGGTGCGGCCGTACCGTTCGGAAGGGTGCTGCTGCTGTTGAGATTGTTGCAGTACCCGTGCTTCGCGCCAGCGGTCATGCCCCGGTCCGGCTTGGGGGCGTTCATGCCACCGCCAAAGGTGGCGGCGCTCGCGTAGTTACCATTGAGCAGACTGCTACCGGTACCGGCGGGACCGTACGGGTGCCCCAGCCGGCCCATCGACGGTTTCGCCTCGCAGCCCGCCGGCTTACCACCGGTGGACGGCACGGTTGGACGGGAAGCCTTCGGCGGTATGCCGGGCGCGGTAGCATTGTTGTTCAAGCTGTCCGCCGTCAGCGCACCACCGGCCGTCGGCTCGTTGTCCGACTCGGTGTTGCTGAGCGGTTCCGCCGCATTGCCGAGCTTCGAGTTGTTCTGCACCCACTCGGCGACCCGGGACAGCTGCTGGCGGCGCAGTATCGCACTCTCCTGCAGGTCGATTTCGCTCGAGATGGAGCTGGACTGGGTGCAGGACTTCTTCGACGTCACGTCGATACCCTCCAGCTTGTTGACGTTGATGTCGAGGCGCGGTTTGGGCAGCGCGGCCGCACCGAGCTTGGTGTTGATCAGCAAATTGCTCACCTCCTCCCCGATCGTACACAGCCGGTCGGAGGAGTGGGGTGAGGTGGTGGTGCTCATATTGCACACCTGCTTGCTACCACCGCCCGCATCCTCATGACCCCTGACAGCTTCTCCACCGCCACCCTCATCGACACGGTTAATCGTTCCGCTGATGAGGCTTCCGTGCCCATCCGGTCCACCGTCTCCGGCAGGACCGAGCGCACCACCGGTTGCCAGGGAGGATTTGACCGGCGTGGTCATGGGTTTGGTGTAGCCCGCGGGCGATGAAATGGATTCGCCGGAAGACGTTGCCGTCGGCAGGTTGGTGGTTTTGATCGCACCGTTCAGCCCGATCGATGGATCGTCGTCCAGCAGCAGCTCCTCGTCGAGGAACTTGGCACGGCGCGTGTACATGACCGGGGTCGGTGGCTTCGAGTCTAGCCCTTCGAGTCCATCGTCGACGAGATTGTCCAGTAGGATGTTGCTCGAACCGTTCTGTATTCGCAGCGCACAGATACGCGGACCGGACATCTTGGGATTTTCAGCCTAAAAGGCAAATAGAAATGATGCATTAATGGAGTTCATAGGCCTATTTCATACAGAATTTAAAAGATTTGCAGCAAACAAGCAATCGTTGAGGATCGATCGTCCAGTTTAGTGGTGGGAGCTCGGAATCGGACCTACCCGATTCCGATTCCGTGTTCGGAATCAATTCCGGAGCCGATTCCGATGCTGGAATCGATTCCTATTCCGGAGCCAATATCGGAGCTGATTCCGGGGGTGGTTCAGAAATTGATTCCACAAACGGAATCAACTCCGGAATCAGTATCGATTCCGTAATCGGAATCGACCTGGGAAACGCAATTTACTCCAGGTAATGGAATAAGAATTGACTCCAGAATCATAATTAGCTCCTGAATGAGAATCAGTTCTTGAATTGAAATAAGGAGTTGCAGAGGCGAAATCATTCCGGGAATCTCCGCGAGAATTAATCGTTTACAAGCAAATTTTGATTCTTTGTGGCTATCAATACGTAGCATCATTGGATCTAAACGTGTATTCTTATTGAGATGCTGAAACCGATCCCGATTTCGAAGCCGATTCCGGAGACAATTCCGATCCCGGAGCCGAATTTGGTTCCGGAACTGATTCCTATTCCTGAACCGATTATGATTCCGGAACCAATTCCTGAGCCGATTCCTGTTCCGAAGCCAATTCCGATTCCGAAATCGATTCGAGAAACTGATTCTCGACCTATTATCCGAACTCGATTCCAGAAATCTTTGGAGCTATCAAGAATCGATTCCAACGAAAACTTCATTTTTCCCATCACTAGTCCAGTTGCTTTTCGAAACAAAACACAAACTGTCAACAGGCGCGTAGAGCTTCGCTTTGCTACGAAGCTTTAAGCACGCGCGCTCCGCGGATTGCCTACATTCTGGCGCTTACGCTTCACGGTGACGCTTCCCCGCAAATCACTCTCACCTTGATGGTTTTGATGAGATTGCGATTAAAGATCTCGAACATCTTCGCACCGTCCTTCTCCGGATCCTTGCTGCTCGTCCTGCTCCACAGGCTGTTGGTGCTGCCGACCGTATGGTACAGCCCGCTGCCCACACTGCCACTGGCGGACGTGCCGTACTTGCCCGACGGTCCCGGCACACCACCATTCCCGGTGGACGAGGAGATTGGCGTCGCGTGGCTGCCGCTCATCTGATCCGTGTCCTTAATAATGTACGAGGGCGAATCGTGCGCAAGCTTCGATGCCGTCGGATCGGCTCGACTAAGCTGCGGTGTCATTTGTCCAGCACCGGCACTGCCACCGCAAACCGGTGGCTTACTCTGCTTGAAGGCAGTATCCCCGGGCAGCTTCTTTGTGTGCTGCTGTGTGGTCGTCGGCACTTTCCCAGCAGCAAGCTTGTTGTGTTGCTGCTGCTGCTGCTGCTGCTGCTGCTGAAGATGATGCTGGTCGGTCTGGTTCGCTGAGAGCGAGGCGGACCGTTCCACCGCAAGCCGATGGTGCCCCAGGATGGGATTAACCATCAGGTCGTCCTTCTTGGTCGGCACCACCAGCAGTGCGAGCGGATCGGACGTATCGCTTCCCTCCCCGCCCGTGCCAATGTCACCACAGGCGGCCCCGTTCGCCGACCCGCCCGGCCGGACCGCCGTCGTCGGCGAAACCTTGTCCGGGGTGGTCAGGTAGTCCGAGACGCTGCTCTTCGTCTCCGAGATGACGCTGTCGCTCGACTTGATCAGCTTCAGCATGTACGGGCTGTTGTGGTGGGACGGCGAGTTCAGGTTGCTGCTGCACCGCAGACAGAGCAGCGTGTTGGTGCCATTCGCGTGGTCCCCGCGCACGAGCGTCTGCGTCGCCACGCTGTAGTACTTCTGGTCGCTGCCGAGCAGGTCGGCCAGCAGCAGCGAGCCGGACGCGTGCAGGCGCGCCGACTCGACCGCACCGCCACCGCCCTGAGGGCACACGCACGTATCACAGTGTTTGATCGGTGTGCCGAGCAGCGCGTCGCTCGACTTCAGCTCGTCTTCGAGGAACTTGGCCATCACGGACGGCGACACGACGTTCTGGCCGTCGCCGAGCAGGCTGTCGGTCGTGCCGGGGACAGCGGGCGTCGTGCCGAGCGGCACGACCAGTGGGGCTTCCTGTTGCTGCTGCTGGCCGGACTGCTCACGCTGACCGTGGTTCGACTGCTTGCCACCCGGCAGCTGTCCGTCCTGACTGCCACCGTCTGCGTGTGGGCAGTGTGCAATGAAGTGGAGGGGGGGGGGGAGAGGAAAGGAAAGTAAGTTAATTAAATCCTTCAATGTGCGTTTGTTACGTTAAAGTGGTTAGTTCCATTTTGGGGCCGGTGGAAAGTGGTTTGTTGGAGGCGGTTTTTTGCGTGCGGCTGAAAGTGCTAAAAGTGGAATTCAATTAAACACTCTCCATTCATGCGTTCGTGTGTTTCGATATTGAAGATTAAAATTGATTTCTGCTCATCTGGGCACACGCGTACACGCTTCAAACCAGCCGAAAGTCCACCAGCCCCGTCCATTCCAGCCCAGACACCATTTATTACATCTAACAGCTAGATTAACGTGCAAGTGCGCCAGTGCAGGGTTCGCAAAAAAGCGCCAGGATTACAGCCATGCTTCCTAAATCTATTTATTTCCAACCGAACTACACACACACACACACACACACACACAAACACACAATTGCTACTGCAACAAGAGTTGGATAAGAGAGGAACACACATAACACCAACAGCCAGCGAACGTTTAACCCCCTCGCTTATACGTCGTTTTGGTCTGCTTTTCCGCACAAACCTTTTTGACCGAGAACTTTGGGGGTGGCCATCGCCGCTCAGTGGGCTGCCTCTACTCCCGTGTGCACTCGGACGGAAACTAATGAAACAGGGCTCACTCTCGCTACACAATCCACAACGCCCGACACAAACCCGGGAGCGGTAAAAGTATTGATTTATCCAGATCCTCCAAACAACGCTGGCAATACTACTACTCTGTGTGTGTGTGTGTGTGTTGTTTTTTCTTCTTCCTTTTTTTCTACTCTATCCATTCCATTTTTTTCTGTATCCATTTTTGCAAACTGTAAGCGGGCCTATGAGAGTGGTGCGATGGCAGGCTATATATTGCATGCGATGCACGTTTTGCCTCCACGCGGGCGCACGGATCAAACACACCGGGTGGATTTATGGTGGACGAAACGAACGAAAAACACACACACATACACACACACCCCGACCCCCGGGTATGGGAGATTGGATGATGGATCCAGCATTTAAAACGGGGCTTTGAACGGGATCGAATGGGGGGAAGGAGAAAGAAGGGGACAAGGTATTTGACGTTCTAAGTTAAGGAAATATATCCTTCTATAAATACACCGCGGCAAAAGCAGTCCGAGGCTTATTCGATCGGTTAACGTTTCGTGTTTTGCTTTCCCCCCGTTGCTCTCTGCGCTGCTCGTAACCCCTCTCAACGGGATATCGGTTGGACACGCGAAAGACCCCTCCACCTGGTGTGGGGGCAAAATTGTATAGCTAAGCTGAGGATAGGTAATAAGGGAGGCAGTAAGGGGAGGAGAGAAGAAAAAACAAAACTCATATAAATAGGGCCTTAAAGACAACAGTAGGAACAACAACACAAACACACACACACACATACACACACACCACGTGGAAAAAAGCACGCGATTCCGGTCCGGAAAACGGTTTTTGAAACTGGCAGGAAACTTTCCCTTCCTTCCTGCCGAACGCCAGTGCACCGAAGAACGCCACCAAGACGCCAACAAGAAGGGGTGCCAGGGTGCCTTTCCGATAGAGGTATCGGGTCGTTTTGCGTGGACCGATTCAACAGGAAAGGAAAGTGAAACACACACACAGAGGCGCCCGAGCTGGGCACACTACAGACAGGAACCGATAAATTGGCACACACACGCCATCCATTACTCCCTGGTTCCCTTCGTTGGAATGTCCAGCGGTGGCGCCCTGCTAGAAGAACACCTTTTGGGCTCCACCGGGCGGGTGTTTATGGTAATGCTTGGTAGCGTTTTACCGGCCAGCATAAATTAAGCTCACGAGCCTCCCAGCCATTGTGCAGCGGCGGGGGGGCTTAGGGGACTGCACACGAATTTTGCCAACAAACACAGCCACAATGCTCCCCCCCCCCTTAATGCGTGCTATCGTGCAACAAAGCGGCCCTGTACTTCTGGACCTTAAATAAATAATGTCAATTTAGTGGTACCATTTTCACGAAGGGCTGACTTGCCCAACGGTGTCGCTGCCACTTTCCGTGCGATAACCTGCAGCGCCACCGCCGAGCTGCGTCCCGCCGCATGCGATATAAATCCGGAGTGATTGTTGATGACAGTCTAGCTAATAATTTATCCAACCATCTGTGTCTGTGACAGAGCCGGGTAAAGGAGCCGTGCCCGCAACAGGGAGACGGCGAGTTTTCAAGAACGGCGTAAGCTTTTCCTCGCGAGAGTGTTTGTTTACACTTCTACTCCCATCATATTGTTTGAACTACAAGCACTCCGAGCACTACTACGACTACTGCTGGCAGCTTGATTATGTTAAGCCGGGAACTGCCGGGCTGCTGCTGCTCGTTCGGAGTTTTGCGGTTTTGCATAATCAACGCTGATTACCTTTAAACCGAACCCGAGTTTTGGAAACTTGGAAAGTTTTGTGCAAATAGTAACCCCACCAACGGGGTAACACTTGCCAGTCCAAAACCACTTCACCACAAACCCGACGATGGGTTCGTCGTATTCATTTCACTTAAAATTGGCTCACATTTAACCTTTTCGGGGCGCTTCGCTTCACTTCCTCATTGCTCGTGCTCCTGTCCAAGGCTGAGCCTGGTTTGATTCGATTAAAATGAAATTATGATAATGGGTAAAAGATATTGCTAGCCGTTGTTTATCCTTCCGAAACAATGTTGTCGGTGCCGGGCCTCCGTCTGCCGCCATAGCGTATCCATAACGGCCCCGCGTTAACCCATTAGCAGTAATCCCGCGGTTTTGCTTTATTGCCTTTACCCGTGAGGTGCCTGCGGCATCATTAGAAGACCTGAAAACGAAGGACAACAAAAAAAACCTCACGAGTACAACCACATCCACACGGGTAGTCGAATGGTACTCGGGGGAGCTAAGCAAAAAAACAAAGAAAAAAAGGGTTCACATATTTGCATTTTTCATTTCATCTCCAAGGGGGCGTGAATGTGCGCGAGCGTTATGATCGTTAGCGGGCGCCTGGAGAACATTCAGCGCTGGGGCACAAAAATGTTCCACCCATTAAGCGCACCTTAGGTCATGGTTAAGTGATTTGCTTGGGAGTCGAACACATCAAAGCAAGACAAATAAGAGTCAGCAAAAGGGAGATGGAGAATTGCAATGTTGAGCGATAGGTGGTTGAGCGATTTTACAGGGTTGAAAGATGCTGGAAAGCCTTTTAAAAGGATTATGTTTTATCCTGTTTGTTGAAGCGATAGCTTAAGAAATGTTGCTAGATGCACCTGATCCCTCTTGGTTTGAAGTTCAACTAGATGTCAATGTTCCGGTAAGCGTTCGACAGCATTTGTTTATACCCAATGTTTATACGCAAAAATGTTAGTTTGCTTATTGTAACGTGTAACGATTAGTTGAGTCTACTTGCATCAGAAACCAAGAAGCTAATTAAGGTAGCTTTGATGGCATAAGATACAATCAAGAAATTGAATGTGTCAAGGTACTAAATTATAATACGACTATTAAAATGAAATTGAATCCTTAGATGAAATTCAAATACTGACACATGCATACATCTTAGTCTTAGTCCAAGAGATCCAAATATAATCCATAAGATAAAACATCCTCTAAGATCCCTATTGTTCATCCTTATCTCATCAAATTGTAGCATCGACTACATCAAGGATTTTGAAATCACCGAATCAGGATCACCTTCTGGGTGCTGTCTGGTTGCATCACCTGTCACCTACCCATATAAAAATATTGCGAAATCCTCTTTCATACATACGATATTTCTTCAATAGAAGCGCTTTTTGTCATAAATAAATGCATTTATGTACATCGGCAGGCTTGCTGCAACGATAAGCTATGACGACACTTTTGGGCATCTTATGAATTCACTGGAGAGGATAAGCTCTAATATAAAAACATCGTCCGAAATTCCAAACGTTGCATCTTTAATGTCCTTCCCTTGTTTTGGTTGGCCAGTGTGTGGCAGTTCCAATTTCTTACACGAATGCGTTTGGCAGTCCGAGCACAGCTGCAGTGCACGTGAAGCCATCGTGTCTAGGCAATGCGCCAAATTGTAGGAAAAGACAAACTCCAAACTTTTCAATTATTTACACCTGCTGAAAGTCCTGAAATCTACTTGGGTGAAGTCTGCGAGTAAAAGGCACCACACATACGAAGAGGTACAAAACTTGGGAACACTAACACACATTTATACTTAGCATCTATGTTAGTTACACTTTTCTTATACCAACACACGGTAGCAAACAGCGACGAGGAGTGTCCTTTTTTTAAGGAAACCCTCCACAGCACAAACACAATCTCCGACACTAATTAACGATAGTGCGAGGAAACCTTACCTACAGCATTAGCACAGCATTATGACACTTAAAAAGCACTTCCCGCAAAGGGTGTAGTAGTCACAGTGCAAACAAATCTTAATCTAACCATCACCAACCACCGACCACTGCAGTACGTGCAAAAGGTGGTAAAGCATGCAGGTAAGTACCACCGACTTACGCGCTAAAACACTAAAAGTAATTACAACCAGAGCGCTACATACTAAAAGTAGAACAGAACAGAACGAAAAAAAAACAAAGGAACTAAAAATCGGGTGTGAAGAAGGTGTGCTTTGTGCATACATTTTCCAGCCTGCAAACAGTGCAAACAGCTTGCGTTCTACGTACAACAGCAAGGAAGGAAGAAAGACACCGGTACATCAACTGCATGCATGCATGTGCTGCCACGCGCTGTGCACACCTCTCCTGTGGCCAATACTTGGTGGATAGAAGGAACGCGAAAAAACTTTGACGAAACTGGGCGGTTCTTGTATCGCATTCACGTTAACGGGAAAGTTACTGAGAGAAGAGCAAAAGTTTAAGCCTAGTCTGGCAAAAAAATGGGGGAAAAAATTGCGTTCGAAACTGGAGCAAAGTTTGCAAAGGTACTAATTAGCGTGACGAGGGGGTAATGAGTGTTGGACTATTTTTATCACAATAGATTTGCTTAAAAAATAGAAAAATGCATCAGACAACTTAAAAAAAAAGGTATTGAAAAGCTAAAAAGAATAAGCTTTCTTGCAGTAGCTTAACAAAGGTCGCGATCGTGGGGCAGCGAAAGAAATGTGCCAACGGGTGATAATGGAAATTAATGGCCCCAAATGCTGCTGCATAAATAAGAGAAAGAAAGAGAGAGAGATAGAGAGAGGAAGCCGATGTGTGCATAAAGGCATAGAGTAAAGAAGAAAACTTCCCATAAAGCACCAATTTCTTTGCTGAAAATGGCGCCGAAAGCAGGAAAACGCTCGCGGAAAGAGGGAAACATAAATTACAAACTAAAGAGAAAAAAAACTAACTAATTCATTATCGTTCTTAAAAAGCCCGTGATGTGCAAGGGAAAGCAAAATAAATACACGCTATTGCTCAAACAATCAAGCACAAGTGCATACGAACGCACATACAAAAAATAAGACTTTCTGAAAGCTACAAAGTTGTCCACGGGTGGCTACGAAAATCCACTGGCCATGCAAAAAATAAAAAAAGAAGGATATCGACAGCATACAGCAGCGGCAGCGCAGCACTACAAGCACACAGTGAAGGAAACGGCAACCGACGGGCGGGTGCGTTGGAAGGAGGAAAAAGCTATGCAAACCGCTACACGCCTCCCTCGGCTACTAACACTTACCAAGCCCTCGCATCGAATAGACCATGGCGGTCGGAGGGAAGGGACAGAGTGGGGGTGGACTGTCGGAGGCTGGCAGCACGTGGTACGAGTTGGTGGTGGCCATCCCGACGCCGCTCGTGCTGCCCTCCGAGTCGGAGTGTGAGTTCGTGTCGAGGCGCATGTACGTGGCCACCTTGGACTGAATTTCGATCGGAAGCTGGAAAGGAAAGGACGAAACGATTGGAAGCAAAAGTCAGTTGTAAAGCATGGCCGCACACAGAAAAGAGAGAAAGAGAGAGAAGAGTTACACATTCAAAGTAGCAAATTTTGCTACGTTTGCTAACGTCATTCTACTGTGGGATGAGAAACCGGGTCTCTTTATTATAATTCATGAACCTTGCACCTCACGCGCGTAGATAACATTTCCCGGCAACGATGTGTCGTCCTTGCCGTACAACTTTCTTACAGTCGACATCCCATTTAAAACTTACCGAGGAAAGTTTCGGCGATACAAAGCTGTCCGGCTTGCACTGCAGCAACTGTATCGCCACACTGATGTCGGTTTTGTATCGTTCCTGCAAGAAAGAGAGAGAGAGAGAGAGAGTGAGCCATAGGGAGAGAAAAGATTAAAAATGGAAAAAAATACGATGGATAAAAAAGCACACAATCCTCAGTTTCTATCCGTTCCCGGTGAAGCACTAAGCAATCACGCGAGGCACAGGAGTTCAATCATTCGCAAAGCGCACCATTTCCGGTTGCACTTGAGCCGTCGTGTTGAAGTCATTTGGTGTAGAAAGGAGCAGAGCAGTTCCCCTTCCCCACTTCTTTACAGCATTAGTACGGAAGCATAGCAAAGTGGGAAAAGATTGATTCGTTGCTTTGTCCTGCCTCGCTTTCCCGACCGTACACTTCGACGCCCGGAGGTTATTGCCAGTTGACCTTTTTTTCGTTGCGTTCGTTTGGGGTGGCTAAGGGTAGTGATTTTTTTTTCTTTTTTTCTACAATCACAGGTAGTCTAATATGTCTTACAATTCTAACAGTAAAAAGTAAAAGTTAGAGAGTGTATTTGTGGATAGTGTGTATCATCTATTATCAAATAGATCGTTGCATATTTAATAGATATTGATCATTAATTTGACATTTCCATTATATTGCTTGTTATAACATCTAAATAAGAACATAAATTAATACACTAAAAGTTATGGACAAACACGTGTCGTTGAAATGTGTCTTTCTCTTAAAACTACATTGTGAATATTGCAGAGCTTTCGTTGCAATTAGAAAAGAAAATTCTTGTTGGATCTGAATTAAAATTGCATACTTTCAGGCGGACATTTGAACATGTTGTATAATATTGCAAAATTTGGACTTTGTAGAAGCGAATACATGTAAAAATAGTTCAAAAGAGCTGCAGCTAAGGTCGATAGTCTTCAGATGTTGAACCAGGATTAAAAAAAAAAACTAGGAGTCGACATTTTTATTTCGTATTGCTATCGTATGAAACATAAACCAATCTTATAATTTTTATAATAAATCCCAGTTTTGGAGTTCAAATAAATTTATATAACTCTAAAGTAACTTTCAAACACGATCAAAATAGGGTCAAGTAGTGCACCCTTCGGTTACATCCCCACCGTCGTAGTACAAAGCATTCCATTATGCTGTTATCCTTACGGCGACACACACCCATTGGACGATGGATGTGTATTTATACATTTTTTAATTCCTCCCTCCCATACCGAAAGTGCGGCCAGAAAGTGAGCCATTGATGCCTTAAGAAGCGGAAAAAGAAAAAAATATCCCTCAAAAGCCCACAAGCAATAAACAGAGCAACAACAAATAATAGATAGGGAAAAAAAACCCCTCTTAACCTTACACATGCACACTACCAATCTGCACACATCCATCCATCCGGAGCAGCCACCGGGCCTCGGTTGCAACGCACTCGGTGAGCAATTTTTCCTCCCTTTATATGTGTTTTTTTTCTTGCGAGGAAAAACTTACACACCAACACGCTAGAGCTGCCGCCGGTCCGCCACAATGATGGAAGAAGATTAATGGAAAAAATTATTTCGACCCCTCGCCGGCGATGGCGCAAACCATCAAAAGAATGGCAAACAGACCGAGCAAAACTGGAAGCTGCAGCAAACTACCGCTCACTCGCGCGTCTTAGAAGAATGCTATTCACCCGAGGGTTTCCCTTTTTCGCCCGTTCGTTGCCATTCTTCTGCTCGGATGTGTGTCCCTGTGTTGCGTGGTGGAAAAGAAGGAAGGCACCGGAGATGGAAAAATTTAATTATATACACAGTGCGGCCGATGGAGGCACCCAAGTGCGCCGGAATTCGACTCAAGCATCCGTATGCGTTGGGAAAAGAGAGAGAGAGAGAGAGAGGGATCGAGTGTAGCATTACAGTACATTACGCGTTCTCGGAAGCACAAATGATGGCATCCAGTGAGTGGTGTCTGTTGTGGAAATGGTCGATTGCTATACAGCACGTAGTTGGGGTTACGGCATGTTTGTTATTGTATTAGAGGTTCTTGTTAGCTGATGGATGTGCTAGTGGCAAGTGTGTAAGTTTTGTGATGTATTAAATTGCAGCAGGTATGAGTATTTGCCCATAGAAGTATTATTTTCATATTGATTTCTCTTACTCTACACCTTTTTTTATTATTTGCGTTTACCTTTCAATTCACTGGAATACATTGAGAAAATGAGCACTGTAAAATTCCACAATGATACTGTGGTGCAAATTTGCCAGTTGTTTGCATCACAAAGCGCAAGCAAGGTGTGGCAAAAACCCCCTTTCGTTTGAATGCTAATTATGCAGCCATGGTAATGTTCCCCCGCCCTGCAGTGCTAAATTATGTTAAGTAATGAACTGTAAACGGATGGCTGGTGGAAATAAAACCATAAACCCAATGGCACCACGACCATTGAACCAGCTAATCTCCACCCTTTGTAGTTGTAACAGGTTGTGCAAACAAACGAGACCCACTTTGCCCGGGATGCTTACCGGTAGTGCCGGCAATCATCGCTGTAAGTGATCCTTGCCAGCATCCTTTCCACGACCCATTGTTAGTGCGTGTCTGTGAGAGTGAGCGTGTGTTTGCGTTTGTGGATCTACTTCCATAAGACCTATCAACTCTAAACGCTCTCACGCTCTACATTTCATACCGACCGTAATGATCTGTTTTCCACAGCACGAGTAGCGAAACAACCGAGTTGAGTGGGTAAGCAGTTGCTCTCGCCAAATCTTTCACAACACCGGGCCCACCGGCAAGATTATCCACGCACGAGGGGTACCATCATCTCACGGGCGTCTAATCCTTTGAGGCAGTCTAGCAAAGTAATAACGCAAAATATAGACTGCGTAATCCATCGAGTGGCCGGTTTGCTCGTTGCTTTGTTTTCCGTAGCGCCCACGCTCCAATCAGTTGGTATTACAGCTCCAAACGATATCACCACTCGCTCCCTTTTTCCACCCTACGGATGCTTAGGAAACGGGACAGCGGATCGCACCAAACCGGAAAGCGGCCAAGATACCTTGGGCGGCCCAAAATACATTCGTAAACAAGGAAACGGATCATGGCGCTGATCCCGAGCGTCCCAAACGTCGCCCGAGCCGTTCGGTAGTAGTAATGGAATGAAAAGGCGAAAACTGGAAGGTACATGGTACATGGCAAACATGCCACAGAGTTCAACTGGCAAACAGAACTGGATTATCACCTACCTACCTACTGGACCGTGGTTGGATTGTGTCGGTGTCGGATTTTCCCGAGTCATTCTTTGCGGCCATGCCTTGCGGTATCTATTCACACCGTCAACGTCAAAGTTTCTTTTGTCGGTGGGCATTTTCTTTCTTTTCGGGGGGTTATCGGTAGAGAGGAAATGTCGAAGCTTTAAAAAAAACCCGAGTTTCTTAATTAATACATTTTTTTCTTTAGCCCAGTAAAAGGATACTTGTTTGTACTTGTCAAACAGCTAGACAAAAGCAAAAAGCTCGAAATTGATTTTGAACAAAACCAAACGAAAGAAGCTATTAGAAGGTTGAAGCAAAAAATGTAGAAAAAATATATTTCCTTATTTGTTTGATTAGATTCAAGTTTTTCAGTTAAACGATATTTTCTTTTAACATCTTTTTCCAATTTTTACTGCAGCATAAAGCTCATTTAAATGACAACCCGTGTACTGGCTGCTTAATGGGTTGTGTTTCTTTCCACTCTTTTCCGCCATTTACGACACGGCCTGCTGCTCGCCATTGGAAATTTTATTTTGTAGGTCAAGAGGATTTTAAACATGATTCGTCCATTTCATACACGCTTCTTCACGTGAATTGCTTACACATTCACGTCGAGCAGGCAAAGTGATCATTTTGTTGTAATGATTTGCCACTTTTCACCAATACTGTCGTATCCATATCAACGGACGCTGATCACTGTCGGGGTGTTAGCACATTTTTTTGCAAGTTTGAATAAAACTTCAAAGCGTTTTTTCATGGCTGGAAAGTGTTCAAAAGCCATATAAAAAACCCCGGGATAAAATTGACGAGTTGCACTTCCTCCACAGAAATTTGCTGACTGCATAATATTTTCCCTTCCGAGCAAAAAACCAAAAAACTATGCATATTTGCAAATGGTTTTACAAAATGGTACCGCGATGCTGATGCAAGCGAAAAACGTTCGGGGCATCGGGATTTGTTTGCTCAAGCGATCCTTGTACGCTTCTTTTCTTTCTTTCCATGCACACACCATGTAAACGATACGATTTACACGTAACCGGACGAGCATAGAGCAAAACCCACCCGACGCGGTAAGTGTGGGCGAACCCTGGAGCAATCCACTTTTCTTTGTCCGGACGGACGAGAAGGACGTTTCCGCTTACTTGAGCAAATCATCGATACTTACACCGGGAGGGTACAAGACATGTATCGGTCCCTTCCCATTTATTTATGCTCTTGCACCTCTTCAACGGCGGGGTGCTTTTGCTCGTATACCCGTGTGCGTCCGCGTGGCTCAACGTGTTACCGGGAAACTTTCGCGCCAGTGATACTGTTGCAAATAGCAGCAGTAGTAGTAGTGGTAACCATATCTGTCACCAGCTTCACCAGAGATTCCGCTGAACTTCCCTGGCACGTTGATGTAGGATGATGAAGCTCCTGGCCTTTCCCTTTCCCAGGTTGGGATCCGGGGTGCTGCCTGCTTTGTTTTTCTTGCTCCAGATTTCCATAGCATGATAGCACAGGAGAAAAAGGTCCAATTTTTCGGCTCACTGAAGCACACGCTCTTTCCCCCGTCCCCAGCCGCACAAACGCGGGCAAGGTTGACGACACTTATTCTGCTTCAATGAACCATCGGATTGTCGATTCCGTTCGAATTCCCGGTTTTATTTCCTCGCGAAGGATCGGTCACTAACAAGCGCTCCAGCCAGTCGGTTGCTGTGTTGCTGTGTTGGATTCGATGGATTCGGTGTGATGGAGTGTGCGCCATTTTCCCTTAAGCTATTTGACCGTATTCCGGGTGTTGGCGCTAAAGTACAATAACTGTCCGGCTGTCCGGTGGGTTGACCGGCTGGAAGTAATCGCTTTACTGGGGGGACCTGCTGCGGGGGATAAAAGCTGTTGTGACGTTGTTTTATGGCCATTGTAATGGGAATATAATGCCAAACCGCAGATTGTTTCGGTACTTGCTGTGATGTTAGTAGATCCGAAATAGTATCCAAAACCGGTACGCATCCGCCCTTCCCCAGCTGGGCAAATATGTTTCACACATCCTCAGCCTACGCAAACCAAACACACACACACACAACTTTCCAACTTTGTCCTTCCTTTTGTACAATAAATCAATTTTGTACCCTTCCAGGGGAATTGCGTCGCAGCATCCCTTCGCTTAGCTCACCCCTAAAATCGAAAAAAAAGTACATGAGCGACCCCTTTTTTCCTTCCCTGTGTCACAGTGGCACCGTTGGACAAAAAGTAAGATGAACTCAACCGCAGCACGGTGCCCTATTTTTGTCCGGGAAGGTATGGAAAATCCACTCATCAAACAGCGCACCATCGACAGCAAAATGCCGGAAAGTGTAAAGTGAGGCGACGAAGGGAAGGATAAACACACACTCAGTGTAGGGTGGTTTTTGCATGGCCCCACCGATACATTTCCTTCATCCGTTTTCAATTCGCTCTCGCTATATAGCATGGGTGCGCAATCGTGTGCGCAAAATGGGATCAATACTTCAAGCCCCAATCCAACAGGTAGCGCTTGTATGAGTGTGTGTGTGTGTATGTGTGTGTGTGTGTGTGCTTACACTTCGATTTTATAATCAATAAAAATCAATACAATAACATCTCTCTCCCTTCTTCAGGGAACGTGTTTTGGCACGACCCGGAGCTGGCTCGGTGGTTGGACCGGGCGATGTACTTTTCTGACAGGATGAAGACATTTGGATGTTGTATCTTCAATTGAGCATGTAAGCAGCATTGAATAGGGCGAGCCAGAGTGTATGGTAATGGCAGATAGCTGCTTTCGATGGACCATGCGATGGGGTTAAGATGCATTGGCTTTTGTGTTGTAAATAACACGTGTTTAAGCTCCAATAGAGGTCCAAACCTCCACGCTTTTCAAGATTCTGAGTGTCCTGTTGGGGTTACATTCACAACCGTAACTCTGTTGCAGCATATTTCTTAATTGTGATGCTTTTAAACAAATCTTTATCTAGAACGCGTGTCTATTTTGTGAAGTCTTTGTGGAATAGTGTGGATCTTTGCAATGCCACTCTTCAGTTTACCTAAAGAGCATACCTTATTGCCACTATTCTGAACTTTGATGATGAACCATTTCAATCCAAAACAAAACATTGAGCATCTCTTGTATTGCAAATCACATTTGAACCTCTACGAATTAGCTCCAGCATCGCCGCTATGCTAATTATCTAAAAGCTCATTCTCCTTCCAACGGCGCCGAGGCGCAGAGGCAAAGATTTGCAACACAACCAGCATAAGCTGAACGCTAAGAAGCGTTGTTATACGATTTGTGGAAAATCCAATCACGTGGTGAAGCTTATTAACATGCTTCAATTGTTCGCTTTTTTGTTCCCAATCTCTATTTGCATGTACACAGATCTGAGCAGCAGCAGCAGCAGCAGTTTGGATGACATCATCACAATGTCCTTCAATTGCAGCTACGTCCGCTATGTAGCGCACCAGGCGACCACCAACAGCCCCCGGGTCCACAAAACCGGGTCAACCCGAGACACATTCATTTTGGGTTGGCGCCCCCGAAAATTTGCTCGCCCCTAGTGCGCCCCCCTGCCGGCGTGAGTCATCCATGGTCGTTTTTCATCCACAGCGACCGATTTTCCCGGTTCAAGTTCAAGCGAAGCCGGTGCGTGTGTGTGAGAGGGAGATTTGAAGTTGTCCGTTCCCTGGACCGACGCCAGTGAATCTCGACAGCAGCAGCAGCAGCAGCAGAAGTAGCAACAGCAACCGATAAATGTGTCGGGTACTTGCGTTGCTGCTCGGAGGAGGCCAATTCGATTCCATGGTGCTGCTGGCGGCTAAAAGACTATAGCCAATCGATGAGACTCGAGCACGAATGTGAGTGAAGAACGAACGCCAAAGATCAAGTGGAAAGGAGGAGCCTAGCATCCGGACATGAACGGTTGTTACTAATCGAATCATGTTCCTTTTCGATCCGGATCCGGGCAGATTGAGGTCAGCCCGAACAATCGGCACCCTCCCCGAAGGGGTGAATTAGCTCGGGTTGCGTTGAGTTTGCTCCACGTGATTGTTGCCTTCGAGGCATTTCTGTTCCTGATATAATGCTTTTCAGGGAATGGTTCAGGTCATCATACAAAGTGTTACTTTTTTTTCGATAAGTACCATCTAATAAATCATTCCGCAACTGAATTTGGATTATGATGGCATTAAAGCGTTCGAGATGGTATCGTACAAACATCATAAAATGGCTATTAAAGACGCTTGATGCTATCTAAGACACGATCTGGAATGCTTCAGATGTGGCGATAAGCGGCGAACGTCGCTAATAGTCGTTTGGAGCAGTGCGTTCAATCGCTTCAAAACGTGTTTTATCCATTAAAAAGCAAAGTCACAACTACCCCTCAAAAAAAAAACACACACACACAGAGAACTATACTTACAATCTCTCGCTTGAGGCTCTGGATGTTGTAGTTGGCCTGCGCCAGCCGTACGCTCAGCGTCGCGACGTCGCTCGTCAGCTGGGCCCGCTCGCTCGAGTTCCGGTCGACCAGCTTCAGCAGCTTGTCCTCCAGGTTTTGGTTCAGCTTCTGGACGCGCTTGTGCGACTCGTACAGCCGCTCGTACTTGTCCTGCCAGGCGATGATGCTGTCCTCCAGCTCGACCTGCCGGTCGCTCTCCTGCAGGCAGGCACTTTCCATCGCCAGCAGCTGCGTGTGCTTGTCCGCCAGCGCACTCTTCAGCACCTCGATCTCGGCCGCGAGCTGCACCTCGCAGTTCTGTCGCAAATGGAAAAAAAAAGTTGAATGAGTACATGAGTGAGAACTTGTATCCAGCAGTCACATAATGACGTCATAATAACGAGGTAAAAATGTCATCACAATTTTTTTGGACTCTTTTTTATCCGAGACAAACCACACCACAAGTGAGAAAAATCCTTCAATAATAGTGTACAGTTGCATAAAGGTAAAAAAAAACAACACAAAAGCCCAAAGATACAGGATTTGCTCATTCACTAACGCAAAAAGCTCAGACAAGGGCAAATGAGTACTGGGTAGCTTTCAAATGGAACCTCACGTTTGCTACCCTTCCCCCCGCGCAATGACCCCAGCTTGCCATCATTTAACATCAAATTCTCGAGACAGACGGGGGGGGGGGAGGAAACCACACACGTCACTGTGCGGTTGACTCTCGGAAAAAAACGTCCTTGTTCGGATTGTTTGCACTGCCGCGAATACATGGGCGTCATAAAGTCAGGGAGGGACCAGTGAACAAACACAATCCGAACCGAACAATAATGTTGCATTTACGACGGGTAGGGACGAAGCGAACGTGATGCAAAATGATACAAAAGAACACACACACAAAAGTCCCCATATCACTTCACCAAAACCTGGGAGCGAAGGGACCCAGTCAGTCGGTCGGTCGGTGGCTACTGTCTGTCATTCAATCTTTGCAGCAATGCCTACTGGGGGTTTGGTTTTGTTTTTTTTTTTGTTTCTGTTTTTCATTTTGCTTCCACGTGAGAAAAGTGGTTTGCTGATGGAAAAACAAGCTGCTGCTGATGCGGCTGTGGCGCAAGATGCGCGTAGTTCTGCGCTACGCTGAACCGTAAAAAAAATGAAAACCATCCGACCATCTCTCTCTACACACAAACACACACAAAAGCTGCAAACCATGCAAAGGTATTCCCCATTCACTGGGTGCACTTTTGACATTTTCGAATTGTATGGTATGGAGGGTTTTTATTCTTAGTTTTTAGCCTTCTCTTCTGTGGTTTTTGTGAGCGGCTCACAATAATTCTTCGAATGAAAACCTTCCAGACGGGCGCGAATCACGTAGACATTATTATCAAATGCCGACAGAACAGCCTTGCGGGAGAGCAAACCTTTGAAATGAATCGTGCATGTGATGGAAAGAGTTCATATTCGCTGCTGATTAAAAACAAGGCACGATGGTTGTTCTGGAGCGGAGCTCTGGTTAAATCTCGAGAGAGTTAATTTGTATTATGGTTGAAGTAAGGGGACATGACGTACATTCGATGTGTGCTATAGCAAAATAAAGAAGAGATGTGTAAAACCGCCAAAAGAAGGTCACCAAATCCCCTCCACAGGGAGTGGCCACATGTTAGAAGTGTTTTTAAATAATTCAGAACATGTTAAACCATGCGAGGTAATGTAGTATGTTGGGCATAATTACGTTGAATCATGTTAAATATGATTATTTTGTCAATTTGAACTTCGCATTTAACGAGTAATGACAATTATAAATTTCATTAGCTCAATAATGAAGCTCGGGATGCTGTGTTCGCCCTTTCTAACATCCCAAAAGTCATTCAACTCTAGTCGCAAGCATCTCTCTAATCACCCCCCACACACACGCACCGATAGAACCAGCTCGTTGCTGCAGCGCCACTGCACTGGCTTTAACCAACACCATCAACACCTCCCAACAGCAGTGCACCGTACGAGCGGGGAATGTCTTGCCAACGTCGCTTAAATTTTATTTATTACCCTTTAATCTAGCGTCAAAACGGTTCCGCTTCCCGTCCGCGACCGCACACTCATTTTCCGCCATAATTTCGCTACAGCCAGCCAGTGGAGCCTGCCTGGGATGCGCGCTACAACACCGGTGTAAAACAAATACCACAGACTCAGCTGCCAGCCACACACCGTAACAAAGAAACCGAACACTGTGAAGAGACACTGCTCGTGCTCGCGATGTGCGGTTTTTTGCTACCAGCGTTTAGCTTCTTTTTTTCCCCCTTCTGTTGCTACTCTTTATCTGTGCTGGCCTCTGCCTGCTGTACAGCGGTGCACAACACAAACTGCGGTCGCCTCGGATCTACAATCTACAGCGAGTGTGCCGGGCGACTGATAAGACGCGGGATGACGCGGTACCCTCGCGGACAGTGATGCCGGGACGCGCCCGTGTGTGCCCGGGTGTCGGATTCTCGTGCCACAAACTTTGTGGTGCGCTTGATAGGAGGCAGATAGTTTGCCGGCGGCATCTCGGCAACCTCGGAGTGCCGGTTGTGTGGAATGTGTGGGGCTTCGGTTTTTGGGATGGTATGGTGGGCGGGAGGGCTTTTAAGGAAAATAATGAACGTATGGGGTGGTTCGCTTCGCCGACCTTTGGTAACGGGCAGGGGGTCGGGTCAGGAGCTATCGCTTCCCGTCTGTAGCGTCACGAGCAAATCATCGACATCACCGACGGACCAAATGGGTTTTCAAGAGCGGAGTTCGTTATTAAAAACGATTACATCACGGTTTTATCCCTGCAAGAACTATAGTGTTACCGTGTTTAATTTTAATATCAATGGTCTTTTAATAGAAAAAATTAATTGAAATTAAAATAATATTTTAATAAGATTAGTATACCTCATTTATTCCACAGAAACCAAAGAGAACCCAATCAAAGAGCTGTCTAACATTTTCCTATAAGAATCTCAATGAGATTATATCTATAACCAATGGAGACGCCTAGCCTTTGGAGCATGAAGTGTAAGTAAAATATATGTGAATTGTAAATTGTATACTTTAAATATAAACAGTACAAAATATCTATAAAATTGTCAATCCAGCCATCAAAGATCATAATTGATGAAGCTTGCTATCTATCATTAAAATCTTAACACAATCTAGCACACGTTTACAGCCAAGTGTCGGCCTCAATCATCAACCGACCCTGACAAGGTTTGAAAACTTTGTCACCCCTTATTTTCCCGATAAATGAATGTGAAAATCCTTCACCGACGCCATCGCTGACGTGCCTGCGTGCTTGTTTGTGTGTGTTTGTGTATTTCTGTGTGGTAAGGAGCATCATTACCGAGCCCACAGCCGATACGATGTGGTACGGTCGCAGCGTAGGTAATTGAATTTGCTCATCCTAGAACATCCCTCCCTACCACCCGAACCCTCGGAGTCGCTCGGAAGGGGCATAAATCGCAACACATCCCTCCCAGAGACGGTAAAACATGACGGACGAAACCTGTTGCAAATTAAACTCATCTCCGTTTGCATCTCGAACCGATGTCGCCACCTCCAACGCCAAACCCAACACAGGCACGGAAAGACGCAATTCGACGAAATGCCATCCTTTCTTGTAAAAGGACCTTGCCCGTACGCTTGTCCCGCTGACAACCAATTACGCTTTCCAGCAAGGCGAAATTAATTTCAAAAAATAAAATAACGTCCCTTCAAACGGGCAGGCTCCTGATAAGGATGGACGGAGTGGAGAGATTAAGTATCCTGCAGTGCACTCAATCACACACAGCTACACAGAGACACCCACCCGCGGGCAATCGGATGACGTACGGAATTGGTCGTGCCCCACGAAGGGTACGACGTCATTGCTTGGCGCGCACTGGTATTGGTGTTGGTTGCGTGTATCCTTCCCCGAACAACGCGCGGAGTGCAGGTATGGGCGTTGCAGCAATTGCATTGCGAAGGGGGAGGCGGGACCATTAAGTTGCATCAGCGTAATCACGTCACATTAGAGGCGCGCGGATATGGTTTGTGCAGCAACTGGATGCCTTTGAAATTGAGTTTCACTCGCACGACACGAGCCCCCTGCATCGACATCCGGGAGCTTTACGTCACGCAGAAGGAAGTGGATCTTGTGCGCTATCGTTCTTATCGCTCAGAGGATAGCATTGAGAATATACAGATTGTACTTTAAAATGTTTCACTTTTTAGGTGCTTTTTGTTGAGAAATTAACCATTCTCAGAAAGCAAAAAACCAAGCAGAATCTCCAACATCCATCGCCAGGGACCGAAATATATCACCCCATCATACACACAAAACACCTGCAAAACGTGTCCTTCCTATCTCTCACACACTGTTGCATAGAAACAGGCAAAAAGGACGTCAAACACGACTGGAAGGTAATATGGCAGTACCTTCCCTCCTTTCTAATAAAAACGTCCACAATTAGACCACAACCATCGACTCCTCTGCGTCACCCTTAAAACGCCTTCACGGCGTTGCAGTTATTGTTGTTTTGGCAGAGTTTCACCGTTCGTCTAAGCAGGCCGGGACCGGAGCGGTTGCTTACTTTCGGTTTGACAGGCGAAAATGGTCACGTAGTAAATAAAAGTAGCAAACAAAAAGAAACATGAAACAACCCCTCTTTATTTCTCACTTTCTCTCTCTCTCTCTCTCTCTCTCTCTCTCTCTCTCTCTCTCTCTCTCTATCTCTTGAGGGAATAGAGACATTTAAAATTCTGCACCCGAGAGCGTTCATCCCTTTTATGAGGGATGTTTTTTCCCTGTTTTTTTTTGCTACACTCTAGTCTCGAACGGTTTGTTGTGGGTTGTTGCTGCTATCGAGAGGACGGGATGGGACATTGGACGTTGTTGGTTGGAAGGTCAAAATTCCCGTTTTATTACTGCAGAGCCTTTTTCCAAACACTACCACAATGATGCCCGAATATAACCACACAGTCACACACACACACATACACACGCAGATGCTCTTTTTCACACATCGTAGACGAGCGCGCTCGCTCTCGCACTCTTTCTCTCTGTCGCTCTTGATTAACCTTCCTCGAAACAATCGGAAAACCATCAAACGGGAAGTCAAAAAGGACACGCGGAAGACAAAAGGGCAAAGGATGGCAAGGATGGCACACTAAGGGGTGGATTTTCTTCCCAACACAACTCTCCCACCGGGAAACGGGAATGCGTCGTAATACCTGCTCACTGTTGGACGACATGTTGGGCCGCAGGCTGTACGCGGGGGTACGTTTGATTTACGCCGTTACGTACGGCAGCCAGCCACCCCTGCGGCCACCACTATGCGGAGGAGGTTGCTTAATGCACGGGAAGCACAACACGGACACGTTCGGCACAGCACTGTATTTGCATTACGCCCTTTAGAAAATTGCACCAAACTTTCTACACTCCACACAAAGCCACATAAGCACACATTTACACGCGAGCGAACTCGAACTCAAACAGACAAATAACACACGCAAAAAAACACTCTCCTCAGGCGGCACGATGGCCGACGGAAGATAAGCCGTAACCCGCAACAATGTTTTGCGCAACACAATTGTCGGGAGCGGGCAGGTTGTGTTGGGGCAGTTGCGATGATTTTTTACCGAACCGAAGCTGCGATTAATACTTTCAGGGTGTTTTCTTTTTATATATATACGAATTTTGTGCGAAACGGTGTAACTTCGTTTGCATTTCCGTGTCTCCCTATCGCCACTGGACGCACAGCTGTAGCAAAAGGGCAAAGGGCAATGGGCACGGTGCTACGAAACTATACGACCCTTCTGGCACCAACGGTTGAAAGTGGTAATTTCTTTATTTTCTTTCTCCGCTGTTTGTTTGCCACTCCACCCACCCAGAATTGCACTTTTTCCACTGTACACATACACATGCACACACATATACACACACAGAGTAGCGCGCGCGCGTGGTCGCGTACGCCAATGGAGACGCAAGGCAGCGGCACCGACCGAACCGACACGAATGACAGCACCGTTGGAAAACACGGCGCTTTTGCGTTTGGAAAACGGAGTTTTCCTGCTTTGAAGGGATGTGCGTGAGAGAGTGTGGGCCTTTTGCTCTCTTCCGCGTGCGCGCGCTCTCTCTCTCTCGTGCTCGCTATCGCAATGGTGGATGGTTGGTGCGTACATTTGTGGTGACAGATTAAGGAAGAAACACATTAAAATTATTTTGTGAAATAATATGTCAAATAAGGAAACTATGGACTGTTTTTTTGTATATTTAAATACTTTTTATAGAACAGATATGAATACGATTAGGAAATTGTTAAAACATATTTGAAAGCCTTTTGCTCAGTAGCAACCCACATTATTAGAAAAAACCAGTGTAAATGTTTATCATAAATGTAACAAAAAAATCGTCATTTTAGTTGGATTAGGTTTATATGCTTAAAATTTATGCGAATATTTAAAAATATATTTTATAGGATTAGAAAAACGATTGCTGCAATCGGACCTGACACCACACACTGTGCGATTCCCAACCCGCAAAATCCGCCGTTGCTATAAAATCTACGACGTCGAGTAGACGTCGAGTGAACGTCGACTGGACGTCGAGTCTACGTCGAGTTAAATAGTTTACTCGACCAAGCGAATTTTTGAAATAGATTCCCTATCCGCAAAAGGCGGTTTTCGCCGCGATTTTCGACCAAGCGAAAATAAAAATTATGCCATTTGTATGGGGCGAACACACACACAAATTATGGTGGCTGATTATGGATGGGAAGATTATGGTTCTGACTTCTGTTTCGCTCTTGCTCACAGACGATGGTGTCCCGTCCCATTCTCACCATGTTGTAGGCGCAAAGCTATGGCTGTTGCTGCTCTTTCTCGCACGTGAGGGAGTTTTCTTTCTCCTTGTTATTCCCATGTGTGGCATTGGCTGCGAACGATCATCATCGTCCTGATCCGTTAGTTAGTTAAAGGTAAATTGTTAGAAGCAATTGCTCTGGTACATCGAATGCTGCACAAATTCGTGCACGTTTATGTGCCACACTGTACGGACAACGTTTTGTGACTAGCACAACATCACATTTTAGCAACACAGCCCGGCCTTTGGTCCTGAATTTAAAAAAAACCTAAAGCACATGTATGATGTAGATTGTGTGTAGATTTGGAACATTTTATACGGACGAGCAACAATTAAATGCCGCATATTGTATACCCTTTAAACTAAACGGCGGAATGCATTTTAAACGACATTCTGCTGCTCTATTCGACATGCACACAGGCTCATTGAACGCATGATGTGATTAAATCGTTTCCTACGAGGCCAGATGAGTTCGATTCTCATCCGGATCATTCCTCAGGTATGAAGAACTGACTATCCGATAACGTGGTTTTAGTAAGGTAAAGAAGAAGCCGTTACAGCCCGGTCCAAAGTATTGGTCGTTACGTCAAAGAAGAAGATCATTTGTACGGGAGGATGTGGCTTGAATTGCTGCGCTAAGCCTCGGCTCGTAAGGGATGCAAGATCACCTGTACAATAAAGAGATAAGGAAGATGGTCTTATCGGCCAAAGGCTGCAATCGATCACGTGGCTCCACGGAGCGCTGGTATGTGGTCAGCGAGTGCAGTATGCAGTTCGACAGCCACCATCGCGTCCCGTGGGAGCAACGCGTTCGAGTCGGCCTAAATGATCGGGATCGTTTACGGATGGCTCCCACCCGGTAGGACGACCCGCACCCAGTGGCGGATTAACAGGAGCAGAGGCCCTAAGCGGTCACACGAATGTATCGAGCAAGAAGTTATATGAGGAATGCCAAACCAGAGAAGGTTTGTGAAGTAATTTTACTTTTGAACGGGGCCCCACACGGCCGTTTTATTTGCGTACTGGCAGTGGCAGATCTAACGGTAGGCGGACTAGGCGGTCGCCTGGGCCCCGCCGGTTTAGAGGCCCCGTAGATCGTCAGACAAGATCGGTTCTTATCCGCGCCATTCCCCGGATATCGAGAACTGACTATCCGTTAGCGTGATTTTAGTAAATTTTAAAAGTCGTTTCAGCCCTGTCTACAGAATTGCTCGTTACGTCAAAGAAGAAGAAGAAAATTTGTACGGGAGGCTATGAGATTGCAGTGCGGCACGCGGCCTCGGTACGTGGGGGATGGCGAATCACCTGTACAACAAAGAGTGCAGGGAGATGGTAGCGAGCTGTGGGGTTTTATCGGCCACGAGCTGCAAACAACCAAGTGGTTCCATGGAGCGCTAGTATGTTGTCAGTGAGTGCACTAGGTAGTTCGGCAGGTGCCAATCCGACCCGTGGGTGCAACGAGTTCAAGACGACACGAATGAACTGGATCGTTTACGGATGGTTCCGACAGAGAAGGATTACGAAGGATCCGCTCCTCGGAGCCTCACGTGGCCGCTTAGTTTGCGTACTGGCTAATCCGCCCCTGCCCCCCACCTCACTATTGTTTGCCTTAAGGCTTACGGCAAATACAGTTTACTTTTGTTATTCTAAACTATGCTAGCATTATTGAACAGCAATACGAAAGAAAAGGAATGAGAAGGAAAGAAGGGGAAAGGGAGTACATAAAAGGGGGGCTAACAAGAGCGGAAGGGAGCGGAGGAGCAGGAAGGGTGATAGTCGAAGAGGTGAGATGAGAAGATGAAGGCGAGGATTGCGTGTAGCAGCGTTCATTGTTCCCAAGCGACGATGGATTCTAAACAATGGGGGACGAGAGCGAAGCGAACTGGAGGAAGCATACAGGAACGGGGAGGACAAACAGGAAGGGATCAACAAGCATTTTTTGAAAATCGATGTTCTTATTTCTGTATTTTCCACATTGTCCATATCAATCTTATGAGCTGCGGATCGTACAAAGCTGCTTCATCTTTTTCTTAATTGAAACAGTAACCATTGCTTTTCTGCCTGCCTCAGCCACTCCTTTCTTCTTCTCCGCGCAACGACCTACGCGGTCATGCCGGATAATTAAACGTTGCTACGAGAAACGGTCCATACGAGGCTTGAACCCATGGCGAGCAGGTTGCTAAGTCATGCGAGTTGACGTGACCTGTTAGTAATTGGTGTACCCCTAGCGAGATAGGCAGTCCTGGGCCACTAGGATCAAACGGGGCTTGAACGCAGGACGGTCATGTTGTTGTGTTCGGGCAGCACTACAACGAGGGGCAGCCGAATCCAGCCAAGCCATCCATAGAATGCGGGGACGCGTGGAGCAGCTTGGCGCGTGAAAGGACCGGCTGCATCACCGGCATTTGAGGCTCCCCGGGGCCGGATGCCACAACCAATCCCCGAGCGCAGCCGCAGCGCCATCGACCAGCATAAGCGCCAACATAAACGTCACTTACGCATGCTGTGTCAATGGCGAGTTCAGCGACGGGCTAGAACACAACTATCTATGCCACCCGCCAGACAGCGACATGACCGCGCCGCTCCATCCGCAACGATAATGCGTCTCCAAAAAAGGCGAGAGAAGGAGCAAGCCAGACAACGCGAGCGAGCGTTGCATGCGTCAGCCAAGCCGGGGCGGATCGCTCCTCGCTTACAGCATCGAGCGAGAGGCAGGGGAGACGTTCCTTTCTCTCTTCCGAACAGTAGACCCCGGTAATAAAGAAGAAGACAATACAACATGCATCCTTACTTGTAATCCCCATTGGTAGAGAAGGAAGGAGGGAGAGGGGTAGGGGACGATTGGATGGGTTTGTGCATTATTGATAAAAAATAAATTTAAGGACAATATGTGTTCAATGATACCATCCCTCATTTGAACACTTGACTTTCCGTTAAGTTTAACTAAGCATTGGTTGGCTTCACATGTGCGTACTACTGTATTGCTAATTGTCCTTTGATTGATTCTTTTTTTTTGCACAAGCGCAACTAACTGCACTAACAAACAATATAAAACCCGTACGAAGCATGCATTCAATCGATCCGGCAAATAGCTCCAACGGTAGATCGATTCATACATCCACACGACAACTTGCGCGGTTATCAAATCCGGATTCGAACGACGGCTGCAGGCAACGCGCAATGCATCAGCAGCCAAAAAAAACGGGAAGGAAAAAACAATAACCCCAAGTCAAGCGCGCTCACACAAGGTCAAGCATTCGCCAATAGCCGCTGGGAGAAAGAGGGGAATGAAGGAGGCGATGCGAAGCGACGTCACACAAATCAACTGTGATCTGGTAGAACGGATAAAGAAGACAGCAGACAAGCGCTATCACTCCCACCACTAGCAGCATATGAACAGCTGGTGTGATCGCCACAACCGACAAGCAAGGAGTAAGGGGGAGAGCAAGAATCATCTTTTTCTAGCCATCTATAAAATTTATTTTTTGTGGCTGCTATTCTATACAACAACCCAAAATCAGCAAAACCACCCATAATTTTGATGTTTTTCGCCGTGAAATCTATTTCAAAAATTCGCTTGGTCGAGTAAACTATTTAACTCGACGTAGACTCGACGTCCAGTCGACGTTCACTCGACGTCTACTCGACGTCGTAGATTTTATAGCAACGGCGGATTTTGCGGGTTGGGTTTCACGGCGAAAAACATCAAAATTATGGGTGGTTTTGCTGATTTTGGGTTGTTGTATAGAATAGCAGCCACAAAAAATAAATTTTATAGATGGCTAGAAAAAGATGATTCTTGCTCTCCCCCTTACTCCTTGCTTGTCGGTTGTGGCGATCACACCAGCTGTTCATATGCTGCTAGTGGTGGGAGTGATAGCGCTTGTCTGCTGTCTTCTTTATCCGTTCTACCAGATCACAGTTGATTTGTGTGACGTCGCTTCGCATCGCCTCCTTCATTCCCCTCTTTCTCCCAGCGGCTATTGGCGAATGCTTGACCTTGTGTGAGCGCGCTTGACTTGGGGTTATTGTTTTTTTCCTTCCCGTTTTTTTTGGCTGCTGATGCATTGCGCGTTGCCTGCAGCCGTCGTTCGAATCCGGATTTGATAACCGCGCAAGTTGTCGTGTGGATGTATGAATCGATCTACCGTTGGAGCTATTTGCCGGATCGATTGAATGCATGCTTCGTACGGGTTTTATATTGTTTGTTAGTGCAGTTAGTTGCGCTTGTGCAAAAAAAAGAATCAATCAAAGGACAATTAGCAATACAGTAGTACGCACATGTGAAGCCAACCAATGCTTAGTTAAACTTAACGGAAAGTCAAGTGTTCAAATGAGGGATGGTATCATTGAACACATATTGTCCTTAAATTTATTTTTTTATCAATAATGCACAAACCCATCCAATCGTCCCCTACCCCTCTCCCTCCTTCCTTCTCTACCAATGGGGATTACAAGTAAGGATGCATGTTGTATTGTCTTCTTCTTTATTACCGGGGTCTACTGTTCGGAAGAGAGAAAGGAACGTCTCCCCTGCCTCTCGCTCGATGCTGTAAGCGAGGAGCGATCCGTCCCGGCTTGGCTGACGCATGCAACGCTCGCTCGCGTTGTCTGGCTTGCTCCTTCTCTCGCCTTTTTTGGAGACGCATTATCGTTGCGGATGGAGCGGCGCGGTCATGTCGCTGTCTGGCGGGTGGCATAGATAGTTGTGTTCTAGCCCGTCGCTGAACTCGCCATTGACACAGCATGCGTAAGTGACGTTTATGTTGGCGCTTATGCTGGTCGATGGCGCTGCGGCTGCGCTCGGGGATTGGTTGTGGCATCCGGCCCCGGGGAGCCTCAAATGCCGGTGATGCAGCCGGTCCTTTCACGCGCCAAGCTGCTCCACGCGTCCCCGCATTCTATGGATGGCTTGGCTGGATTCGGCTGCCCCTCGTTGTAGTGCTGCCCGAACACAACAACATGACCGTCCTGCGTTCAAGCCCCGTTTGATCCTAGTGGCCCAGGACTGCCTATCTCGCTAGGGGTACACCAATTACTAACAGGTCACGTCAACTCGCATGACTTAGCAACCTGCTCGCCATGGGTTCAAGCCTCGTATGGACCGTTTCTCGTAGCAACGTTTAATTATCCAGCATGACCGCGTAGGTCGTTGCGCGGAGAAGAAGAAAGGAGTGGCTGAGGCAGACAGAAAAGCAATGGTTACTGTTTCAATTAAGAAAAAGATGAAGCAGCTTTGTACGATCCGCAGCTCATAAGATTGATATGGACAATGTGGAAAATACAGAAATAAGAACATCGATTTTCAAAAAATGCTTGTTGATCCCTTCCTGTTTGTCCTCCCCGTTCCTGTATGCTTCCTCCAGTTCGCTTCGCTCTCGTCCCCCATTGTTTAGAATCCATCGTCGCTTGGGAACAATGAACGCTGCTACACGCAATCCTCGCCTTCATCTTCTCATCTCACCTCTTCGACTATCACCCTTCCTGCTCCTCCGCTCCCTTCCGCTCTTGTTAGCCCCCCTTTTATGTACTCCCTTTCCCCTTCTTTCCTTCTCATTCCTTTTCTTTCGTATTGCTGTTCAATAATGCTAGCATAGTTTAGAATAACAAAAGTAAACTGTATTTGCCGTAAGCCTTAAGGCAAACAATAGTGAGGTGGGGGGCAGGGGCGGATTAGCCAGTACGCAAACTAAGCGGCCACGTGAGGCTCCGAGGAGCGGATCCTTCGTAATCCTTCTCTGTCGGAACCATCCGTAAACGATCCAGTTCATTCGTGTCGTCTTGAACTCGTTGCACCCACGGGTCGGATTGGCACCTGCCGAACTACCTAGTGCACTCACTGACAACATACTAGCGCTCCATGGAACCACTTGGTTGTTTGCAGCTCGTGGCCGATAAAACCCCACAGCTCGCTACCATCTCCCTGCACTCTTTGTTGTACAGGTGATTCGCCATCCCCCACGTACCGAGGCCGCGTGCCGCACTGCAATCTCATAGCCTCCCGTACAAATTTTCTTCTTCTTCTTTGACGTAACGAGCAATTCTGTAGACAGGGCTGAAACGACTTTTAAAATTTACTAAAATCACGCTAACGGATAGTCAGTTCTCGATATCCGGGGAATGGCGCGGATAAGAACCGATCTTGTCTGACGATCTACGGGGCCTCTAAACCGGCGGGTAGGCCTAGTCCGCCTACCGTTAGATCTGCCACTGCCAGTACGCAAATAAAACGGCCGTGTGGGGCCCCGTTCAAAAGTAAAATTACTTCACAAACCTTCTCTGGTTTGGCATTCCTCATATAACTTCTTGCTCGATACATTCGTGTGACCGCTTAGGGCCTCTGCTCCTGTTAATCCGCCACTGGGTGCGGGTCGTCCTACCGGGTGGGAGCCATCCGTAAACGATCCCGATCATTTAGGCCGACTCGAACGCGTTGCTCCCACGGGACGCGATGGTGGCTGTCGAACTGCATACTGCACTCGCTGACCACATACCAGCGCTCCGTGGAGCCACGTGATCGATTGCAGCCTTTGGCCGATAAGACCATCTTCCTTATCTCTTTATTGTACAGGTGATCTTGCATCCCTTACGAGCCGAGGCTTAGCGCAGCAATTCAAGCCACATCCTCCCGTACAAATGATCTTCTTCTTTGACGTAACGACCAATACTTTGGACCGGGCTGTAACGGCTTCTTCTTTACCTTACTAAAACCACGTTATCGGATAGTCAGTTCTTCATACCTGAGGAATGATCCGGATGAGAATCGAACTCATCTGGCCTCGTAGGAAACGATTTAATCACAGCATGCGTTCAATGAGCCTGTGTGCATGTCGAATAGAGCAGCAGAATGTCGTTTAAAATGCATTCCGCCGTTTAGTTTAAAGGGTATACAATATGCGGCATTTAATTGTTGCTCGTCCGTATAAAATGTTCCAAATCTACACACAATCTACATCATACATGTGCTTTAGGTTTTTTTTAAATTCAGGACCAAAGGCCGGGCTGTGTTGCTAAAATGTGATGTTGTGCTAGTCACAAAACGTTGTCCGTACAGTGTGGCACATAAACGTGCACGAATTTGTGCAGCATTCGATGTACCAGAGCAATTGCTTCTAACAATTTACCTTTAACTAACTAACGGATCAGGACGATGATGATCGTTCGCAGCCAATGCCACACATGGGAATAACAAGGAGAAAGAAAACTCCCTCACGTGCGAGAAAGAGCAGCAACAGCCATAGCTTTGCGCCTACAACATGGTGAGAATGGGACGGGACACCATCGTCTGTGAGCAAGAGCGAAACAGAAGTCAGAACCATAATCTTCCCATCCATAATCAGCCACCATAATTTGTGTGTGTGTGTTCGCCCCATACAAATGGCATAATTTTTATTTTCGCTTGGTCGAAAATCGCGGCGAAAACCGCCTTTTGCGGATAGGGTCAACGACTGAAAACAAATCGCGTCTGCGTACATTTTCAAATTGAACATTTGTCGTTTCAGATTTATTGTTTTCTCATTCTTAAAAAAATCGTTCGCTTTTTTATTATAGGACTTTCGAGATTAATTTTATGATAAAAATTTAAGTGTCAATTCACTTCTGATCATTAAAATTTAAAACATTTTACATAAAAATTTAATTGGATTAAATTTAACACCACGGCATTCACAAAATTTCATTAAAAACAGGTTTTTCTACAGCGTGTGTCGTACATTAATGACGTTAAGCGTATGAATACCGTAAAAAAGAAGCAAATACATGCTGCTGCACCAGCACACTGCTCTACAGAACAAATGAATCATAAACGTATTGCGTGTTTCACATATGTTTTATCACATCTCACCCAAAACCATACCATTGCCATGCGGTTAATCCCAAAAGGATGCGGTTTTTTTGCTGTTGTTTGATTGCGTCCTCGATCCACTCTTTCGTATATAAGCGACACTTCCATACGCTTTGTAAGTAAGTTTCGTTGTGAAGTGTTGTCGGAAGCGGGTGTAAAAAAATGCGAACCAAATTATCGCTTTTTCTGCTGTGTTGCTGCCACACTGCTCTGGCCACAGTGAGCGTCGCAGAAAATGCATCCGTTCCGGCAACGGCACCATCCGGATTTGGCTTCGAAATGCTGCTGGCAAAGTTAACCTCCCTCGAGTACCATTTCATCGAGAAGCAGCTACAGTCCGAGGAAAGGATCACCACTCTAAGCACCCGCATCGATAGTCTCGTAAAGTCGGTGGAAAACTTAGCCTGGATTGCGCAGCAAACCGCCAAAACGGTCACGCTGCTCGGGCTGAGCGACGAGCACGCGCAGCAAAATTTTACCGTCCTGCAGCGCGATGTTACCGAGCTGCTGGCCAAACAGCACCATCTCGTAACGAAGGAACAGCTTGGCGAGTATTTGCTGAAGCGAAACGCAACCTGCAGCATGGCGCCCGCTTTGCCACTCTCCGGTGATAAGCAGTCGGCGGTGTATCCGTCCTGCGGCAAGGTACCGTTCGCAGCGTCCGGTGTGTACCAGATACGGCCCGAGTATCCCTTCAAGGAACCGATCACGGTGCGGTGCGACCAGGAGTACGAGTCGGGCGGGTGGGTTGTGATTCAGCAGCGGTTCGACGGTTCGATCAACTTCTACCGGGCCTGGGACGAGTACTACGAAGGCTTCGGCAATCTGAACGGCGAGTTTTGGCTGGGCCTGGGGCTTATCCATCAGCTAACCGAGTCGGCACCGCACGAGCTGGCGATCCTGCTGGAGGATTTCGAGGGCAACCGGACGGTGGCCCGGTACGAGCGGTTTGCAATCGGCAATGTGGGCCAAAAGTTTGCGCTGCTCGTAATCGACGGCTACAGCGGTACGGCCGGCGACTCGTTGAGCGATTTGAAGGGGATGCCCTTTACGACGAAAGATGAGGACCGAGATGCATCGACTGAGAACTGTGCGGTCACGTACACTGGCGCATGGTGGTATAGAGCCTGCCATCAAAGGTGATTTTAATGAGCCTTCGTTTAATTCCTGTTAGCTTTATTGATGTTTGCTTTTATTTGCTCTTTTTGTTTTGTTTAATTGCAGCAACTTGAACGGAAAGTATTTGCGCGGTGAAACGAAAGAGTTCGCCACGAGCATGGTTTGGAAATCGTTCCGTGGGTACCATTACTCGCTCAAGTCGTCGAAGATGATGATAAGACCGAAATTAATGACATGATATCAATTTTTATTTAAAATAAAACTCAATTGGCAAACTCTCAGAAAATTAAAACAAATATATATATGAACTGAATAAAACATAACAAAATTACAGTCAATTTATTTTATTCAAAAAAAAATCACTTAAAAGAAAAAAAATAAATGGACCATTAAAAAAAACAAACTACCAACCCAAGCGACGAACCCTGCAACTCATGCGCACCGACACTACCGCGGTTTATTTTCGTTTGCAGCGAGCATGATTTTGTTGTATTCATTCCGTCAGCGCGCTTAGTTGTCGTCGCGGAATCTATCTGGCCGCACACACCAGACGCAGCCCGGGAATAGAGACTTTTGTTTGTTGTTTTCGTTCATTCGTTCGTTCGATCCCTCCCACCGGGTGCATAAAATGGCCCTAAACATTAACGACGGTTCACTGTCACCTACCGTAAGTATGGCCCTTTGGTTTCAGGGGAGCCTATAAAAACGAAATACACTCAATCCACATCCAACCTATCCTGATTGTAGGTCGAACAGGGTGCCGCCGGGCTGCCACTGCCCGAGGTAATACCGAACGTGAATGTGTACCAGCAGAAGAAAACGCTAGCCCAGGGCATGATGGACCTGGCGCTGCTGTCCGCCAATGCGAACCAGCTTCGGTACGTGCTGGAAACGTACGAGCGTCATCCGTACTACATCTTCAGCCTAATCTTTATCTCCGTCAGCCTGCTGGTACAGGTAGCGGTCGGCGTCGGCCTGATCATGAACAGCCGGTACGACGTGAACGATCGGAAAGAGATATGCAAGGCAAACAAGATCAACGACCTCATCACGATCGGCATCTTTGTTATAACGCTGGTCAATGTGATGATTTCCGCGTTTGGGGTGGCGCCGCGTAAAGCGTGAGTGTTAAAGTGCGAGTGTGTGTGTCAGAAACTGGCTAGAGTGCAAATTGAAATTACGTTGTACCGAAGAAGTGCAAAAGCGTAAAATGCGCCAAAATGTGTGAAAGGTTGAGCAAATAAGAGAGAGAGAGATGGAGCAGAGAGAGAGAGAGAGAGAGAGAGAGAGAGAGAGAGTAAAAATTCGTCAAGCGCCCACATCGAATTCGTGTGAAAATTACACTTTACGATGCACCTGCTACCGTAGCGTTAGTCATCAATCGAAAGGGAAAACCCTACACATCGCAGTGAAGCTTGGTGTTGTTGAACAGGTTTCCAAGAATATTTAAAAATGCAACACAACATGAAAACGAAATACCTCGTAAAGAACACCCCTGCACAACAGAAACTTCCTCTGCAGAATGCCCCTTTAGTTTTATGCAACGCTAATCTTATGTAAATTATTTTCCTCCCCGCAACACGAACAGTGCTTCTGCAGCAGCAGGGCAGTTATTAGCTTGTTCTGGGTTGCAAAAATGGAAAAACAAATTTGCCAAAACTCGAAGACTTAGAAGAAGATAAGCAGTGCCAGCGCCCGGCCTCATGGGGTAATAAATGATATTATGCGGTTAAGCAACGACCCTTATCTCCATCATAGTGCGAAGAAATATGACCTTGTACAGTGTTTGGTAGAGCTTTGTTTTACAAATAAAATAACAATAAGTTACAACTAGAGACGCCGTCGCATGTCTAGAGTACATTTACCTTATTAATTAAATTAAAAACAAAACCCCCGAAATAAAACCCCAACCATATTCTCTGAAAACAGTGTGCGACATTGTAACACACAAGTGTTAAGCAGCTCAAAAATGGAATTTATCTTCAAAAATGGTTCTAAACTCGCCGCATATGTTTACACGATCAATTTACGAACAATATGACGAATGCGTTTCAGGAGCGGGCACCATCAAGAGAAACACAAACGTCTAGCCACCGAGCAATACACCGAAAACCGGTGTTTCCAATTCCCAATTCCGAGTGACCCATTGCGTCACGCGTGCCCAGAAGAACAGAACGTCGCAAAGCAGAACGAACTTTAAAAATCGCCGTCCATTAAGTCCACCATTCGTCGATCGTCTCCCCCCGCCAGCGAGCCCTCGGACCCGCGGCTGTTCAACCCCTTCCAGCAACGGCAGGGGCTGCGTACATATCACATGACGTTCGTATGGATTCCCCGCGAAAAGCCCGCCCGGCCCGAACCGGGACCGATTGGAAACCGGTTAGCACGCAATTGTGGGACGGTCGAAAAGCGAACGGTCAGATTGTTGGTGACTCGATGACTCGTGTGAAAAGTTGGAAGAAAACGAATTGAAAGGTATGAAATAAGTTAAATTTGTAGAAAAGACAATACCTAGTAAAAGTTGTTAGAAATAAGATGTTAATACATAAATAATTAACAAACAAAATGAGAAATAGCTCGTGGTAAAAACATACAAAGCATAAAAACCCAATTATTATATAAATGATGGATAAAGAAAAACATGGAATATGAAAAATATGAAAAAATAGACATGCCCAACAAACGAACTAAATGTTATTAGCTTTGTTAAATTTTTGGTCAATAGAACACATAGTTAAATAAAACATGACAAATAAGAGGAAAACACATAAGCAAATTAATAAAGAAAAATATAAATAATACATGGAAGAAACCGTCAAAGCAGAAAAAACTTATGATTATTCTAAAAATAAATAAATAAATAAATAAATGAATAAATAAATAAATAAATGAATAAATAAATTAATGAATAAATAAACAAATAAATAGCAATTATATCTAAAGTAATAGAATAAATAAATACTTCAAAGAACAAGCAAACCTAACGCTCACCATCAATCAGAACTACTGGATCACTGGTTGGTCTATGATTTTTTTTTTAATTTTATAAATCTTTGTTACATTTCCTACTGTTTAAAAGATCTTTTTTATAAATTGCCTTAATAATGTGAAATAAATTCTAAAATACGTATAATAAGCACCCAAACACTTCTCTACCAACCCAACCGCACACACCCGTCCGTCCCCGTATTACGACCGTAACCACACACAAACTAACGCAAGGATACATTTGGCTCGACTTTCCGCAAAACTCAGGCCCGATTCGCACAAATGCGCCAAACGCGCGCTCAGTTCGTGTCGAGCCGCTCAGCGGTACAGTGTTTACACATCGGTCTCCCTCCCATTCTGTGTCGTGTTTTGCTGTCCAGACAAAAAACAACGTGCCCAACGGAGTGTGTAACGGTGCTCGAGTCGAAAAACGGGCAACGGCTTATTGTTTCCACTGCTTGATTCACCGGGAAGCAGTCGGTCAAGTGGATCCAGGGCGGGTGTAATTATTCGCAAGACACTGGCACAAACGGTGTGTTGTTAACCCCTTCCCCGTGGGGTGTGTGTTTGTGTTTGACCCCTGTCAGTTAAGTGAAATAATTGTGAATAATTTAACATTTGCTGTTTCTTTTTGTTGTGGCTGTACATTATCGGTGGAATTAAAGTCGAATCAGTTTGCGCTGGTGTGAGTGAGAAGTGAATTTTGAGCTCGAAACGATCAAGTGTTCTGCCCAACATCATGACGTCCACCGTAGAGAAAGACACATCAGCGGTGGAAATAAACATCGAAGAGACCGCCGGCAGCGACATGCCAGATGCTGGCCGCGCCACTGCCAACCCAGCGCACGCCCTTACCGCACGCCCCAACGGTCGCAATCGTAGCCGGTCGAACAGTGTGAGTATTGGTATTGTGTGTTTTCGCTTTATGCTTCTCCATCGGTACAACATGATCATCGCATGATGATCACGGCCCGCGCCCTGAATCACATCGGTCAGCGCGACGCACACAGGGCGGCGCGGGAAACGCGCATGATGACGCATATTTGATTCGGTGTTGCGCGGAAGCGACTCCACACATATATCGCGAGGCGAATACCGAGCGCCAGCATTAAGATGAATTCTCAACCGCACGATTACAACGCGATTGTTGTTCCGCCACAACGGACCCAGCAAACACCATTCGTTCGACTGTCACCCGAACCGGTTTGATGACATTACAGATTCCACGCCGATCGAGTGACAACATTCTAAAGCATGCCTATGCTTCTTGCTTCCCCTAAAGGGCACATTCCTGTGCTTATCGTCTGTCCTTGGAGCGGCTTGCTTAGAGCTTATTAACGCGCGGTATAGATCGCTGCTTCCAGTGTTGTCATGCCGCACATGAAATTCTATCCATATCGTGAGTGAATCCCCCTTTTATTGGCAGCTGATTGGTGTTGTTTTTCTCTGTGCATTGCTGTACAGATTTGATTGGAATTGGGCAGCTCAATTGTATTTAAATTTGTGCTACTTTCCCACTCCTTACGCTGTGCCGTTTTGAGGGGGGCTATTCGTAGCCTTGTTGCAAACAGTGACGTTAATCCTTTGCTTCGCGCATGTGGTAAGAACGTTTAATTGTGTTTAAATTACGATTTTCGTACGAGCATTACAGCATCGTTTTGCAATTGGTTTCGCTTGCTGCCAGTAGTGCATGATAAGTGCAATTAATGCCAGTAAACAGCGTGAACAGTGTGTGATAAGCGACCGAGTTCTTACACGAAGGCAGCATTCTTTGTGACTTCAAAAGCAAGGGTGTCGAACTTTTTGGAGTTTATAAACAAAAAACAAACAGTGGGGGCCTTCACGATTCTAGTTAGTTTGTTGTATGGAGTTTGACAGTTGCAGGCTGAAATCATTGAAACACTCCATACAAAACCACACAAAAAACTAGCCTGCAATTTTCAGTCTAGATTATTCTACCAACAAAACTAGAATTAGATTCGAGTACCTGCTCGAAAACACGGGCTTGTTTACATTTATCCCAAGGTGCATTAAAGAGATCTGGTGATGGAATCCAGAATCAAAGTGCATGTAGTCCAGGTGGTCCCATAGCATGTTTTATAACCAAATTTGAATATCACTTTTGACAGGATGGGTGAAAACTTTTGTTCAAACAAGCTTTCTGAAGGCATGACGAATACACAAAACACTCTTAAAATCTTCATTCAGAAACAGAAGCGATAAAAATCAGTCTTCTAAATTCATATACCTTGGGATAAGCCCACCTGTATATTATACCCACTTAGATAGCTGCTCGAAAACTGATATACAATGCAAAAAGCTGACAGGCTGAAATTTCAGCCTACGAGCTTAAAACGGAAAGGCCCCCAGTAAAAACAATGCATACAATATTGTTTTATAAACTATAATAAGGCTACATTTCTGTTCCACACCCTTGACACATGTTCAAAGCTTCTGCTTGATAAAGAAAACCACAGATACACAAAACACTGCCCGTACGTGACATAACGACGGGCGCCAACGGTCCAATCCAACGCTTGTGGCTCATATCAATCTCCGAAGACGCTTCCGCCTCGCGATCCGCTACACTTATCTTGTCTGCCGTATGTTTCCGCTTATGATTTGCTCATTTTTAAGTGCTTTTTTACATCTCGAAACCATCTCGCATGCAATGCACTCGATGCAAACGAAAAGGCAAGCAATATAACTTTCACCCTGCAATTTAAGCAGTTTTGGCGCGTTCGTTGATCTCTGGCTGGGCAGCTTGCTGCGGATGCAGGTCAGCAAAAACTTTCGGCGCAGAAACTCTCTCGATCTCTTCACGGGTGGTGTGAAATGGGTGTTTTTTAATGCAGGTTGAGATGTAAAATGATTTTTTTTCTTTTCTCTCTCTGTTTCCTTTCTCCGAAAACAGCGTTCACCATCTCGCCGAGCAAAGCGTGACACAGAGAAGGCTCGTACCGATGCGATTCCCCTTCTGCCCATACCTAACGAATCGAATCTTCCTCGGCAGGAACCGCCAATGGCTGGGTCCGAGCTGGACGATGACGACGAGCTGGACGATGGGGTGGATCTGGACGATCCCAAGAGCAATCGGGGCATCGACAGTGGCTTCCTCGACCCAGTCGACAATGGGTCCGTCGATACGGGAGTGTCGCGGGCGGGACGACGCGGAGGCCGTCGCAATCAGGCACCGGCCGGGCCAACGTATCGCCCAGGGTTTGCACCGACATTCGATGCCGATGGGACACGTGTTGTAAGTAATGAGGGTGCGCAGCGTTGTTTCGTTCCAATGGTTGTGTTAATAATGTGGCTTTACCCCTTTCCCAGGTACAAACTACGGCCAGCGGACAGGTCATACCGGACGTGAATGTGTACCAGCAGAAGAAGAACCTTGCGCAGGGCATGATGGATCTGGCGCTACTGTCCGCCAACGCCAATCAGCTCCGGTACGTGCTGGAGTCGTACAGCCGCCATCCGTACTTCTACGTCAATCTGGTGTTCATCTCGACCAGCATCATTGCACAGGTAGCGGTCGGCATTGGGCTGATCTGGAAGAGCCGGTACGACATCAAGAAGGAGAACGATTTTTGTAAAGCCGATCGGATCAACAATCTCATCACGATCGGCATCTTCATCATTACGCTCGTGAACGTGCTGATATCGGCGTTTGGTGTTGCCGAGCCGCAGGCGGTCGTGTGACGGCACTGTGCTGTTTTGGGAGTATGTGTAATTTAAACTATGTTGTCAGTATCATATAGAGTAGCATTTAGGTTAGGATGTTAGGATAGGAGCAAATAGTGGAGTTTCGACGATTTCGATCCAAATAACTTAACCATGGTCCATTGGTTGTTTTAATCAAAATAAAATTATGTATTTTATGAACCTTTTTAGTGAAAAGTTACTACTGTAAATTGACTATCAGTAATGTTACTAACGATAAGCATTTGCGCGAACACTACCACAAAAACAAAAAGAAATTAACACTTCTAATATATCATTCATACACTGCGTGTGTTCGTTGACTTTACACTTCGTTTTTGCACCCACCACAGACCACTGCGGGCGTTTCAAATGTAAAGAGAGAAGAACAATTGACCAAACAGCTGTATTAACAATAAAGTGAAATATGATAAAAACATTCCTCAGTAAATATAAAGTGTTTTTTTTTTCTACACATTTTAATGGCTGTAATCCCTGTGTTATACTGTTGTGCACAATATTGCATGCTTTTACATTTTACCATTGCATGAAAGATATTGTACTCAATGCATGGATTGCAGGGTTATTGGACAACATTGAAATAGATTAAAATGCAAGCTATTTAAATTTATTGTTGTTTATAAAAAAGTTGATCGAATAATTGTTGGTTGCAAAAATGTTTGTCGCATAAATCTTGGTCGCAAGTCTTGGTTTTATAATTTGGTAAAAAGAACTTATAACTCAGGTTCCACGCAAGTCATAAAATTT
Source organism: Anopheles merus (assembly GCF_017562075.2). NCBI lineage: Eukaryota > Metazoa > Arthropoda > Insecta > Diptera > Culicidae > Anopheles > Anopheles merus. The sequence goes on along the minus strand of NC_054083.1, from coordinate 30,185,730 downwards.
CATGCAAAATGAGTAAAAATATCGTCAGGATTTTAGCATGGATTACGTAAAACGTATTTTATACTGTTAAGTCAATAAAATTACAAACCAAATTCATTTTATGATGCGCTATTTCCTAATCGGGGCGAGATTTTCAGTACTTTTGCATACAATTTTAAGACATGCGTCCAACCTGGGTTATAAGTTCATTTTACCAAACATTCTTGATCGCATAAATATTGATCACATAACTCTTGGTAGCAAAACTGTTGGTCGCAAAACTCTAGGTCACAAAAATCTTGATCACAAAATGCAAACCAACCGTTTCCACCAGTCTTATCTGACGCAACCACCCATCACTGCCTACTTTTAAAAAAGTATTCAAGTTTCATGTTGTCCCTTTCACTCCTACAAAGATGGCTTCTCTGTTCCAATTACATACACAGTGCAAAGTATAAAATTTCCTGAATTTGTTAAGCCCTACTCTTTTTGTATGGGATTGCATACAACTTTTCCCCACTGGGCTGGATACTTGCGTTCAACCACGCGATACTTGCGTTCAAGAACGCTTCAACCGAGTCAGGGGAGGCACACCTGCAACGAACATAATGTTGAATTATATTTATATTACATTATATTATGTTTATTACAAAAAAAAAACAAATAGGAAGGATAAGAAATAGCAAATTGATGCAAAATATAAATCCCATTACCAGCGCTTATGAAAAATATTCTGGTCAATGCCATCACCAACAAAGAGTTTCTTAATGTCATTAGAATATATCAGTACCATACGAATAATGAATTTCTTAACAGCGACCACATTCCTTAACTAGATGGTACAATGCATCTCTCCCAGACGTCTGCATGATTTGGAGGTCAGTAAGTCTGGGTTAACCGTTCTCATGCTCCGTTTCCGCCGCAAGAGAAGTTTGCTTGTGTTGATTACCATGAGAGAAAATTCGTGCGAGGAAAACTTTACCTCAAGAACGATCTCACACGTGCTATCTCTTCAAGAGCATAAGCTGAAATGAAAGAGAGAGAGAGAGAGAGAGAGAGAGCACGTATGGATCTGATGATCTTTACCATGCAAAGTCCCACTAACCCCAGCTGGCTGCACGAAGCAGCGGTGAGTTGGATCTGGCCTGTTGGACCGATCCGCACGCGGCGTTTTCTTCCCTACGGATGCTCTGTCCGCCGTCAGTGTCGCGTAACGGTTTCTAGGGGAGAACACAGGACCTGCGTTCAAGCCGATCTGATCAACGGGCAACGGACGTAATTTTGCTGAAGTGTAGTAAAAGTGTATTTTAGACACACATCTTTGCGCTGTCCTAGTGAAGTGAAGTGATCGTCCGTATGTGAAATGTGATTAAATTGAGGTTTGATCAACCAGATCTGGTTCAAGATAAGATATACAAGTAGTGATCATGGTGTGATAGTGGGATGCATACGAAAGTGATGGTTGTATGCTCGTGCTCCACAGTGTCTCTGTTGAAAGTAACGCACAGTGTAGCAAATCAGAGTCCGGTTTATTGACACGGGGCATCGGAACAGCTTGCTTACATAAGCTGTGATTTGAAGGGTGTTGTTCCCGGGGCCTATTTCTTTCTTTCCAACGTGGGATACAACCCAGCTGAAAGCTTCTACGCAAAAGACAACCTCTACTGTAAGACTAGCGACAAAGACAACCGCAAGCAGCATGTATAAAGTCGATGAAAACTATCCTATCACAGGTAAGGAAAGTGGACAGTCGTTATGAAGATTTTGAACACGAGAGTAAACTTGATACAAGAATTTACAACAGCAATTTAATCTCTGAATTATTGGAAAAATTTTGAACAATTTGCTAGTTAGTTGACTCTTTTCTGTGCGAACAGTCTTTGATTGAAATCATAAGACGTGGAAATATGAAGATCGAAAGGGCATTTAGTTCAATTTTGGAACAAGTGTTTCACGTTACAGCGTTCACTAATTTCATAATATTACCTTACTTTCATTGCGATCATACTGCGATCAATGCTCAATTAAACAATTTATCCTATTGGTAATGCGTTCACCCAGATTAGATCCATTTTTCTCACTCAGCACCCAAACACCATCAACCTTCTGTGTGAATGCTCACCCTAATTCCATCCCGTTCGCAAATGGGCCATTTCCGCGTGCCGATTGGCAATCCGAACCGAACCACACACACAAAAAAACCAACCCTCCCCCAGCTCAATCCCTGGAGTGGCCGCGGTGCGAATCGTAAGCCGACGGCGTGTACTTTACGACGCCGTTACCGCAGACTCGATCGGTAAACAATGTAGCTCGTTTATTTTCCTGCCACACCGGCCACCGGCGGCTTACCACGGAAACGGGAGGATGGTACATGGTGGTACATGCTGCCTCTCGAGCTTCCTTTCCTCGTACGGCTTGACTTTCGGCCGAAAGGGGTTCGCTCGCAAACCAGGCACAAACGCAATTAGGATGACCGTTTGACGTCAAATACGGCTGCGAGTTTTGGCCAACTGTAGTGGCGTGCGACTTTCGACGCCATTTTCTTACAATGACAATGAACGACAGCGAAGGGAGGAGACAGAAGGGAAAGTAGCCGTTTGTACGGGCAGAAAGAATTGAATGGAACGCGAGAAACCGAAACCGTTCGCGGAGGAAGAATAATGGCAACAATATTCCTACGGACTGATTGGGCGGACATGTTCATAAACATTCGTCACAAACACAAAACGAGAAAGGTGTTTGAAATGTTTACGATTTCGGTGGCAAGTCATTTTTTTTTTCATACGTTCCAAAGCCGGCATTTATAATGTACGCTCCAGGTGCTTCTCGGGCACGTGGGCGCGCGCGCGCGCTTTACTCCAATTCGACCAACAACCAGGCGTACCCATCGCTCGTAACTTTATACTGAAATATTAGTCCCGACCAACAGGCGGCTGGCTGTTTCTATGGAGACCGCTTCGGAGAGCCGCAGAGCTAGCCGTTCCAACCAGCTGGCGGTGCAATTACTCAAACCAACCGACCAACGCTGCTACGGTCGTGCTGCGCTTGATCGATTTGGTATTGAGTTTTTTGAGTGGAAAGTAAAGCCGCCGCCCGCTTGATTGATTAATTTGCTGCCGGCAACGGTCGGATCAGGCGAAGAAGCTCACAAATCGTCACAATATGATGCACATTTTTCATCCTCGTGTAGGGGAGATATGAAAGCGAAAAGAGTGAGTAGAAGACGATCGCGAAAATTGCTCGGTACGGTGCTTGCTGGCTGCAATCAACGTCCCTCGCGTAAAGATGGGTAGATTTTTGAATGGATGACGTGGGGCGTGCATTTATAAGAAAAAAAAAACGTTTCATTGATCTATGGATAAGCTGAGAAAGTGTGTTTTGTTGATAATTGTGTTTTAAAATATGGACAGTATTAATACACTACATTGAGGCAAAGTATAATATGTTTGATATACAGGATTTTCCAGAAGTACTCATAGCTGTGCGACACTTTATTGACTCCTTCTTACGTGAAATGAACTTAATGTAATGGGAATTGGACTCTATAGCACACTAGTTGTACAACTCCAATAAGAATTTCCAAGAAGTCTGTCCAAAAAGGATGCCATAGAGTCCAACTTCCATCATATGAAGTTCATTTCCATAAAGAAAGAATCTATGAAGTGTCCCAGAACCCTTGGAAAACCCTATAAATCTTGCCCATGTCGTTCGTTTGCAAAAAAAAACATCTTTCAGAATCAATTCTTCTCAACGACAACAACAGCTGTTGGTCCAGGACTGCCAGTACCCACTAATGAAGTGTCAGTACCCACTAAGCTTAGCTTTCAGTGACTTATTGATACCATAGCAGGATAGTCAGTCCTACGTATGGGAGCACGGTCTGTTCGGGACTTGAACCCATGACGAGCATGTTGTTACGTCGTAAGAGTTGACGACTGTACCACCAGACCGGCCCAATCAGAATCAATTAGTCCTTTATTATTATTATTAACATAAGACTAAAGAATAATTTATTTAGTAATAATAAAACTTTGTGTTCTGTCGAAATTATTTCCGATAGAACGAGGATTAGCCATTCATAAAGAGATATTGGAGGAGATATTTTGCAATTTATAGTAAAGCAAATATTTGCTGTTTTTATAAAATACACCTGCTTAATTACTCATTAAATGGTTCTGAATTAATATGTATGGCTGTAGGTGATCATTATTACCAATCCTTAATGCGAAGGATGACAAAAACCGTGTCATTTCCCTTCACACATCACTCTCCAATCCAGCTGGTTTGCCGTTTTGCCATCGAAACAAAGTTAACGATCACCGGCAGCATCTTTTACCACGAGCCAAAAACACGCTGTTTACCTCCAGTGGAATGCAACACGCTTGTTAAGCTTAATAAAAATAATTCCTCACTCAAAACCGCCAATAATAAACCTCATTATGTGATTCACAAACACACACTCGCTGCGCTCTCACACACGCGCGCCACGGTTTTTGAACGAATCACACACTGCAGCTCGTCCATAAGTTGGCTTATTTGTCAATGAAAATATTTGCCAGCAATAAATCAACGCTCGCTCCTGCCCGTTGCCATCGAGCCCGGTGGTGGTTCGCGGTGCAAACACATCGTAATGATCGAAATCGCGGAATGATCGCTTAAAGTGGAAAATTATTATTTCCTTCCCGTCCCGCGGGGCAAGCGATCGCACAGGCCAAAAGTGACCTACTGGTTCTTTCGCTCTTTTCCTCCACTTCCATCAACGGAACGTTTCGGGGATGGGAAAGAGTCGGTTGGTACTTTGGCATAGTGTCAACTAAAATTAGAATTGAAATGTCTCATTTCGATGCTTTTCGGCGGTGATGGTGTTTTTTTCCTACGACCGGGAGATCCGGGAGGAAGGGCGAGGCGCATGGTTTTATTATTATTTTCCCAGCGTTTTGTTGAAACGGCACGTTTCGTGTACAAGTTACCGTTGCATAACAAGACCGGGAAGATCCACCACACACACACACACATACACACGAGAGAACGATAAAGCGAACGTTCGCCGCTTTGCACGAAAATAAGGAAGATAAGGCACTGCCCTCGCCCGGTTGATCCGTCTGTAAAATGCGTGGACGTGATAATTGATACCCGGGATTAGCAGAGATTTGTTGCTACATGACCATTCGAAGGGGGGAGTGTTTGCGTGTGTATGTGTGTATGTGTGTGTGTGAAAGAAACGAACATACCTCGAGCGAAGACAGCCAAAGCTAAACATTTTCCTGTCTCGACACGTGGTGTAGTTGATGAGATGATCGATACGAAACGTCAAACGCATTGTACGGGATTCTATGAACATAACCACGCTTCAACAAGCCGTTTATAAGTCAATCAATAAGTTTTTGTTTCTCTAGTAAATTGTTGTTTATCTTTTTCGGTTGTGGATGACTGTAAAAGATGGAGGCGCCTAGTGTGCATAATTCCAGCGATAATTCTGAAACATTGATACACTAATCGCTCTTAATTCACCGAATTGAGAAATGTAGATTATGTAAAAAAAAAACAAACTTATACTACAAATGTTTCCTATAAAGCTTAAACGACATAGCCTTTATAACACGGCTGCAATAAACTTATTTAAATCACGTTATTCCAAAAACCTCAACCAACCCCTCCCAGACACTCAGCAACAACCTAATTTCCCTCCAAACGCTCTTCTGCCGCCAAGCAATCAGACCATCCGCTCCAATTCACTGCACGAACCACTAAAACATCTAATCTCCGATTCCCCGATCAGACAGTGCCGGGTTTTACTGCCGTCCGTTCGGGTGTGCTACTGCAACCCAAACCCCGCAAATAACGATGATCGTCTTTCGATACGCACCAAATAAATCGCACCCCAATCGCAAACATCGGTAACGGCATCTTCTTCAGCTCTTCCTCCGTGCCGTTAGCGTTTCCAAAAAAAAAACCCCGTGCCAATTCGTATGCAGCAGTCAGTCAGGCAGCGATTTGGCAGACGGCGGGTCCCGGGGCCAAGCATCATCACATCGCCAGTGCGCAAGGAATCCCGCAACGCCGTGTGCATTGTTGCGATGATCCCGCTACCCGATTGAAGCATTTCGGGGCATGGTGCAGCAGCGTCTCGGGCTCGGTTGCTTGTTTCGGTTTCTGTGTTTTTTTTTGTTTTGGCTTTGGTTTTGCTTTTCCGTTTTTGTGTGCCGTCGCATGCCGACGAAATGGGCGATAACATCTGGCCGGTGTGTGTGACGCCTGCCAATATGCGTTCGCGTCATTTGCGTGCGTTCGTTCGCCCCCAACGGCACGATGGCGTAACAGTGGAAAGGTTTTGGGACGATCGGGAAGCTTAAGAGATTTTATAATTATTGTCCTGTTTTTTTGTTTTTTTTTTTTTTTTTTTTTTATTCGCAAGTATTCACTTTTAGCGGGATGAAGAAAGACGTTTGAAGGAAAATTTACGGATTTTTACTGTTGTTGTTTTTTATCAAATGAAAACACATTTGAGATTCGGTCGTTGTTTTGGTATAGCAAAAGCGCACTGAAACTCGAAGACAATACGTCTGATAGATGGTATTAAGTGATAATGCACCGTGCAACAATCAAAATGAAATCAAAATAAAATCCATTCAACCCGCTTTTCTTGGTAGAAACAGTCTAATTTCTATTTTAAAATCATTGGGACCATTCGTTTGCTAAAAGGAGCACAAAGAAATGAACTTTATGTTATTGTTTCGTGGAACAAGTAACAAATAGTACAGCAGCTCTCAATTTTGGTAGCCAATTGCACGCTAATTGAGATATATTCGGAAGCTAGATAGGGAGTTTAAGCTGTTGTTTTCTTTTCTCACTAACTTATTCATTCAAGAACGGAAAATTCATCTATATGGAGTATTTGGTAAGCCACGAAAAACGTGATCCAACAGTGAGTTCAACAACACTACGCCGGCCTCAAAACGATCGCGAGGACCCTTGGCGCTTTAGCTCACACGCGGATTAAACAAAGCGTGAATGAATGGTGAACATAAAAATGGCCATTTTCCTTTCTAACTCATTCACCCAATGGCGTTGTTTACACCGTCCTGCTCCAACACTAAACCCTCATTGCATAATGCTAAAATATCTACTAAACGACAGAACAGCAAACGAACGAGCCGTGGGAAATAAATAACTATTCCCGAGTATGTAATGCGACATGGCACTAGCACCGCATACCGCTGAGTGCGAACATTTGCCAATCACCTCACCGCGTCGAGGTTTCTGCTTAGGCCCTCAACAAACAAGAAAAAGGGAAAGCATTCCGTTCGCTCCCATTGTGCCCCGGTGAGGGGTAACCAACATAGCCGCAAACCATAACACAAAACGCAGCCCCGACAAAACGCCAAGGTCAGGGCACACAACTGATGCTCGTAAACCGGATGTCAAGGTGGTTCATGTGTGGCGCAGGAAAAGCAACGCCACGCTGCTGTGTGGCGCAAATTCGATGGAGACGCCCGGTAGTTGGTACACGATACAACCAACACAGACGCAGACAGGCCCGCCCGACGGAGGGCAAAATAAGACACCACAAACACAAACAGTGCCGCACGCTCGCTTGCCTACCCCGGCGATGATCAGTGCCAGATGGGACCGATCAGCCGACAGAAACCTCGCAGCCAACGGCTGAACAACCAGCCAACGACCGTGCCAAAGGTGATAAACTGAGGTGCACGAATCATCCTTGCAAACAAATCAAACCTGAAGCTCAAGAAGAAGCATTTCGGAAAATGTTTATAATGGAAACTATTTCACTAGGCTGACACAATACTACTACAATCGAGTAAACTCTTTTGTTATAATTCTCTCTCACGCTCTCTGTGAGTGGTTCTCTCTCTCCGCCTTAACTCATTGCTGATGCTACCACCATCACCACCACTACGAACGATCGTTAATGGATGGCCTCGCGGCGCGACAGATCGCGACAGTAGCGTTATAAATCGTGAAGGTCACCGAGACATAAATCAAACACACTCGAGCGTTTGTCTTGCACCGCGGGAAGAGCTCTTGGGAGCGCGGGAAGGTGTGGGAAAACCTTCTTGTTCGGATTGCGCCATTTCGACTGCGGTACTAAAAGGCACTATTTGTAAGGGAACAGGTAAGCCACACGCCGGAAGCAAGGTGCAAACGAAAGCAATTGTTTCGAGAGCGTCCTGAGAGTGGGTTGAAAAAGGGTTCATTAATAAAAGGGGACACTAAAACATTCATCGAATTTTTAGAGGGTAGAGAAAGGGGAAATGTGAAGAATTAAGCTAAATCAGCTCGAATGAGGTACGGCTAACTATGAAGGTAAGCCATTCTCTTGCTCATTGTAACTGTTGTGGAAAGGTCATAGCGATTTTATGAATATTTTAAATTTTAGTGTCTTAGAGTTATATGAATTTTTGGGATTAAATTACGTTAAATTTAATTCATCGGGAATCATCGTATACATCAGAGAAAGATGACATATAAAGACATATGACATGTCTTGAGATGACATATAAAAGAGATGACATATAAGAATACAAAGGAAACTTCTATTGGAATAAAGCTGTAATATCCAATTGTACTTTATGTTTGTACGGTCCGATTGGAATGTTTTATAGTTTAGCCCCTTCACATTCTCGCTATTTTGAAAAATTCTTCTTCTTTGGCACAACAACCGCTGTCGGTCAAGGCCTGCCTGTACCCACTAGTGAAGTGAGCTAGGCTTTCAGTGACTTCTTGTTACCATAGCAGGATAGTCAGCCCTACGTATTGGAGCACGGTCTATTCGGGACATGAACCCATGACGGGCAAGTTATTAAGTCGTACGAGTTTACGACTGTACTACTAGACCGACCCACCGGCTTTTGAAAAATAGATCAAAAAAATATCACCCAATTTCATTTCTCTTCTATATTAAATATTAAACAACAAATCATAAAAAATGTAATTCATAACATAAAACATTGATTCATTAAAACATAGTTTTGGTCGAAAAAAAAAATCAATTTAAACAACGTATGCATTAAACTTTGAAGATAATGATGCTTATGTTACTTAAGTATGGAGTTGTTTCATGAAATGTTGTTAACAATTGTCAAAATTTGGAAAACAAAGGTTGTTTACACGTCATATCGAACACCCCCATGCGCAGATAAACCAATTCATACACATTAAATGCAAATAAAATACAGCCAAATAGTAGTTTGATCGCTCCGCGACTCCGGACGACTCCATTGCCGATTTGTAAGTCCGATTCCAACTCCAGCAAAATCGGAACCCCAAGTTCCACCCGGAATCGGAGTCGTCCGGAGACGGAGTCGGAGACATTTGAGCTCGCCCAAAGTCCGGCGAAGCCGTTTGTGGTCGGGCTTTTAATTTCGTGATGTTTGTTTTTCCTCTTTCGCTTTGTGCGTGCAGTTCTCAAATAGGCTTTACTTTTTAAGAATAGCGGTTTGAGTCGACTTAGCAGGAGTTGGAGTCGGATATCAAAGGCCTAACCACAAAACATTACACCGGCAGTCTCCGGCCGACTCCGGACAGTCCCGACTCCGTCCCACTCTAGACGACTTTAACTACGGGCGACTCTTCCCGCTCCGAACGATTCCAGATGACTCCGGACGATTCCGGACGATTCCAAACTGGTCCGGATAATGCTTCCGGAATTGGTTCCAAAACGTGCCAAAACTCTAGACGTTTGCCAACTTTACCGATCACTAGTGCAAACTGTATGGCGTAAAATAAATTTTAAAACAATGAAGGATTTCCCAAGAATTATTGACTATTACCGGAAAATTTGTGGAAGCTTCGCATAGTTTTTAGAATCGTTCCCATTATTGTTGGTTCAATTGTATTACTATCCAATGGGACGATTTCAATAAATATAGGAAACGGTGAATGAATCGTGAGACGGACCCAACAAATTACGGGCATCAAACAATGAATCGTGGAAAACTTTGTAATACGATCGCGACACATTTAATCGCTAATATCGATCACCTGACTCCGTCCTGCTGATGTAATTTAAGGTACATTGAGGACGGTTAAGTTTTAGAAATCTAAAAAAGTGACATAGTTACACTAAAATTACAGTGAAGATTCTCCCTTATAGCAGGCTTTAACCTTATCTTTGAGTATTCTTCCGCGTTATAATGCAATTCCATTGCGCACGCAAACACTCGTAAATATTTAAACCCTTTCCGCTATCAGTCTATCTCCCTCTCCCCCTCTCCCACTCAAACAATCCATTTTACTTAACCTTAACATTCACAGACCCCGCTTTATGTTTATGTTGATGAATCGCTCGCAAAAACAAATTTGGCACCGCACCGAACACACAAACACACAAAGAGCACGTAACGTACGTGTTCGGAATAATGTTTTTGCCACTGGCACTGGCACTAGCCGGCACCGTAAGACGCACAGGCGCGGGAAAGATTTAACGAATTTTACGACTAATTACCATCGCCGCTTGGTCAGTCAAGTCACAGCGACTCAGGAGTGAACGGCTTTGGCCGCTTCCCATCGGTACCGTGGTGGTCGGTCATCGTCATCGCCATTCGCCCCTCGGTCGACAATGGATCAACGTACTGCCTTGCACTTGATCTTTTACCCTCTACGTGCGTACCACCAGCCGAGTGAATATGGTGTCCCAAAATTTGGTGCAGAAAAACAGAGTAAATTGTGCAGTACGGGGTTGGCTGTTTTCGATGTACTAGTGAACACACACACACACACGCACAAACACGCTCCTCCACACATGTGTGCAGAGTTTGGCAAGTGTTGGCGATGAAACCGGTGCCAAAGCACGGCCCGATGGAACGCCAAACGCTGGGCCGCTGCTGCGCGGTTGGGGCAGCACAGATCGAAGATTGACAAGAACATTTCCTGTTTGGCTGGGTGTTTGGCCACACGATCGAGCTAAAAAGCAGAAAAAAACCAAATCCCCATAAAAACCCCACACACCATTACAGTGAAGCGTGAGTGCGATTTTGTCACGCGGCATCACCGGGCCGGGCTTCCCTCCAGATGTCCGCCTCAGCGACCAGATGTGGTTGCGGTCCGGGCGTGTGGAACGGAAACGCTTGAACGCTTCAAATTGATACTTCCTTCTCCATGCCCTCACACACAAACCATACACACATGTACACATTGGAAAGAGATACCAATTTTTATGTGACATGCCATTAAAAAGCACGGTTCCATCGGTAGACGCATTCCTTCAACAGCGGAGAAAGTGATTGCTGATCCGGACGGTTTATCATGCTCGAAAAGCGGCGCTGTTCGTGGGCCAGCTGTTCCTGGCTGCTGCTGCTGCTGCTGCTGCTAGCTGGTTAGATCATATCGTGTCAGCCGGACACAATCGTTCGCTGGGGTGGTGGTGGGGGCCAAAGTGGTCAATGCCGAAAATAGAACCATCGAACCCAAAACAACCACCACTGAGCGTCGCTGAACAGGTATTGGTGTGTGTGGACGGGTATAGGCAATGCGCTGAACTGTTCCTACATGACAATGTAGCGTTAGAGGGCTGGGGCCGTTATCAGACATGTTTCTGTTAAAGCGTTATTTATTAAAATTAACTACAAATCAAAGGAGAATAGTCGGCGGATGAAATGATCGTTTTGCTACAGTTTCAGCTCTACAAACCCAGCCATAGCATTGTTTCAGCAAAGGACAATGTAATTAGTAGTAAATTACTGATGCCCTTTTAGTTTAAATAGTCCAATCAAAACAAAAAAGCTGTCATGACTTATTACATTCATATTTGAATCTTGTTGTAGATCGACAAAGGAAGCTAAATGCTCAAAATAAGTCGTTCTGTACTAATCTTTTCGCTTATTTTTGTCGTTTTGCGACCATAAGCAATAATAAACCCATATCTCTTGCTTCAAATACCTCAACGCTACATCGCGATCTTTCGCGAACAGGATCTCAAATTGCGCTATCAAACGACTGTAACTCAAGAAGGTTTTCTCGTATCTCTTTTCCGTCATTAAACCGCGAATCTTTCCCACCTAACCCACCCAACGAACGCACATTTTGCTCTTGAACTCTTCGACGGTTCCTTCTACTTTTTTTTCCTAGCTCGATTGTGAACAACACTTGGCGATTGCCGATTCTTTCGCGCACACACAATCGGCATCGCAGAGCGGTGGCAACCCGTGGCCCGACCAGGTTGGTGTGGGTAAATTTCAGCGAATTCAAAACTCCACGCGTGTCACCGATCGAACCGTGGCGTCTATTTTTATGTGGCTGCCGTTGCTTGTGCGGAAAGGAACGGCGGAAAGGATAGAACGACGATCGAGTGCTCTGTTCTGTTGCGGCGCTGTTTCGGTAGAACAATAATTTAACATTTATTTACACCCGCCCGCAATGCAAACCGCCAGTCGCGTTTTTGAATGGTTGTTTGGTGGTTGCTGCTGTGTGTGAAGCTGTACCTGCCACTGCTGGCCGTCTGTATGTGTGTGTGCGTGTGTGTGCGGAAAATTCCTACCAACAAATGGTGTCTCATCGTCTTGGCGATGCTACAAATTGTGCAGCTGGTGGGACAGCTGAGCCAAACAATCCGTTCACGGGGATGCGGACACGTGTTCCTTCTAGTGATGGGTAAAGTTGGCTAAACATCCGGTGTCGACTACGATACGACTCCGACAATTTCGGAACACACTCCGGTGGTAAGTCTAGCATTATCACGAGCCGTTCGGAATCATTTGAAGACGCCTGGAATAGCACGGAGTTGTCCAGAGTCGAAGTCTTCTGAAGTCGCGCCTCTATATGAAGTGCACGCGGAAAACGAACTTCGACCCCTGACGACTCCGATTTACACCGACCGACTATGATCAACTCCAACCCCGATGGGCCATAATGTAAGCCAGAAAGCTGAAATTTCAGCCTGTCAGTGGAACAATATTCATCATCCGGGTTGTATCCATTTCAAAATTACGATCCACCATATTGGATATTTCATCATTTGTGTACAAACAATGATGCATTTTTAAATCGTTTTGGAGTTTCTTTGCTGCATAAAATGAGTTAAAATACTTTCAATACATATGTAAACAACGATTCAAACTAGTCTTTGACTTTTGTTTTTGACAAATTATTTACGTTTCGGTAAAAAAAAAAAGCTGAATACTTCATGAGCTCGAGTCTACCATGCATGTTTTGCGTGTGGTGTAATATGGAGTGTTGAAAGGATTACAGCCGCCTACTTTCAAATTCCATACGAAACAGTTGGCTAGTATCGTAAATCCTTCCAGTCTTAGAAAGCAAGACCTACTTAAGAAGTGCACGTGCAAAGCGAAAGTGGAAAAAACGCCACGAAATCAAATGCCTGACCACAAGAACATTACACCGATCGTCTTCGGATGATCGGTGTACGATTCCGAGCGACTCCGAACGACTCCGGACGACTCCGACTCTCCACGATTCTGATTCCGGACGACTCCGGCTGTGGGTGCAACTAGTGGTTCCCATTTTGCCGATGTCGGAATCAAACTAACGATTAGTGATGGAAAAAATGAATCTCAGAAGGGATTCGAATCTTCGAATCCCAATCCTGCATGGGATTTAACTCCTAATTATTTAACTTTTCAGTACTTATATCATAAGTAGTACAGGTCCCCGAGATACTCGGACCTTCATTCAATATCAAATCAAATAATTTATTTAGTGACTATAACTTCTCATTAAATGCTACATTACACGAACATTTGCTATATTTTGACTGAAAACTGCGTGATTCGACTTCCGAAATTAGAGGTACGTGGTTTCTCTCGACCCCCATTAATAGCGTATCAAAAGCAATCGAATTGCAATCCCAATCAGAATCCCAACGTCAATCGGTTATCGGTTAGATTCCCAATCGAATCGCAATCCCAATCGAAACGCAATCCCAATAGAATCGCAATCAAATCCTATTCGCAAAGGAAACTTTTAGGGATTCAAAATCTACAAACGGAATCCGATCCGATCGAATCATTCTAGGGATTGAATCTTCGAATCCTCCGAATCCTAAATCTCCCAACACTGCTAACAATAGCCGAAGTCGGACCGAAGTCGTAGGTGCGGTCCAGAGAGTACAGCACTAATTTCATCGACGTTCAACCAAATGATCATCCCTTGTTGTTGTTTTTTAGAGGTTGTAAAATGGAAGTGAAACAATATTACTTACGACCACGCAGCACGCTTCACTTTATACGACGAAGGTTTGTTACGGGATTAAGATCGTTTGTTTTGACAATAAAAATCACATTTCACTGATCGTGTGTTGTTGGTTGCAAAAATTGATTGCTCTACCAAAGACGATCTTAGGGTCGTTTCAACTATTCTATTTCAAATAACGAAAATGTGCCACGATGCAACGCGCTTTTTGAGAACCAGGTTTAGAGCTCACGAAAAACTCATTTCACCGTGCCGCAGACATTGGTCACGGTAGAACGAAACAACACACACTGCCAACCCAAGCCAAGCAGAAACAGAGCACCGTCACACTTTAATTCCCTAATTGATTTGATTTATTGGACCACGATCTCTCTCTCTCTCCCACGCTTCTCTTCTTCTCTCGCACCAAGACGTCCCCAGAAATGCAAAGCCAACAGACGTTCTTTTATGTTTTGGAGATAGTGCGGAATAAATGGCATCACGCTCGAACGGCAACGGTGTCCTCTGACTCTCGCAGTCGCCGTTTGGTTGACCGTTCGCTCTCCTCTTATTGTTTTGTACCATCGCAGGTCCCTTCTCGCCTGTCACGGTCAACTGGGCGGGATCCCAGGACGGGTGCGAAAGCGACATAAATGTCCGACCCGATTTCACAAGGTTCAACAAAACACTCCCCACGTGGAGCAGGGGAGGCACGACGATCGCGCGCTTTGGAGGCAGAGCAGGCCACTCCTGTCACAACGCATCAGCATCAGTAAACACACACACACGGCACTAACACGGAGGAGCAGCACCGAACGGCGGGGCTGAACGTAGCTGCTGCGGCCACGGTCAATGGCGCCGAGAGGCCAAAGGACGAAATATGAAGCGTGATTTGAAGCTGTGTGTGTGTGAGGAAAGGTGTGGATCGCAATTCCGAGGTGTGGATTCTACCTCCAATTAAGCGCGATTCGATGCGGGATGGGTCGCTGGGAGCGTGAGGTTCGATCGCGTTCGTGTGTCTCTGATTTCAGTCGGTTGCGAAAAGTCGCAGCGAATGGAAATCAGTTCAGCATGGACGTTGCGAGAGTGTGGAGCTTGTGCAAACCGCGGTGTGAGTAAAGGCAGATATTTGAAGTGAAGTTCTGTGCATGATTTGGGGGTGTTCAGCAACAGCATCCACTTTCTTTGAGAGAGGATGGAAAACCTTTCTTAACAAGAAGTGTAATTGGTTCTCAAGTAGTCCAAAGTGAAAACTGCGACTTCGCAGTATCATACGTTTAAAGTGTCAAAGGAAAATTTTGAAAGCGTGCAATCGTTGTTCCGGATGGTCAGCTTAAACTTTGGAGTACAAAGCGACTAATTCACGTCATACATCGAACAACAAGTTTTGGAAATATGTGTACCACGTTGTACGGTAAATTCTTCCAAATTCAATATCATTTCATTCTTGCTTAAATGGTGGAAAATATCCCTGGTTTCGTCCATTAAGGATTTTTTTAGAGTTTGTCACAGTGAGAAGTGAGGAATTATATCTTGAAGTGTGTGTATTACTGTCCTCAATTCTGGAATAGAAAGGAAAATACAAGGAAAGATCCTCACCATAACAGATTGAAATGCATGAAAGAGATGAACTGCAACAACAAACGATTGTAGTGCCAATTTGATTATTTATGTATGAGTAGATATAGGATTAAAGTACCGTTAGAAGATCTTATTTCTATCATGAAGTTCAACAGTGACATCTTCACACAAATATTGTTTCAATAGCAGAGACATACGTTTGTTGCCCCAGGAATGCCCCATGGCTCTAACATGAATGTCAGTAAGAATCCAATAAGAATCGAACGGGAGATTTTCACACAAATTTCATATAACGCAAGTAGTAAGATCGCGTAGAATGTTATTGCCAAAAAGAAAAAAATCCTACTTTTCCCCTTTCCCATCGAAACCAAACAACAACAACAAAAAACACATGTATATAAATCTAATAACAACTTTAAGAAACTACGTCTCACCGCACCGCTCGAACTGTGCGAGACGCACCTAGACAAAGCGTCAACGAGGGGAGAAAATTATCCACTTTTACCGCGATCCGTGTGTGTTTTCCAAGTAAACAAACCAATCCACCCATCGCCGCCGTCGCCGCCACCGTGTCTTATTTTCATTGACTTGTCCAGTCCAAGGTTGCCACGGTCTCCACGTGTTGGCCCTTTTTTTCGATGCCCGACACACAAATACAAAATGGCTAAACAAATGCTTCTCCTCACTCACTCTTTCTCTTCCCTACTCCCTCCCCTTCCAAACAGACCTCGCACCGTCCTTCCCGTTCCGGGAGGTGCAGCTCAAGCTGGACGTCGACCCGAAGCAGCAGTTCGAGATACTGCCCGAGCTCGGGCGCGGCACCTTCGGCACGGTGTTTCACTGCCGCGAGAAGGCGACCGGGCTAGAGCTGGCGGCCAAGATTATCCCCTACAAGAAGAAGAAGGACCGGGGCGACATGGTGCGCGAGATCGACATCATGAGCTGCCTGCACCATCCCCGGCTGATCCAGCTGTACGATGCGTTCGACTACGAGAACAAGTTCTACGTCATCCTCGAGCTGTAAGTATGCCCCCGTGTGTGTGTGTGTGTGTGTGTTTTGTTGGTCTCGCGTCCTTCGGCTGCGGGTGAGTCCTACCGAGATACCGAGAGCAAAACAGCAAAAAACAGATAGAAAGAAAATGGCGTTAGAAACGGCGCAACAGTTGTTAAACACGCTACGAAAGCGTCGCACTGCGCGACTATTACGACTCACCCCGTCATGCCCCGTCATCGGAGTGGTGTGACCTTCGCACGGAACGTGCGGCCACCCGTCTGCCAGGTCGCCCGGTACCACCATATCCACTCATCTAGCGCCTGTCACCCCTCTGCACTTGCAGCATTCAAGGTGGCGAGCTGTTCGAGCGCGTCATTGACGACGATTTCGTGCTGACGGAGAAAGCGTGCGCCGTCTTCATGCGGCAGATCTGCGAGGGCATGGAGTACATTCACAGTCGGAGCATCATCCACCTAGATATGAAGGTGAGTCAACCGCAATCCGTCCGTCTCTTTCGTTTTTTGATTGAAACACTCACATGCACACGCCCTCTCTCTCTCTCTCTCGATCTTCTTCATCTTTCCCCCCATGCAGCCGGAAAACATTCTCTGCCTCACAAAGACGGGCAATCGGATCAAGATCATCGACTTCGGGTTCGCGCGCCGGTACGATCCGGGCAAGAAGCTGCAGGTGATGTTCGGCACGGCCGAGTTTGCCGCCCCGGAGGTGCTCAACTTTGACGAGATCTACTTCTACACCGACATGTGGAGCCTGGGCGTGATCTGCTACGTACTGTGAGTACTGCCCACACCTTGACACCGTGCGCCGATCGCTTCGTTACCGCATTCATTGCATTCACCAAGTTTTTTCCGGCTTTGCTTCTGCCGGAATTTAAACGTGCAGCCGAACGCTGCCATCATAATCCCGCTTTGTGCACCGGTGCACCTGACAAGTCATTACTGCGCTTCACACGCGTGCAACGGTGTAATGGAGCTACTAATTGGCGCGGCGCACGAAACAAGCGTGACGCGCGGCGTTCGCGCTTCCAGCAGCAAGTCGCGCAAGGAGCGAGCGCGTGTTCTTCAAGCGCGTGGCCGGCCGGCCACAGGTTTTTGCATGCGGTTTGTTTGGTTGTTTTTCACAACCGGAAATAACTCACCTCATGCTCTCCCGTTTGCCTTCAGCACGCTGACTTTGTAGGGTGTCTTTCGCTTACGCTAACCGCCGGGTAGGGGAAGTGGTTCATTCACAAGAACCATCACAGTACGTACGCTTTCTTCCTCTGTCCTTTTTGTTCCTTTTTTTTTGTGTGTCTGATCCGGACGACATTTACATTACCCCCTCGCGAAACAGGGTGTTCCGTTGCTGTTCCGTTGACGTGCAGCGGAGTAGTTTGAGTCCTTACTTCGTTCATTTGTGCATCTTTTTTTCACTATTCTTACTACTTGTGTTTCCATTTTTACTTCGTAATGTGCTACTTTTATCTGTTTAGTAGTTTTTTTTCTCTACTGTTTTACTACATTTTGTTTCATATCATTTTGTTTTAAATTGTTTCTACTTTCGCCTTTTCTTTTGTTTTGTTACCTATTTTCTAGTGTTACTTCTTTTTAGTTTTATTTTCTGACAACATTCGATAGTATTATTTTAAATTTATTTCTCCTTTTTTCTCATCAATTGGAGCCCATTTAATTGGTTTTTCTTTTCTAATTTTTGTAGTTGTTCTGAAGAGTTAAATAAGCAAAAAACAAACAAACAAACAATTTTCTAATTCAACTAAATGTAATCTCCCTTTTGGTGTGTCCGAATACTGATCACGTATTGACCAGCACTGTGATCGCACGCAAAACTGCGCCGCCAATTCAAAAGCGTGTTTGTAATTCTGTTTCCTCACTAGCGAAGTGTTCTTGGTAACATACCGTTTTGATTTGGTTTTTATTACCGGTAATCGATGGACGGATCGATCGCGCCCGCGTCGTTTTCGTCTTTCATTCCCCCACCATTCCCGTTGGACCATCAACGGCAAGGGGCGCAGCATTGAGCTGCGGGAAGAAACGATGAGGATGCATCTCAATTTAATTGTTTCTTCCTGGCGTTCATTGTGCTCACCCGTTTATCGTTCAACGGTCGTTAATATTCGTGATTTTTCCCTCTTTTAATTCACTTCGCTTCCATCACTGCCCGGCGTTGGCGTGTTTGTGCCTTCCCCATTCATCCCATGCATGGCCACGTGTTAACCGAATGTAAAGGATTCCCATTTTGATGGAAAAGAAATTAGAAATTAAAAAAGTGACTTTGAAAAAAGAAATCCCCCCTTTGGGATGTAAACGCCTCCTCCCCCCCCCTCCAATCGATCATTAAACTGCTGCACACCTCACACAGCCCGTGAGAGAACAAATATCGATTTAATCACACCGTAAACCGTAATCAATGCTCGAGGAGGATCGATCCCACCACACATTATCCCCGCCGGTAAATCCCCCTGGGCACTGAGTTTCTTCAACTCACCGATCGCGTAGCCGCGCGGGACCCGTGACCGGCAACGGTGCCCTCATTAGCATATACTCGCGCGCATACAAATTGAGCCCGATCGCTTGGTGCACTGCAACTTCATTCATTTCGGAGATACACACTATGACATAATAACAGAGCGCGCCCGGCACAGGTGGAAATTAGCATAGCAAAAGGGTGAAACTTCCCCATCCGTTTTAAGCGAGCGTGCAATTTTCCAAAATCCCGTGCCGATTGGATGTTTTTTTCTTTCTTTTCGTTTTAATCGTATTCTTTTCCCTTCCCCGTGGACCTGCAAACCCGCGGGATCTTTCGTGCTAATGATGGGTGAAAAATACCCGAACGCACCTTCAAGCACGTGTTGGAAATTCCCTGTCGTGCACGCGTTCGGCGGGGGAAAGATAAATAAATTTAAACATTTATACGACTGTACACGCTGCATGGAATCGTTTGGAAAGTCCATTCCGGGAATTGGACAAGATGCCGGAGATACCTTATTGCCCACCTGTTGGCCACACTCTGCTGCTCTGACACACTAATTGATTATCGTACACGTTTCGCTGGCGCACTTTACACAACTAAACATCAGCACCCTGTAACACTAACGTTTACGAGCTAGTTGTATATGAACAGTTCGTTACAAGTCGGCTGCGGCGTTCCCAGAGCACAACGATGTGAGTTCGTTAAAAATAATGACTTTATGTGTGTGTGGTTGATTAAAAAGGGACATTAAAAACATTAGATTGCATTACTATCAAACATTCCTTACGGATAAGAATGTGCTATACTACTCTGGAAATTTTGCTCTGGAAATGCTCCCCAACTGTGCTGTGTAACATCCGTTTTCGTGTTCATTCATTCGCTTTAGTGTTTTTTTTCATATTTCTCTTCCTTTCACGCTTTTTTCTCTCTTTCTTTCTCTCTCTCTCTTTTTTTCTCTCTCTCCCCTGTTATCCACTTTTGTCACGTAAATTGCGTCTTGCCGCTCTCATCACTGTCACCACTGCGCGCGTCACCACGCATCGCATCGCATCGCACACTTTCATCAATGCTCCAAACATCTTGTTTTACCCCACGAATGCGCCCCACCAACACCAACCAAAAAACCAAAAAACAAACCCGCTCGTTCGCACCGCCAAACAGCCTCTCCGGACTGTCACCGTTCGTGGGCGGCGACGACCAGGCCACGATGACGAACGTCCTGCAGGGCGCGTACACGTTCGACTACAAATCGTTCGACGCGGTGTCGGACAGCGCGAAGGACTTCGTGCGCAAGCTGCTGGTGCGGGACGGCGAGCGGCGGCTGACCGCGCGGAAGGCGCTGCGGCATCCGTGGCTGGCGGAAACGACCGCCCAGAGCACCACCGAGCTATCTGTGACAAAAACAAAGTTGAAACGCTATGTTATCAAGAAGCGCTGGATCAAGGCGGTCAATACGATCATCGCGCTGCGGCGGATGGGCGCCCGGATCGATTACGATCTGGTGTAGTAGGGGTTTGCACACGTAGGCCGGGCGCACGTGAACGGATCGGAAGCGTATGCAGACAAACACAAGCGCGCACAAACACCCGAGAGATTGACCCGAGGGCAGGGACCACAACAAGCGGCGCCGGAGAATGGAGCCGCCTGGTGGGAGAGCGAGCGTGCGGTGAACCGACCAGGAATGCAACGGCATGAAAATCACACACACACACACACACACACACACACACACACACACACACACACACACACACACACACACACACACACACTCACGTCCTGTCCCCTTCTGCTCGTCCACTGTTAGAATAGTCTTATCGCCATGACCACTCTCAACACACACACACGCCCCTTTGCTTGCCGCCCCGGGCGACAGAACGCGAAACCGGTTTCCGATGGTTCCGCTCGTGCTGGAGCGTTGCATAATGCATACCCGCCCCTCCACCCTCCGGTTCTAGCTTCCGTCCTACCGTTCCGTGCCCCGGCCGCCGGGGTAGGCCCGCCTGGGAGGCTGGAATTCTATTTCCTTTCCAATGTCGAGGAATCGGGTAGGTTGTAATTTACTTGTTATATACTTAGCAATAAAATTAAGATTAACCGGAATACCGAACAGTTTCCGAAACGGGTTTTTCTGTTGCTTTTCCGCACTCTCCCCGCAAGCGCCACCGAACGCCACCGTGTCATCAACTGTCCGCGCAGCACACCGCAATGCAATTCTTCCCGGTCACGTTTGCAGTAATGCTGGCGGGAGCAACGCGTGATATCACCACCACCGCCACCACGATTGGATTGAACAGGTCGACTCGGTTTTTTTTTCCAAGAGTGTATATCTCGGATGTATCTGGGATGTAGTTGTACGTAAAATGTAGCAAAAAAAAGGTACAGTAAAAGCGTAAAATAGTGTGTTGGTGTGTTGCTACAAAACAAAAACTCCGCCACAGGCTGTCCTACCGATGCTTCCAAACCAACCAAAGGAGGCAAATCACAACAACAATCATCATCGCGCAATGCGTATCACTTCATCCGCCGGCAGATCATCTCGTCGATGCTGCGGATGGGGTCGCGCAGCTCCAGCACGCGCAGCATATCGATCAGCCGGTCCAGGTGGAGCTGCTGCATCTGCAATGTTGCAACCGCACACACACGAAGCGTTAGTTAAAGTTTACAACCGTTGTGAACGGTATCCAGCACTCACCTCGAAATACCCGAGCAACATCCGTGCCGGGCTGGGCGCCTGCTCCCACACGGTAAAGAATGAGTGAAAGTCGAGCAGCGAACCGAGCTCGCGCCAGCCATTGCCCGCGTCCAGCAGCCGGCACAGCTCCTCCAGGCACTGCTCGTCGAGCAGCGTGTCGGGTTCGGTTCGAGCCGGGCCACTGTCCGACCGCTTGGTGGCTTTACGCTGCGGTTCCGCTTCCGGCTCATGCTCATCCAGCAGTCGCGCAACGGTTGCCCGCTCACCGTTGATCAGATCCATCGAATCGAGCACGTTGCTGGACGGTGCCGATGCTTCCCTCTGCTCCTGCTCCTCCCCTTCCTCATCCTCGTCTTCCTCCTCCTCTTCCTCCTCTTCCTCCTCGTCGTCTTCTGTGGCATCAATCTCCTTCTTTACCTCCTTCTGCAACCCATCCGGGTAGTGGCGCAACAGTTCCCGCACGATCAGCTTGTTGTTGCCCTGCCCGGTGTGGCTCTTCGCGTCGGCCAGCTGCAGCGGCGTGTAGCCAGCATTGTTCCGCTCCCGACCGAGCTCCTCCTTCACCTCCTCCAGTATGTAGTGCACGATATCGAGCGCATCCTGCCACAAAAAAAAACAGAAGAGAGAAAGCAAAAACCCAATTAGAGCGTCATCGCTTCCAGCAAAACACCTTCCACCAAACCGCGTACATTGTCGACCGCAATGTGAAGGATGTTGTTGCCGTGCTTGAGGTCCTTCTCGCGCACCGACGCTCCCGCCTCCAGCAGGATGCGCGTGATCTTCAAATTTCGAGCATACACGGCCGCCTGCAACGCGGTCAACCCGTCGTCGTTGGTGCAGTCGAGCCGCAAACCTCCCGGCTGGCCGGGCCGCTGCTGCAGCAGCAGCAGCCGCACCATATCGGGCACATTCTCGACGACTGCCCGGTGCAGGGGCGTGTTGCCACGGTAGTCGCAGAAGTGCAGCTTTGCGCCGGCCGCCAGCAGCGCCTTCACGATCGGCTCGCTGTTGCACGACACGGCCAGATGGAGGCCGGTTTCGTTGCGATCGTTCGGCAGATCGAGCAGCTCCTCCGCCAGCTGGTACTCGTGCAGCAGCTCGATCAGCTTGCAGGCGATCGTCGTATCGTTGCGTCGGATTGCAGCGTGGAGGCAACTGCAAAAAAATAAAAAATAAAACACACACCAGTGTAAATCAAACAAATCCCATCTTTAATCGTTGCTCTCTCGCAGTCTAGTTACATCAACAAGGGGGTGAACGAGGGGAGGACAAAACGAAGTACGACAAAGTAAAACAGGAATTCTCTAACGACTACTGCACGATATTTAATCTTGTTCGCAAGACGAGGGGGAGAAAAGGGAAGGGGAAGGGAAGAGATAATCTTACAAGCCGCATCCAACCGAAGGCATAAATCTCATCGTCAATAATTAAACAGCATATCATTATTGTTGCACCCTGCCTGCTGACAGCAGCGGCAAGCGTTCCAGTTTCGGAGGCTTGAACAATTTTTCCCGTCGTGGGACACCAGACAATTCCAGGGAATCCAGAATATCCGGTTTTCCCTACCCGGCCCCGGCCAAAGCCTAAATGAAGATACTGCGGAAATCCCGAATATATCGGAAAGCGTTCGGAATGCTTCAAGAAAAAAAAACCCAATGTGCCGAGATAGAAACTCTTCTCTGCAGAAGTTCTGGCAGCATTCAAATCATCCACAGCCAATACCCAAAAGAGTTTGGGGAGTACAGATTTCTCAGGCGGAATCCACCAAAAAAGCGGTTACCGGGACACAGACACGACACACCAACAACCGTTTGAAACAAATAATTTATTTACATTTATAAACTCTGCAAATGTTAAAAAAACAGTGACAAAAAACAGGACAGCATCGGTCACCATCGGTGCTCCTCGTAATGACTACTCCATTGCTGAGGTTCGAACCTAAACCACACAGACACACCGACATAGCACACACACATAAGTACATCGAGAGATAGAGAGGTGGGAAGAGAGAGTTAGAGAGAGAGAGAGAGAGAGAGAGAAAGAGAGAGAGAGAGGAAATGCCCCCTATTAGGCCACAAAATCAATCAACCGATCGGGCGAACAATCGAATATGGAGTGCAACAATGATGGAGTGTCTGCAGAAAATGGTGTACTTTCTTTGCAACCAACTTACTTGAGCTGCTGCTGATTGGCAGCGGTCCAGTGGGAGGCCAGCAGCTGCCGCGAGCGATTCACGTCCCCGGCGAACAGTTTGATCAGGGCGAGCAGCTTGCGCAACATTTCGCCCTGCCGCGAATCGTCCCCGGACGCGACCAGATCGGCAATCGCCCGTCCCAGCACACTTTCCGTATCGGTGGCGCCGCTGCCAGCCGTTTCTGCGTCCGTCTCCAGCTTGACCAGATCCTGCTGATTGCCGATCTCTTGGATGAGTTTGTTGAACTCTGTCGCACGAAAGCAGGTAAAAAAAATCGTTCGTTTAAAAGAGTGTCACAGAGAGTAGGAATAGTAGTGCGCGTACCTTCCGAGTTGCAGGGAAAGTCGCTCGAGTCGAACGCTACGTCGGACGCGATCGTTGTCGGAATGTTCAGTATCTCCTGGATAATGCTGGCCTTCGTTAGCTCCTTGGAGATGGTGGTGGTGGAACCGATGCCGCTCATAATGTCCGGATGATGCGCTGAGGTCGTGAGCGATGTGGTCGACGTTGGTTCTTGACCTTCCGGAATGGCACCGCCGCCAGCATGATTGGCCAGCATTGGAAATGGTTGATGCAGGGGCGGTAGTCGTGTAGTTGATCCTGAACCAATAGCACCACCACCACCACCGCCACCACCTCCTCCTCCACCACCACCACCTACTCCAGCGGGTCCAACAGGCCCGTTCGGGTCGTTCAGGATGACGGTGGGAATTTCGGACGACACATTGCCCGAGCTGATGCGGAGCCGCTTGCGCGACGCACCACTGGCAGCACCAGCCCCCGGCACCACCATCATGCCGGGCCGCGGTTTGTACTTGAACAGTACCGGCTCGCTCTGGCACCGGTCGCGCGGCCGGAACAGCTGCATCAGCACCTCGACCGGCTCGGTAATGTCCTTGTGCCGGTACGGTGGCGTCTTGAACGCGATCGCATACTGGTGATGGACGTCCGCCTCGGAAAAGATGGCCATCTCCTGCCACACCTCCTGGTCGTACTCGTCCAGCTCGTAGAACCGAATCTTGATGTTATCTGTTACAGTGGTATGGGGGAATTTAGCGTTCACTTCTTCCGGAACGTTGAGAGCACACTGCTACACAACAAGCGTTCACTTACTTTTGCACACCTTTTCGACAAACATAAACACCTCCTCGCCACCGTCCACCCCGCTGACGGTGGTGCTGAGCCGGCAGATCTTCAGCTCGCCCGTAAGTGCACTTTCTGGAAGATAGAGCACACGATCGTCGCCATCAACACACACCTTCCCGTAACTCCGCCACTCAGAAAACCCTTTAAACACTTACTCATATTGTTGATGGGGTTCGTGTAGACCGGCTCACAGATCGGGACCCAGCGGCCCGTACCCGCCTCCACCCGGTACGCCCGGAAGCACAGGCACACCTGATTGAGGTTCATCGTGCGCGCCATGACGGCCGCCTCCTTCTGCATCTGCTGCTCCTCGCGCTCGGTCGGCTCCCGGTTCAGCTCGCACAGCCGATGCTTGCGCAGCTTCTTGTACAGCTCCTCGGCGATGAACTTCTTCGCCGTGTGTATGATGCCCATACCCTGGAAGGTGGCCACATACTTGCCGTCCCCGCCCACACCCTCGGAAGGTTCAGCCGCACCCGCGCCACCCACATCCAGATCGTGCGGATCGATCAGATCCAGCTCGCCGGACTTGATCACCAGATGGTGCGAATGTGGGGCGCGCCGTTGCGGATCCACCTGATAGAGGGAGCAGCGCACCTTCGCCTCCCCACTGTACCCACGCAGCTCAACGGTCGGGAACGTTTTCTTCGACTTCTCCGTCCGGCTGCCCATCAGCGAACCGTGCGTCCCGTGCATCTCCGACTGGTAGCGGAAGCGAAACTTGTCCACCGGCTGCTCCAGGATCACCAGATGCGGCTCGCTGTAGTTCGGTTCCGGTGCGGCAAACGCTGAAATGGGGACAGAGCACACACACACCACAGAGTGATCAGATGTTCGAGGAGGCACGTTTGCTTGTGACACCGTCACAGTGTCTTACCTTCGTTCGACGATGTGACGTAGGTGAAGGTTTGCGCTTGCAGATGCTCCTGGTCGAGATTCAGCAGCTGCGGTGTGTAATAGTGATGCTGCTGCTGTTGAAGTTGTTGATGTTGCTGTTGATGTTGATGTTGTTGGTGCTGCTGCTGCTGCTGCTGCTGCTGATAACCCATGCCAGGATAGTTCATCGTGCCGGCGCTACTGGAAAGGTTCAGGTTTTGCAGCGTATAGGAAGCACTCTGATCGCTGGCACTGGACTCCGGGGACATGTTGCTCGCCCGGCTGTTGGGCGATGCGACCGACGACGGTGACGATGGCGATGCGGACGATGACGATGGCGAAAGCGCACTGGCATAGGTGCGACCCGGGCCGAGCGTAAACTCTCCAACACTGACCACTGCTGCTGCTGCCGACGACGACGACGACGGCGACGGTGTGTCCATCGACAGGACGGTGTACTGGATCGGGGACGTGCCCAGCAGCTGTTGTTGCTCTGGAAAAAAAGAAGAAATAGGCGGGAAAATTGGAAACGGTTGGTTTTCAAAAAAGAAGGTCGTCGTGCACCGGAAACCCAGTGAATCACGATCCGGCTTTTGTCGCACGCGGTTTGGGAAGCGCGACCAGCACACCTCTGTGGGCCACCTCCACTCTTGCACTTGCAGCTTGGCAAAACCCACGAGCTACCCTGCGGTTCCCTCCCCCCTCCAGGCTCGCAAAGAAGACCCGTACCGCTGTACCTGTTTGCAAATGGTAGGGGGAAGCGATGTCCAGCAAATGGTGTGGCGGCTGCTGTTGAAGCTGTTGCAGCAGTACATCCAGCGCGACAGGCCAGTGCTCTAGCGACATAATACTGCTCGCTCGACGTGCTAGTACTATTGCTGCTGCTGCTGCATCCTAACCGTAGCGGTGCCGACACGCAACTGAATGATCGCCGGCGCGCGACTCTGAGAGACTCGCAGCCCTCACGAGGGCCGCACGCGATCAAGCGCTAAATCTTGTTCGCTCGAGCGGGGCGAGTCGAAGCAGTGAGAAGAACGGAAAGGGTTGTAAGGGATATATTGAATGAATCCCGAGAGACAGAGAGAGGGCGAGACAGTAGAGTTCTCAAACCGAACCCAACAATAACTGGCCGTAGCTTCTGATCCCTTCAACAAACAGTGGGGCTTCTTGTCAACAGAAGAGGAAACAGATAAGGGACCCGCAATCGATTTGCGACCTGATATCTTACTGATAAGGCACTCCCCCCCCTTATTCTCGCCTTCTTTTTTACCTCTACCCAGCCGGATCTCACTTCCAATTCATTCATGCCTATGCCTGAACTGATATCGAGGTGCCCGCTTGCGCGAACAAGTATGTAAGTCAATAATAGTCGCGATAACATTCGCCTTTCCCGACATTCGAACAGTACGTGCCTCCGTTGTCGGGCATGGCTTTTAATGCTATTTTTTGTGCTCCACATGAACGTCATCAGGGCCGCGCGTACAAGCCTGCGGATTACACTGGACGTCACTGTGAGTGATCCTGCTGCGCCCAATGCTCCAATTTTAGCAAACCCCCCTCTTTTTGTGACGTAACCGGGATTCCTCAAACAAAGTCTGGAAGGAGCCTCAAAATAGCTCACACGGAGAAAGCAAATACAGTAAAATAGCATGCAGCCTTCTAGAGGACGTTCTAAATTTAGGCACGCTGCTGTGTCACAGCTGTGCCCCGCGATGAGTCACAGTGTCATCCCGCGAAAGCTTTCGAAGCGATAGACGCCCGAGATGCCTAACTGAAGTTTAACTCCAACTCATCAAAACGTGGTACTTTTCGGGGCAAACGAACACAAGCTACTTAATCCTGCCGCGTATGACGTCAAGAACGGAACGGGTTGCCGCTAATGATCGTAACGCTCCAATATCCGAGAACGAGAGGACGCATATCGAGCGTCCGTTCGAAATTAACGTCATTCGAACGGATCCTGCCAGCGTCGATGTTGATCACGCGATGATCAAGGGAAGCAAAAGTGCGTCGAACACGGAACGGCGTACGCAGCATCACCAGTCCTCTTATGCATCCATTATACTGTGCACTTGATGGGCGAGCCGTTACGCGGTGAATCTGGCGGACTTTATCAGTGAAAACGAGTTGAAGACCTGCCGATAGCCTTGTGCGACCTTCACCCAGTGTAATCGTTCGCGCCAGCAGTAAATTAGCACTTTCAGGCGCAGTTGCTTTGTTTTGGTGAATTATTGGTTCGTCCTCTCTCTCTCTCTCTCCCATTCTCAAACAACACACCGGCGGTTTGGAGTTTCAAATTTAAGCTAAATGTTTCGTTTACCGGTGGGACCACCGGCAGAAACACCGGGCACAGTGGGTGGGTGTTGTTATTTTCCATAGGTTTCATCGGAATGACGCAGATCAAGCAGCGTCGTGTGATTGCTGCTGGTGCTGGATGCCACCGAAACGGAATACAACTCAATCTGGCGTCATTCGCCGATACTTTCTTTCTCCAAAAATCTGTCCAGTGACGCAAGCAAGGACTTGTGGCTCGTTGGAACCATAACTTGTTCTGTCTCTATACCGTTTATGCTAATGAATGGAATGTTTGATCGCTGCAGTAAACAAAAATCTTGTATTATTTTTCGGCTTATTTACTAAATGGAATATACAGTAAAAAATTACCAACTACTAAATAAATATAGATTAATAGGAAGAAAACAAAATAAAGATCGGAATTATTTTTTCTTTGATTAAATGCTCTGAAATAATTTGAAAAACTTACATCACAAAACACGTGAGAAAATCTTTCATCTTGTCTTTCCCGTTCCCTTTCAAACCAGTTTTTTTTTGCAGCTGAATTAATCTTTAAAGTTTCCTCCACCAGCAACCAAGTGCAATGGAATGGCAAATTAATAATGCTTCAATCATTTCCTATTAGCACCTTCATTAAATTCATCGCGCGTGAGTCAACTGGGGCCGGATTTTCCCCACCGTCGATTCTGCTGAGCACGTGGTTTGCGCGAATACTCCCAACAACAGCAACAGCAACAACAACAACAACAAAAAGCGAAAACAAACAATAATGCTCACACGTACCGAACAAAAAGTAAAATACTTTGCAGTGGCGATAAGAAAGTGATAACATTAAACACTTTAATGTTATGACAATTTTCGGTTAGCTCTTCTCCTGCTCGCAGCACTGAGCTCATGCCCAACCAATCGTAATGCAACTTCGTAATCACAAAACGTCATACTCATCTCACAAAATTACCTTTCGCGCCTAAACTGCCGGCCTCCGACACTGCACCGAAACAAAAAGGGGAACGGGGTAAACAAATGGTGTACAGATCGCCACAACCGCTTCGTACGATGGCCGAGCCACAACAACAACACACACTGTGCCGCATCTTCGACCTACCGTCAAAGGAGTGCGCAGTGTCTTCGGATCAGGACGAAGAAGGGGGTGGGGGGATGGAAATTAACAACCACTCAGCAGCAGCAGCAACAGAAACGATGACGACATTCTCGCTTTATACTGCTTCTTCATCTTGTTCGCGGGTTTACGATCGTCACCGATTTGTGACCATTCTGCAAACAGTGGCCAAACCGGTAAGCGTGCGTAAAACCCACCCCAATCGATAGGAAATTGTCACTATGGATGTTGGCGATTTAAGTAAGGGGACAGTTTTGTTTTATTATTGCTGGGTTTGGCATAAGGATTGGCCCGGGTGGTAGAAGTGTCCATTCCCACAAAGATCGTAGATCGATTCCTTTCTGGATAAGGGCTGTACACACACGGGAAGAAGAAAAGAGAGCCTTCTTAACCCAGGAAGGCACGTGAGTTACCCTTTGACGTCAAACACACACGAATCGCGTATCATCAGCCGACTTAAGAAACAGGAAACGTTCAAGAGGATGCATTAGCTCCTATCAAATCTCGCTCTACTAGGGTAGCTTATAAATTCAAGAATTCCGACAAGGCAAGATTCGTGTGAAATTTATAAGAGGTTCAAATTGATCGGGTCTTTGTACAGTTGCGAAATAAAGTAAACTGGTGCTACTCAAGCAAGATTTTGAGGGCCGGGAGAGTCTTTCTTTAAAGATACATTTATATATAACTTGAAATAATAGTCTCCATTAACATTTAGAAGAAGAATTCTACAAAATATTGGAGCAGCATAAGTAGCAAGTTATTCTTGCAGTAGAGTACAAAGAAATTGACTATGTACATACAATATTTGCCGAAAATAAGCGATCATTTCAACGTCTAGTATCATTTCTAATGCAGTGAATAACTAATTAAATCTTCTCAACTCTATAATGATGAAGATGACCCAACTTTTTTCCCTTCAGAAGAGTGAGATAGACGAATTATCTAGTGATAATATGTTTAATACATTTAAAATTAAAATTGTACGTTACAAGTGAAGACTCATTATCAAAGGACGTATGATTTAATAACTGGGGAATAAATTATACTTAAGAAACTACTTATAGAGTGTAATTATCTGTTATCTGACATCATCCGTGTGCTTGTTAGGCATCTTTCTTAAGCTATGCAAAGACTGTGTGTTTGGGACGACTAACAGTCAAAGAGGTTGGGAAGTCATCTTCATTTTTGCCTGGACACCGAGCAGACAACGCACACTCTTAGCAACGCTAAAAGGACCTTAAAAGATCTCCATTCGTGCCTAACTTGAAAGAGAAATCGCTCTTGGCAATTTATGTTTCTTTTCTTTTAGCACAACAACCGTTGTTGGTCAAGGCTTGGCCTGTACTAATAGTTGGCCTTGGCTTTCAGTGACTTACTGATTGCTCTGTGACTTACTGATTACTGATTGACGACTGTACCAAGAGAACAGTCAACCACGGGACATTTTAACTATCACCTTTAGTGTAGCCAGAGTCCCAACATACAAGTTAAAGATCCAGACGAACGATCCCGAGATCTTGCAACTAATAATACCCAGTAAATTGAAATTCCTCCAAGTAATCCTGCTCAATTATGGCCAATCTTATCTGCCCCAACCAGCCCACTATGTCATATGCTTCACATCGCTGACGAATCATCATCGTCGTTCGTCAGTCATCGAAGCGATTGCTCTAACTCGTTCACCCGAGAGGGAGGATGGGGATCGCTGAGGGGCTGGGCGCGAAGGCGCGAAGGTTTAAAAACAGTTGGGAATTCCCCAGCAATACCAAAACAAGATCCCGCGGATCGCGGAGCAGCATGGAGCTGTGACCCGGCACCGTGCAGATGCCGCCCCCCCTCCCTCCCTCCCTCCCTGATCACCACCGCTAGCACGCGTTGGGGCTTTCCCACTGATCGAACGCGCGTACCGGTTTATTCCCCGACCCGTCACCGATTGGACGCACACACGCGCGTGCAAAGAGTAACAGAGCCACGCAAAAATACAAAGCAAACGGCTGGTGGACGTGCTTTTGAGACGCGCGTGTCGCATACATAATGAGAAAGTTCCCCCTCCCCATTAACCCAAACTCCACCCGACTCCGGGTAAGGGATGGCAGAGCGGCAATAAAGCCGAGAGAACGAGAACGCGCTGCTGCTTTTCGTATGCGGAGAGTGCATTGTGAGCGATCATAAAATGGGAGGAAGCAAAGTTTATAACGCGCCGATCGTGCGCGACCCGCGATCGCAGTTGACATCGTTGACACGTCACGCTGGTGTTGGGCGATCTCGCGCATGACACACTGTTGATTCATCACACGTTTGATGTGTTTTGGGAGTGTGCAAAACAAAAGCTCCCGGCACAAGAACAAAGAGCAGCGCGCAGTGACCATCAATAGCAGTGCGGGGGCTGCGCCATTGATGGGCTTTCGTTTGCAAAACCCCCCTCCAATCACGTACCCGGCAATCAAACACACACACACAGTCACGATCACAAAAGCACGACCGTTAGGGAGCGAATGGAGCGGCCGACCGATTTCCAATGCCGACTGCGACCGGCGCGCAACTGCTGCTACGGTTTGCTGGGCTCTTCCTCTTAGTACTAGTACTACTACACCATCTATTACTGCTATTACCAAAACACATCACTTACCGTACAGCTCATGCCGATAGCTGTCCAAATTCAGCAGCGTCGACATGTTGCTCTGCTTTCGCGCACTGGTTTGCAAGCGATTTACACTACATACACACCACACAATAATAATAACAAATCCGTAACACTCAACACACACACACACACACACACTAGCACAAACACTGGGTTTAGTACAGGTTTGTATGCAGTTCTGCTCGAAGCGGCTTAGAAAATACCTAGAATTAGAACGGGCAATGCACTAACTGTGTACAACTCGCGCACTTTAGATAAGATATATTGAACCCACAAATGCGTTTGTTATCTTCCCTAAAGCGCATTAGTTTTTTCATTGGAACTCAAACACACACACACACACATACACACACACACACACACACACACACATACACACGGTCGGCAACAGGTTGCCACCTCCGGTTGGAAGTGCAAAAACAAAACAAACGTAACTGCATCCGGGCCTGTAACTGCAGCCCTTCTGCTAAGACGTCACTCTCAAGGTCAGTGCGGTTTTGCTGGAGCAGGAAAAAAAGACGGAGGTTCGTTTTGCTTTCCTGTCTTGCAAGAAGGCAACCACTGCCGGTACAATCTCAGTTGGCCCAGCTTTTCTAAAAACCGTGCACCGTATCGATAGAAAGAGTGAGCTTGTGCACCGTGTATCACCGGAGAAATACACGCACAAATCAAACACCGTCAAACAACAAACATGAAACACACACACACACACACACACACTATGGGGCCCTCTTCTAATTGCACTTTTGGACGGGTTACGTTCGGCGGCAAATGATCACAATCACTCTACGGCGGCCTCTGCTGTGTTTGCTAACAAAATGCCGATACACGACACAACACAATCACTTGTGGGGTGGGAGTGGGTTTGGGGTTTTGTCGTGTTCTTGCACCTTGCTGACGACAGCAGACGCGGTTCTGGAGAAACGCAATAGCACCTTTACCGTACCACCGTGCGGCGCATCCGCTCCGGAAGGCTCACATTAGTACACTGGTTGGTGAAGCTGAGAGACAACAGGCGCGCGCGAGAGCGCACTCAATGGCTCTGATCGATGTATGAGTGTGTGTGGAGCGCGATAAACCACCAACACTACCCGCCACCATCACCACCAATCGCTGCTCAGTGCATTCTCGACCCCTTAGCATCTTCTAGCCTGTCCCGCTCCCAACCCGAAGGGGGTTGGCAAAAGAAAAGCTGAACAGTTTTAAAGAGATGTTTTTTTTTGTTCAACCCTAGCAACTCCGTTACCAACGCAACACTGGAAACAAAGCGACAGACCACAATCATACACGCACACAAGGCACAGCGCAACTACCAGCTGCAGCGGTGGGGGTACACTTCCATGCGGCCTATCCTCCAGCACACTTCAACTCCCTCCACCGACCGCGGTCCAAGATATCTCGTTCGTAGCAACCCTCCCCACTCCTAACAGCGGGCGGCGGCGGCAATGTTCAGCGTGTGTGATTCCCCGCACGGAACGATCTGTTGTTTTCGGGATATTCGCGGGTGAAGCAACAGGTTGTAGTGTGTGTGTCTGTATGTTTCAGCGTCCGTTCCGTCATTTCAAGCGCTATTCTAATCAGCTGCCAAACGACGGCACGCACCTCGAAACCGTTTTTGGATCGTCGGCATGCATGCGTCATATCTGTAACGATTTGCTCAAACGTTCGACTCACAAATTGAAGGTGAGAAATGCACTGCAATCCGATCGAGAATCGCAAACTGCATCGAAAAGAAGGGGGTGTGTGCGCGTTTTTTTTTTTCGGAAAAGCCCATCAGGAGCCTGTATACCAAAAAAAAAGTCGACTTCTCACACTGCAAACACGTGTGTAATTAAATTGTGTGATTCCGTATGTTTCATTCTGCATATTATAGCAGATCGCTAATACGTGTGTGTAAGCTATAACTACCAATAAAAAGTACACGGTGAATAATTAAAATCATAACCGCGTCTCACGAATCGGCCCTCGCTCACGTGTGAGGATGTTTAAGCGTTTGCACATTGCAGCAACGCACTGCGATTTCGCGAGTAGCGAATGTGTTGCGGTTCCGGGAGCACTAAAAGAACTACTCACAAAGAGCATCTGGTATCCGAAGGCAACACCTTTCGCTTATCTGCCACGCACAGTGCCAAAGTCCGTGCCATATCGATGGCACCGATAATAGGCGGCTGTTACAACCCTGGGTGCTGCCAAACACCGGACATTCCTGCGGTCGAGTAGTGCACCAGGTGAAAGTAAGTGCGGCTTGGCTTATCACTAGGCGTGCTTTACAATCTTTCGCTATCTATTCTTACGCGAGCTTCCTCCCGTTTATTGTTTCTTTCACATAAACACTAAGGCAATCATTTTATGTTTCTTCCAGTGCTGCAATCTTCATTGCCTTTTGCTAGCCTTTTATTTCGGTAGTTTGACACACTGTTCGTGGTGTCTCTTTGTCCGTGCTTAAAAATGTTCATCTCCAGCTTCCACCCTACGTCATGGCTGCTACGTTGCTCTGCTCCCAAACTCTGCTGTCAAGGGAACGGCAAAAAAGTGTAACTAAATGTGCAGATCAGTTTGAGGAGATTTCTAATCGATTGCAAGGCTATCTGCGACGCTTTCGAATTCCTATCATTTGCTTAACCAAAAGCGATAATCTAAGAATGTTTTAAAAAAGACGATCAATAACATATATGAACCGGGTGCAAACAGCTACGTACTAAATGTACCTTTTCGAGTGGTCTAAGGCTAAGTTTTAACCTTCCGTCCAAACAAGTTCATCCAATTGCTATAGGAATGCATGTCGTATCTGCATACATTAATAGGTAGTTCTAACTTACTAAACTCAACGAGAACACATGACTCGTCTTCAAAACAAAGCTCTTAAAACCTAGTTGCTACTCGTGGTAAGAATATGCTCATGCTACAACCACTGGCTAAAGGACGATACGCAGATGGAGTTGCGCCGCTTCATGGGATTGCTTGGCAGGACAAGCGGCGGCATAACCTGCGGCATGTTATGCGTCAAGCCGTACCGGTTCACCAGCTTGTCGTCCACCATGTCAATACGCAAACTTTCTAGCACCTTTTGCAGCCGCCGCTGGCGCAGCGCAGTCTTTGACGGAAGTTTCCCGTTTTCCTTTGGTGTGGCGGCGTGCTTGTCGTCCACCGGCTGAGAACGGGCTTCTGTGCCGGTACCGGGAGTTCGCTGCCCTTCCTTTGTCCCTTCCTTTGGTGTTCTTTTAACTTTCTTCGACGACGATACTGATTGCTGATTTTCCAACCTGCTTCTCTTGCGCTTTTTCCGGACCAGCTTTTCCGCTGTTTCACCCTGACTGTGCGATTGGTTGACCGTAGGGGTGGCCGTACTCAGCGGTTGCTGATCGTTGGCGGCACCTCCGTCGCTGATTACTTCCCACGGTATGGCGATGACTTTATTTTCCAAGATGTTCTTCAGGTAGGCTTCATCCTCAGCTGGATTGAGCAGATTTTTCTGTACGCAAACCATGCCCGAGATTTTGTCCGCTTCGGTAGGTGTAACCGCTAGCTCATTCCTCGCTTCCTCGGGTGGGGGGAAGTAATCGTTTTCGCGCACTGTCACAGGACCCAGCTCAATGTCAGACGCTGGTTCTTGCTTTATGGCCGCCTGGTCTGGATTGATCGACTGCGTTTGCTGCGACGCGAATGCTTCGCGAGTGACGTTTGAGGGTGATTCCGTGTTCTTCAGGCGCCGTCGCAGTACGCTGTCCGATTCGCTAGCAACCATCTTGAAGCGATAGGCCACATTCAGCTGCACGACGCACAGCTCGCAGATCCAGAACGGCAGCCCATCGTCCTCGTTTACCTGCAAAAGGGGCACCCAGGTACCGTGTCATCGTTAGGTTCCACGCTGGAAGAGGTGTATCAGCGCTTACCTGCAGCTGCGTCACGTACTGCAACTTGTGGCGAATGTGGTTGATAGATGCGACGGTGCACATTGTATCGTCAATAGTGTTGGTATTGAAAATGTTCCGCGCACCTTCCGCCAGACAAACGCGACACGGGTGTTCTGAGCCGTCGAGCATCTTACCACAGCTGTTGATGGCAGTGCCCACTCAATGCTCTTCGTCTTGTGGGCAATATCCACAACACCTTTATGGGAAAGTAAAGCACACGAAGCTATTAGGCACGGTACACTGAACAGCTTTTCACTGGAAACCAGCTAATACTGACCTTTTAATGCGAGAAATACGCGATGGCAGTGAAGACTAGTCGAAAGCAAAGTGCGGTATGACGCTTGTAAACAAATGCTTTGACGTCCCATTATGACGTATTGGGCTGAACGGGCCTTCTAGGCGTATTGATTGTTTGCTCCTTTCATTTCATTCAAACTGACCAGACTTCTATGCAAATAATTTGTTCTGTATTACTATCGAAACTACTTAAACTAAAACGAGTTGTTACAATGCAGCTTCTACAATTTTAATGTATTTTTAAACTCCATCGCTTCAACGGTCGGTGTGAAATATTTCAAAACAGTTGTTTTGCTTGAAAATAAAACAAGTTGTCAAACTTTCTTTCCCGCTCGATCGTGCGTTACACACCGGGGAGAAAGTGGGTAACGCTTTGTAACGCGATATGTAATGCAGCAGAAAATCGTTGGAATGAGTAGTATTTTGTGATTGTTTAACAATTTCTATTGAAAACAGTAATACTGAAGCTTTTTTTCCCTGTTCTTGCTAGCCAACAAAACATACAACATTTCACAGCATTTTGTCCCTAAACACGTTACATCGCAGTAGGTCAATTTTGCGCTCCCTGTTGGATGGAAAACATGTCAAACGGAAGCAGGACAATCGAACCAAACACCTGCCCGGGAACAGTGCGTCGTTATTTAATTACCGAAACGGTAGTAACAACACCAACGTGACCAGAATGTCCACCAACGGCTGGATCCACTGCAACATTTGCTTTCATTCGTTCGAGAGAAAGGAGCGAAAGTTTTACCATCTCTCCTGCCGTCATGTTCTTTGCAAGCCGTGCATGGCCAAAACGAGTAGGTAGCGAAGGCAGTGGCATACACACACAAAGACATTTTTTAGTTGTTTGTTGTGGACTTACTTTTTTCCCTCTCTTCACTTCTTCTCTTTTCACAAACGCTACGTATAGACCGTGGAACGATGTGTCCGCTGTGCAAAAAACCGTTGGAGCGCTTCACCGAGCTGAACAACCAGGCGAGAAAGGACGAAAACCGGTCGAAAGCGACATCTTTATACTGAGAATTAATTAACGAAATTTTATCCTTTTTTAGATGGAGCGCAAGGAAAAGATGTACTACGATCCGGGGTCGCTGAAGGTTTTTGGTGTTGCGTACCAGAGTGTCATCTTCCAGCACAAACAGCGCGAGGATATGATACGTGGAATACTACGCTGTGTATGTATGGTCATTTAGAGCAGGCCAATTTCGAACCTTTGGCAAAACAGTCAACCAACCAACGTCCTCTTTCCTTCCCACAGCGATCCGCGGTAACGCAGATGAAGGAAATGGAAAATGTCTTGCGCCAGAAGATAGTGGAAACCCAACGACGCTATGAAAAGTTTCGAACCCACCGACGGAATATGCAGGAAGCATTGCGCCAGATCTCGCCCCGCTACGGCGCTGGTCCCACTGTTGAGCAGGGCGCCGGAATGCGCACACCGCTGCAGCCGTTGGCTGGAAACCGCGCGTCACAACAACTAGCACTGGCGAATCGTGATGGCGATCCGGCCAGTCGCAGATACCAGGACAAAGGCCGGCCAGAAACGGTAACGTTTGCGGCATCGCCAGAATCATCATCCGCTGACTTTAGCTTCGGTACTCCTGCCCCATCGAACCGGGTCGCAACAGTTACGGACGGCAGCTTTACACCGGCGGAGCAGCAACACGCGAGGGTAGCAATGGAGAAGACGGTCGCATTTCAGGGCCCGGAAACGGTTAATTTATCCACGTTATCATTACAGCTTTTCACACCACAAGCTAACACCGAACGTTTCTTCCGCGAGGGCAACAAACCCGC